>NC_080164.1:15526904-15826904 GCF_950295315.1 Erinaceus europaeus
TGGCTCCAAGGGGTCAACGTCCAAGCAGCTGACCCTGAGCCCCTGGCCCTGGAGGTGACACCAGGCGGGCGAGCAGATGGGCAAGAGCTGCCTTTTCTCTTCGTGTGTGTGTGTGTGTGTGTGTGTGTGTGTGTGGTGTGTGCGGTGTGTGTGAGGTGTGTGTGTGCATGTGTGTGTGGTGTGTGTGCAAGATGTGTGTGTGTGCGGGGTATGTGTGTGTGTGTGCATGTGTGTGCGGGGTATGTGTGTGTGCATGTGTGTGTGGTGTGTGTGCGAGATGTGTGTGTGTGCGGGGTATGTGTGTGTGTGTGTGCATGTGTGTGCGGTGTGTGTGAGGTGTGTGTGTGCATGTGTGTGTGGTGTGTGTGCGAGATGTGTGTGTGTGCAGGGTATGTGTGTGTGTGTGTGTGTGTGTGTGTGTGTGAGAGAGAGAGAGAGAGAGATCCAGGTTCAAGCCCAGCTCCCACTGCATTGAAGGAAGCTTTGGTGTAATAGTCTCTTTCAATCTCTCTGCTTTCTCTATATAAATAAATAAATAAATAAATAAATAAATAAATAAAATAATCTAACTTATTGGCAAAACGTTTCTGCCCAAATGAAGGCAGATCTCTGCAAAGACCGCCCCCCCCCCACCCGACACATATAGCTGTCCTTGGTGCTGATGGCACAGCCTTTGTCTCTAGAGGTTTGTTCTCAGGACTAGTCCCTATGTTACCTGAGAAGGCCAGTCTTCTGACCCAGGAGTTGTGTTTGAAAAAAGAAATAAAATTCACCAACTGTGTTTCTTTTATTTGTCCCTTCTTTTTACAGTCAGTACTTGAGCACTCTCTTGCTCTCTTTCCCTCTTCCTCCTCCTTCCTCTCTCTCTCTCTCTTTCTCTCTCTCTCTCTCTCTCTGTCTCTCTCTCCCCTGACTATTGATGGTACTGGGACCTCTCACAGCAAGTCCTGGGTGCTATTGCTCTGCCAGCCATCTCCTTGGTCTTGTAGTTTAGTTTTTTTGTTCTTGTTGTCATTGGGCTTTTAAATTCTTTTTTAAAAAATATTTATTTATTTATTCCCTTTTGTTGTTTTATTGTTGTAGTTATTATTGTTGTTCTTGATATCATTGTTGTTGGATAGGACAGAGAGAAATGGAGAGAGGAAAGGAAGACAGAGAAGGTGAGAGAAAGACAGACACCAGCAGACCTGCTTTACCACCTGTGAAGCGACTTCCCTACAGGTGGGGAGCCGGGGGCTCGAACTGGGATCCTTATGCCAGTCCGGTCCTTGTGCTTTGCACCATGTGCGTTCAACCTGCTGCGCTACCACCTGACTCCCCCCCTCCTTTTTTTTTAACCAGAGCACTGCTCAGCTTTGGTTTATGGAGGTGCAGGGGATTGAACCTGGGACTTTGGAGCCTCAGACATGAGAGTCTCTTTGCATAACCATTCTGCTATCTACTCTTGCCCTAATCACTTTTCAAATAGAGACAGAGACAAAGAGACGGGGAGTAAGAGCAAGATACCCCCATGCTGTGTGAGTGGGGTTCGATGCTGGCTCATACACAAGGCCAGCCAGGCACTTCCCCAGAGAGTCAGTGCCCTTACAGTTAGGTCTTTATATTGGATTGTTCTCTACTCATAATGGGCATGGGAAAATTATTTATGAATTTTATTTCAAGTTAGTAGATGAGATCTGACAGGACATTTGCTCTTACACGGGATTTTTTTTGTAGCTGGTTGGAACTGCTTTGGAAAATAGAAGTTCTTCAGAGGTTAAACATAGAGTTACTGGGAGTCAGGCGGTGGTGCAGCGGGTTAAGTGCAGGTGGCACAAAGTGCAAGGACCAGCGTAAGGATCCTGGTTTGATCCCCCGGCTCCTCACCTGCAGGGGAGTCGCTTCACAGGCGATGAAGCAGGTCTGCAGGTGTCTGTCTTTCTCTCCCCCTCTCTGTCTTCCTCTCCTCTCTCCATCTCTCTCTGTCCTATCCAACAACAATGTTAAACAACAAGGGCAACAAAAAGGAAAATTAATTAATTTTTTAAAATTTAAACAAAAACATAGAGTTACCACCTAACTCCTAACTCTGCAACTCTACATGAGGTACCAATCTCAAAACTTAGAGATGGATGAATACAGGATGATCTCACTCACAAGAACAAGAAAGTGAAACACAAAGTAACAGTTGGACTGGTGGCCAAAGGACTCTGGGGACAGAAGGCAGGGAAGTGGTGGGGCAGGGCCTAGGGTCCTAGTGCACAAGGGTGGAAAAGGACCTCAATGGGGGGTGAGTGTTTTCCAGACAACTTTTACAGGGAGACGAGAGATTGTACCCACGTGCCAACAACTGTACTGTAAACCATTAACCCCAATGAAATAAAAAAAGAAAAGAAAGCCTTGGGCACAAATGTCCACAGCAGCGGCCGCCACAGTAGCCGGCAGTGGAGACAGCTCACAAGGCCACTCAGCTGATGGGTGAACCGAGTGGCGTCCCCTCACCCTAGGATGGAAGGTTACTCATCAATCGAAAGGCGATGATGGGTGGAACAACACCCAGTGGTTCCAGTGCTACGCTAGAAACAAGACGAGAACGGCTATGTACACTGACTCCATGTGCACTAAATACCCAGTGGGGATGGGTGCTGGTACACTCAGTTAAATGCGCATGGAAGGGCCCAGGTTCAAGCCCCAGGTCTCCACCTGAAGGGGGAACTTATGAGCAGTGCAACAGATGTCTCTCTCTCCTTCTCTACACCCCCCCTTCCCTTTCAACTTCTTTCTATCTCTGTTCAATAATTAGCTAAATAACTATGCTTATATATCCAGAGTAGGTGAAGTTATGGGAAGTAGGTTCACAGTCTCCAGGGGCTGAGGGTGTTGGAGGAAATGAGGAATAATTATAGATGGGTGTCTGGAGTAGGCATAGGACTTGATGTTCTGGAAGTCTTTAGTCCCATAGCGATTGTCACCCAGAGGTTTGATATTTGGGGACTGCAGCAGATCCCCACCCTCACCCTTGCCCAGAGCTAGCTGCTTTCTGAACTCACAACAAAATCAGTCTTTGTTTCTGCTTGTGGTTTTGCCTCCACAATTTCTATAATTATATTTTTTTCTTCCTCTTCCTCTTCCTCTTCCCCTTCTGTTTCCCTTTCTATTGAGGGATAGGAGGTACCTGGAGGGTACTGCCCAGAGAATGGGAGTGGTGACAGGTGACAGGTGGAGATGGGGCTTGGGTGTTAGAAGCTAGACCTGTGGGTTTCTCTCTCTCTCTCTCTCTCTCTCTCTCTCTCTCTCTCTGTCTTAATCTCTCTATCTCTCTTTCTTGGCCTAACATGGGAATGTTCTCAGTTTTCCTGAATAAAGTTTAAAATTGCTGAAAATCATGCTCTCCTCAATTCTTTGTTGAGATAATGTGTGACAAACTTTTTAAATGTTAATATTGGGGAACCAAGCATCAATACACTCCCCCCTCCTCTTCCTTCTCTTCCTTCTTCTGGTCACACCTTTTTAAAAAAAAAAAAACTTGTGATTAATAGTGGGTTGTGTGACACAGCCTGTGAATAGGACTTTGGGACTTGATTAGCTTATGGCTGAGGCTGAACTGTGAGAATGTAACTAGCATACAGCCAACTTCAGGCTGATGGATTTACATAAAACAAATTATTTAACTTCCAGGTGGCCATAAGTTCAGCCCTGGTTCCTGGCTCCTTCTGCTCATGCTCAGGCCAGCTTCCCAGGACCTGCCAGGCTGCCTGTCCCGGGAGACAACACGTGGGGCTGAATTTTCGTACCTTACGGATTCATGGGCCTGGCCTACTCTTATTTCTCCTATCTTGCTGTACCTAAAATATACCATTCCATGTGCTGTACCACCATGTAATAAACCTCTTTAAAATTTACTTATAAAAAGGAAACTTTGACAAAACCATAGGATAAGAGGGGTACAACTCCACACAATTCCCACCACCAGAATTCTGTATCCCATCCCCTCCCCTGATAGCTTTCCTCTTACAGCCAGAAATCGAGAGGGAAGGGAATGACAGAGAAGGAGAGACACCTGCAGCACTGCTTTACCACTCGCAAAGCATTCCCTCCGCAAGTGGGGGCTGGGGGCTTGAAACCAGGTCCTTGCCCACTATAACATGTGCGCCCAACCAGGTGTGCCACCACCCGGCCCCCAGCTTTCCTATTTTTTAACCCTCTGGGAGTATGGACCCAAGGTCATTGTGGGATGCAGAAGGTAGAAGGTCTGGCTTCTGTAATTTCTTCCCTGCTAAACATGGGCATTGACAGATTGATCCATAATCCCAGCCTGCCTCTCTCTTTCCTTAGTGGGGAAGGTCTCTGGGGAAGCGGAGCTTCAGGACACATTGGTGGGGTTGTCTATCCAGGGAAGTCTGGTTGGCATCATGCTGGCATCTGGAACCTGGTGGCTGAAAAGAGAGTTAACATACAAAGCCAAACAAATTGTTGATCAATCATGAACTTAAAGGCTGGAATAGTGCAGATGAATAGTTGGGGGGGCCCTCCATTTTGTAGATAGCTGGTAGGCATATTTTAGTTAAATTCCAAAGGGCCTGTGGCTATACTAGTGGTTTTTTTTTTCCCCTGAGCCTGAGATCTGATATGCAGGTGGATCCAAGTTATTGTCTGGGGAGATGATGTCCTGGCTGGAAAAGGACCAGAAAGCTGGGTCATGGAAGAGAGGAGCTCCCTAGTATGGGAAAGGGGTCTAAATATTGTTGAATAAACCTTGACTGTTTTAAACCCACATTCATCCTCGACACCCCACTAAGTCCTTTTATTTTATCAACTACAGTAGTGGGTCACAAGATTGTAAGGTCACAGAGTCGAGCTCCACACCACACCCACCACCAGAGTTCTGTGTCCCCACCCTCCCAACCCTCCAAATAATAACCACCAGAGTTCTCATAAACTTTTAGAAACAGTTTACTTTTTTTTTTTTTTTTTGCCTCCAGGGTTATAGCTGGGGCTTGGTGCCTGCACTATGAATCCACTGCTCCTGGAGGCCATTTTTTCCCTTTTGTTGCCCTTGTTGTTGTTACTACTACTGTTGTTATTGCTGCTGTTGTTGGATAGGACAGAGAGAAATCGAGAGAGAAGGAGATGATAAAGAGGGGGAGAGAAAGATAGATTTTCACACTGCCTGTGAAGTGACCCCTTTGCAGATGGGGAGCCTGGGGAGTGAACTGGGATCCTTAAGCCAATCCTTTTGCTCCACGCCATGTGTGCTTAACCTGATGCACTACCGCCCAGTCCCCAGGAACAGTTTACTTCTGTTTAGAGTTTGTTTGCTTTTGTTTTTTTTGTTTGTTTGTTTTGCAAGTTCACGTATATCAGACTCTAGATTCCACATCTGAGTGAAACCATCTCGTAGATGCCTTTCATCTCTTTACTCACTTCCCTAAACATAATCACTTCCAGTTCCATTCATTTTGTCCCAAAAGATACATTACCATCTTTTTTTTTTTAATTGCAGAATAGTATTTCACGAAGTATATATCCCCTAACTTTCTTAGCCAGTCATCTGCTGATGGGCATTTAGGCTGCTTCCACTCTTTGGCTATTGTGAATAATACAGCTATGAACATAGAGGTGCCTATGTCCCTTCAAATTAGGGTTTGAGTGTCATTTGAATGAATGCCTGAGAATAAAATTGCTTGATCACAAGGTAATTCTATTTTTATTTAAGGACTGTCCATGCAGTCTTCCAAAAGGGCTGTACAGTTTGCATTCCCACCAGCAATGGAGCAGAGTTCCTTTTTATCCACAACCTCGCCAACACCTGTTGGCCCCGGGCTGTCACTGCCCCTTCAGTTTACACTTCCCCAAGGACAGATAGGGCCACCTGCTCCCTCGTTCTTTGGCTGCTGTCTCTTGTGTGTGTGGTGGTGGGGGGCTCCTCTGCACCCCAGCATCATTTGGCTGCAGACCCTGCCAGCTCCATTTTATTTCTTCATGATTTTAAGGGCATGTCAAAACTACTGAAATTGTCTCGAGATAATTTCTGAAGTATCAAAGCAGGTTTGATTCTTCCCTCTTTATGACTGTAGTGCAAGTGGGGCACAGGTCATTCTGTGGCTAACCACAGACCCTCAGGGGCTGCCCTCAGAGGAGGGGCTGCCCTTGTTGCCCCCCTGGCTGCATCCACTGCCCCAAGGGACAAGGAGCTTGAAGTCACATGGTTTGAGATATGACCACCTGGGAGCTGCCCCTTCAGCAGGGGCTGAGAGTGGAAGGGTCATAGGGGCAGGGGTACCATGGGGTACATTTCTGCCTCCCAGGGGAGATCCAGAGGGAGCTTCTCTGGCAAGTTCATGGGCACTGCACACACGCGACTCCCCTTAAGGTAATATATTCTGTTGCTTGTTTGTTTTAACTTTCATTCACTTGGGGGGTGAGAGGAAAACATTGAGAAAGTGGCACCTTCCCCCCTGCAGGTGGAGATTAGGGGCTTGAACCCAGGCCCTATCACATGGTAACGTAAGGACTCAACTGGGTGCTCTACCTCCTGGCCCTGGTGCCTTCTTCCTCTTCTTTCTTCCTTTTCTTCTCCTCCTCCTCCTTCTTTTATTAATATTTTACTTTGAGAGAGACAGAGGGAAAGATAGATAGATATAGTTCTGACTTATGGTGGTGCATAAACACTATGCTGTCTTTAAAGACTGTTCTAGGGCTGGGGAGATACCAAGTGGCTATGCAAATGGCTTTATGTTTGGTGGGGTAGACAGCATAATGGTTATGCAGAGAAACTCAAACCTGGAGCTCCAAAGTCCCAAGCCAAATCTCCAGCATCGCCACAAGCCAGAGCTGAGCAGCTTCTATCTCTGTATCTCTCATGAGTGGTATGTCTCTCATTATCTCTCCCTCTCTCTACCCCACTCCATTGCAGTTTCTCTCTGTCCTAAGAAAAAAGGAAAGGAAGGAAAGGAAGGAAAGGAAAGGAAGGAAGGAAGAAATGGTAGTGGTGAGGAGGGTGGAGAGAGAGAGAGACAATGGCCCCTGGGAGCACTGGGTTCATTGTGCAGGCACTAAGCTCCAGCAGTAACTGTGGTGGCAGTTTAAAAATATATATTCATGGGAGCTGGGCGGTAGCGGAGCGGGTTAAGCACAGGTGGTGCAAAGTGCAAGGATCTGCGTAAGGATCCCAGTTCGAGCCCCCGGCTCCCCACCTGCAGGGGAGTCACTTCATAAGCGATGAAGCAGGTCTTCAGGTGTCTATCTTTCTCTCCCCCTCTCTGTCTTCCCCTCCTCTCTCCATTTCTCTCTGTCCTATCCAACAACAACAATAATAATAACTACAACAATAAAACAACAAGTGCAACAAAAGGGATATATATATATATATATTCACTTACTAGTGAGCAAGAGAGAACCAAATCATTATTCTGGCACATGCGATGTTGAGAGTTGAATTTAGGACCTCATAATTGAGAGTCTAATACCTCCCGGATTAGAGTGTATTGATTTTCTATTGAAACCAAAGTAGGTGACCGCCAAGTTAGTGGCTTAAAGTGTGGAGCCAGGATGTAGTCCGTGGTGGGGCACCTACTTCTCATGTAGGAGGGCCTGGGCTCGAGTCACAGCACCCTGCCCGTTTGTTATCTCACAGTTCTGTCTTATTTATTTATTTATTTATTTATTTGTTATTTTAACAGAGCGCTGCTCAGCTCTGGCTTTTGCTGGTGATGGGAACTGAACCTGGGACTTCAGAGCCTCAGGCATGAAAGTCTCTTACAGAAGAACCATTGTGATCTCTCTCCAGTCCATACCTCACATTTCTGTAGGGCAAAGTCCCAGGATGATTCAGATGGTTTCTCTGATCCTGTATCCTCAAGAAAGAGGAAGGAGGAGGAGGAGGAGGAGGAGGAGGAGGAGGAGAGAGGAGGAGAGAGGAAGAGGAGGAGGGAAGAGGAAGAGAGAGGAGAAGGGAGGAGGAGGAGAAGGGAAGGGAGAGAAGGAGGGAGGGAGGGAGGGTGGAGAAGGAGAAGAAGACAAAGAAAGCACTAGGGGCCAGCCAGTGAGTAGCTGAGTGCACACATGGGAAAGTGTATTGGGGGGATTACAGGCCAAGTTTGTTCCTCACATGTTTAAAAGTTCACCACAGGGGCCGGGTGGCAGCTGTTTCTATCCAATAAATAAAGATAATTAAAATATATATATATATTTTTTAAAAAGTTCGCCACACATAATATCAACAAAGAATTGAGGAGAAAGCATGATTTTCAGGAGTTGTTAAATTTATTCACATGTTAGGCAGAGAGAGAGTAAGGGAGAGAGCCTTCATTCACTTGTTGACCTGCTCACCTAGGCAGAGATGTCCACAGGTCTACCTTGTAAACATCCAAGCCCCACCTTCACCTTCTTTCTAAGCCACACCCACACCTGTCACCACTCTCATTTTCTATGCAACAATTTCCTTCCCCCAGGCACACCTGTGCCTGGTAAACATGCATTCTGGTGTGGTGCAGCAGTATCTGTGTTCCCCTAGGTACTTGCTGTCATTTCTGATCGCAACAAAAGGACCTGGGATTAAGCCCCTGGCCCCCACCTGTAGAGGGGAAGCGTCACAATGAAACAGGGCTTCAAGTGTCTTTCTTTCTCCCACTCTGTCTCCCTCTCCCCTCTCAATTTCTCTCTGTCCTATCAAAATAAAAGGATAAAAAGCGGGGGGGGGGGGTGTGGATTAGCCACTGGAATTGGAGGATTTGTTGTGCAGGCACCGAGCCCCAACATTAACCCTGGAGGCAGTAAAAAATAATTCAAAAGGAGAAGGAGGAGGAGGAGGGAAAAGAAAGCATTAAGGTGGTTCTGTGCTCTTAATTAATCAAGGGCTTCTTTGAGATGATGTCAAAATCATCAATAAGGAAAAAAATTAGGGAAATGGAACTTTCCTCAAGATTTGAAACTTCGGGGCAGGGTTGTGGCACACCTGGTTAAGTGCACACGTTACAATGCTCAAGGACCCAGGTTCAGGCTCCTGGTCCCCACCTGCAGGGGGAAAGCTTTGCAAGTGGTGAAGTGGTGCTGCAGGTGTCTCTCTCTCTCTCCCCTTCCCTTGTGCACTGTAATATGAGCACTTAACCAGGCAGCTTCCCATGTGCTAACTGACCAATGTTGAGACTTACAGGAGAAACGGCAACTCAGGTCCTTTGCTCATGTTTTAGTTTCTGGCTGTCTCTACCCAATAAATATATAAAGATAATAATGATAATAATAAAAAAAAAAGATTTGAGGGATTTGGCGGTGGCACGCAGGTTAAGAACACGTAAAATGAAACATGAGGACTCCAGTTCGGGCCCCTGGTTCCCCACCTGTATGGAGGTTACAAGCGGTGAAGCAGGTCTGCAGGTGTCTCTTTGTCTCTCCTTCTCTATATACCCCTCCCCTCCCCCCTCTCAGTTTCTCTCAGTCCTATCCAATAAAATGGGAAGAAAAAAAAAAAAAGGAAAGGAAAAATGGCCTCCAAGAGCAGTGGACTTGTATTGCCGGAACCAAGCCCCAGCAATAACACTGGAGGGGGAAAATTTTTTTTTGAGCTTTTTGAGTCAAAGTCTACTCATTGTCTGACAGGAGAGGAGAGGAGATAGTTGTAACTCTTTCATCTGCTAAAGACCCATTATCCAGAGTGTAGAAGCCACTTTGTAATATTTTTTAATATTTTCTTTATTTATTTTGGGATAGAGACAGAGAAACTGAGGGTGGGGGATGGGGAGACAGTGAGAGAGAGACATCTGCAGCACTGTTCCATTACTTGCAAAGCTCCACCCACTGCAGGTGGGGACTGGGGACTTGAACCCGATCCCTGTGAGCTGTAACTATATGCTTTTCCAAATGTGCCACCACCTGGCCCCTAAGAGCCACTCTTCTGACCCAACAACAAAAGGCAGCTTAGCCCAACTAAGACATGAGCAAAGGACCTGAGTTACCATTTCTCCGGTAAGTCTCAACACTGGTCACTTAGCACATGGGAAGCTGCCTGATGCTGGGGCCAGGCAGTGGCGCACCTGGTTAAGTGCTCACATTACAGTGCACAAGGACCTGAGTTCAAGCCCCTGGTCCCCACCTGCAGGGGGAAGGTTTGTGATTGGCAAATCAGGGCTGCAGATGTCTCTTTCTCTCTCTCTCTTTCAGGTCCTAGTACGTGATGGTGGAGGAAGACCTCAGCTAGGGATTAGAGTGGTTTGTAGAAAACTGAGAAGTTTTACACATGTAACAACAACTGTATTTACTGTAAACCATTAGTCCCAATAAAATATTTTTTAAAAATTTAGAAATTATCAAGACAATGATGATGGTGATAAACATTCAGGGACTAAAACAATCAGAAGCTCTGAGCAGAACAAAATAGCTGCTTCAGGAAGGAAACAGAATGGGGGAACAAAACTGTCTGTACAGCAAACAGTAGTCAGTTGGTCCTGATGATCTAACTGACAGGAGACTGTCAGCTGGAGATAATGGGAAGGAGCTGGCAGGCTACTGGGGTCAGAGGAAGCTGGTGTACGTTTAAAGGGGGTGAAGCCAGACGCATCACAGCCACGTGTTAATTAGAGAAATGTAGTTAGTCATCAAGATCATAACAACAGAAAGTGAATACTGGGGCAGGGGAGATAGCATAGTGATTCACACACACACACACACACACACACACACACACACACACACCCCTCGTGCCTGAGGCTCTGAAGTCCCAGGTTCAGTACCCCACACCAGAAGCCAGAGTTGAGCAGTGCTCTAGCAAGAGAGAGAAGGGACAGAAAAAGGAAACAGGGAGTCGGGCGGTAGTGCAGCGGGGTAAGTGCATGTGGCACAAAGTGCAAGGATCAGAGTGAGGATCCGGGTTCGAGCCCTCCGCTCCCCACCTGCAGGGGAGTCGCTTCACAGACGATGAAGCAGGTCAGCAGGTGTCTGTCTTTCTCTCCCCCTCTCTGTCTTCTCCTCCTCTCTCCATTTCTCTCTGTCCTGTCCAACAATGATGACATCAATAACAATAATAATAACTACAACGATAAAACAACAAGGGCAGAAAAAGGGAATCAATAAATAAATAAATGGAAACAGAGGGAAGGAAGAGGGAAGGAGAAGGAAGAGAAGGAGGAAGGAGGAAGAAGGAAAGGGAGAGGAAGAGGGAGGAGGGGGCTTGGTTCCTGTCATCAGGAAGGTCCCCAAGGCAGATAACTAAACTTTCAGGTTTTGTAAAAAATTCAGAGCAGGCTTGATTGGTCACAAACCTTGGCATAGGCCAACCCTGCCCTCTCGTGGTCACTGGGTGTAGTGCCGTGGTGGGAAAGCTTGTTTCAAAACTTAGGAAACCCACCTTGATTACACAGGTAGAGGAGCTCCAGTCCTCTACCTGCTTGAACTTGGTTCATCACCACCTGAGGTGATGGTCTAAGTACTACCAAGGATCCAGAGACCCCAGGCCCCAAGCACATGAACAAAATGAACAAATGTCTCTGTACCTGGCCCAGTGACATTCTGGCTGTCGCCACTCTGTGGTTACGTCTGTCATAACCATGATTGTCAATACTATTTTTAAAATAATATTTATTTATAATAAGAGAGAGAATGAGAGAACCAGAAGATGGTTCTGGAACATTCAATACTGGGCATTGAACTTGGGACCTTGTGTTTGAGAGTTCAATGCTTTGTCCACTGTACCACCTCCCTGACCACACTTTTTTTTTTAATATTTTATTCATTTTTTAAATATTTATTTTATTTATTTATTCCCTTTTGTTTCCCTTGTTGTTTTATTGTTGTAGTTATTATTGTTGTTGTCGTTGTTGGATAGGACAGAGAGAAATGGAGAGAGGAGGGGAAGACAGAGAGGGGGAGAGAAAGATAGACACCTCCAGACCTGCTTCACCGCCTGTGAGGTGACTCCCCTGCAGGTGGGGAGCCGGGGTTTGAACCGGGATCCTTATGCCGGTCCTTGTGCTTTGCGCCACCTGCGCTTAACCCGCTGCACTACAGCCCGACTCCCTTTGTTTTGTTTTAATTAACAACTCACATCTACAGTATGTTTCTTTTTTTTCATTTTATTTATCCATTTTGTGTAAGGATGAAGAGAAACTGAGAGGGAAGGGGAGCTAGACGGAAAGAGAGGCACCTGCAGCCCTGCTGCACTGCTCACGGAGGGGGGACTGGGGGCTTGAACCGGAGTCCTTGTGCATCGCAACATGTGCGTTCTCCTGGATGTGCCATGGCCTGGTTTCCATAATATACTCTTTTATTTATTTATTTTTTTTTAATTTTTTTAAAGTTGAAGTATTTATTCACACAAGCATGTAGAATAGCCATTATTACAAACTTACACATGTAGACACTGAAACTGACACACACACACAATGGACCTCAGGAGAGCTGAGCCTCTCCCCCCCAAGCTGGAGTGTCAAAAGAGGCCCCATCACTTGAGAATGAGACCAAGAGTTCTCTAAATGAAGGGTATTTATAATGCCTAGGGATGGGGGGGGCAGTTTGGTCACTTCTTTATCTAATGGAGACAGAAGGGCACAGGGGCATTATACAAGTAAGGGTACATTCCAGACCTTTATCTAAGTCATACATTCCAAACTCTATCTATGGTACCAATCTTTTTTTTTTTTCTTTTTTATTTAAGAAAGGATTAATTAACAAAACCATAGGGTAGGAGGGGTACAACCCCACACAATTCCCACCGCCCATCTCCATATCCCACCCCCTCCCCCGATAGCTTTCCCATTCTCTATCCCTCTGGGAGCATGGACCCAGGGTCATTGTGGGTTGCAGAAGGTAGAAGGTCTGGCTTCTGTAATTGCTTCCCCGCTGAACATGGGCGTTGACTGGTCGGTCCATACTCCCAGTCTGCCTCTCTCTTTCCCTAGTAGGGTGGGTCTCTGGGGAAGCTGAGCTTCAGGACACATTGGTGGTGTCTTCAATCCAGGGAAGTCTGGCCGGCATCCTGATGACACCTGGAACCTGGTGACTGAAAAGAGAGTTAACATACAAAGCCAAACAAATTGTTGAGCAATCATGGACCCAAAACTTGGAATAGTGGATAGGAAGTGTTAGGGAGGTACTCACTGCAAACTCTAGTGTCCTTCTGCTTTCTTACTTTGGTGCCATACTCCAAACTCAGTCAATTTCTGCTTTGCGTTTCTACTTCTTTTTTTTTTTTTTTTTTTACATGCATAACATTCCCTAGATTCCCATTTAACAATACAACCCCCACTATTTCATTCATCATTTTTCATGGACCTGTATTCTCCCCAGCCACCCACCCACCCCAGAGTCTTTTACTTTGGTGTAATACTCCAATTCCATTTCAGGTTCGACTTGTGTTTTCTTTTCTAATCTTGTTTTTCAACTTCGGCCTGAGAGTGAGATCATCCCGTATTCATCCTTCTGTTTCTGACTTATTTCACTCAACATGATTTTTTCAAGGTCCATCCAAGATCGGCTGAAAACGGTGAAGTCACCATTTTTTACAGCTGAGTAGTATTCCATTGTGTATATATACCACAACTTGCTCAGCCACTCATCTGTTGTTGGACACCTGGGTTGCTTCCAGGTTTTGGCTATTACAAATTGTGCTGCCAAGAACATATGTGTACACAGATCTTTTTGGATGGCTGTTTTGGGTTCCTTAGGATATATCCCCAGGAGGGGAATCGCAGGGTCATAGGGTAGGTCCATTTCTAGCCTTCTGAGAGTTCTCCAAACTGTTCTCCACAGAGGTTGGACCAATTGACATTCCCACCAACAGTGCAGGAGGGTTCCTTTGACCCCACACCCTCTCCAGCATTTGCTGCTGTTACCTTTTCTGATGTGTGACATTCTCACAGGAGTGAAGTGATATCTCATTGTTGTCTTGATTGGCATTTCTCTGACAATCAGAGACTTGGAGCATTTTTTCATGTGTTTCTCGGCCTTTTGGATCTCTTCTGTGGTGAATATTCTGTCCAAGTCCTCCCCCCATTTTTGGATGGGGTTATTTGTTGTCTTGTTGTTGAGTCTGGCAAGCTCTTTATATATGTTGGTTATTAAACTCTTATCTGATGTATGGCATGTAAAGATCTTCTCCCATTCTGTGAGGGGTCTCTTGATTTGGGTAGTGGTTTCTTTTGCTGTGATGAAGCTTTTTAATTTGATGTAGTCCCATAGGTTTATACTTGCCTTAGTCTTCCTTGTAATTGGATTCGTTTCATTGAAAATGTCTTTAAAATTTATGCGGAAAAAAGTTCTGCCAATATTTTCCTCTAAGTATCTGATAGTTTCTGGTCTAACATCCAAGTCCTTGATCCACTTGGAATTTACTTTTGTATTTGGTGAAATACAGTGATTCAGTTTCATTCTTCTGCATGTTTCAACCCATTGTTTCCAACACCATTTGTTGAAGAGACTCTGCTTCCCCCATATAATAGTCTGGGCCCCTTTGTCAAAGATTAGATGTCCATACGTGTGGGGCCTCATTTCTGGGCTCTCAATTCTATTCCACTGGTCAGTGTGTCTGTTCATGTTCCAGTACCAAACAGTTTTGATGACAATGGCCCTATAATACAGTTTGAGATCTGACAGTGTGATGCCTCCGGTTCTGTTCTTTTTTCTCAAGATCGTTTTGGCAATTCTAGGTCTTTTCTGGTTCCAGATAAACATTTGTAGCATTTTTTCTATTCTCCTAAAAAATGTGCTTGGGATCTTGATGGGGATAGCATTAAATTTGTAGATGGCTCTCGGTAATATATTCATTTTGATGATGTTAATTCTTCCAACCCATGAACATGGAATATCTTTCCACTTCTTTGTGTCTTTTTCAATTTCTTTGAGTAGTGACTCATAATTTTCAGTATACAAGTCTTTCACTTCTTTGGTTAGGTTTATTCCTAGATATTTTATAGTTTTTGTTGCTATAGAAAAAGGAACTGATTTCTGGATTTCAATTTCTTCTAACTTAGTGTTTGCATAGAGGAATGCCACTGACTTTTGAATGTTAATTTTATAGCCTGACACATTACTGTATTGCCTGATGATTTCCAAAAGCTTCTTGCTGGATTCCTTAGGTTTTTCCATGTATACTATCATGTCATCTGCAAATAAGGAGAGTTTGACTTCTTCTCTTCCAATCTGTATGCCTTTAATTCCTTGCTCCTGCCTGATTGCTATGGCAAGAACTTCCAACACTATGTTGAATAGTAATGGTGATAGTGGGCAGCCCTGTCTAGTACCTGATCTGAGGGGAAATGCTTCCAGTTTTTCACCATTGAGTATGATGTTGGCTGTAGGTTTGCTATATATATACTCCACTATCTTCAGGAATTTTCCATCTATTCCTATTTTTTGTAGTGTTTTGATCATAAAGGGATGTTGTATTTTGTCAAAGGCTTTCTCTGCATCTATTGATATGACCATGTGGTTTTTGGTCTTGCTTTTGTTGATGTGGTGGATCACATTGATTGACTTACGTATATTAAACCAACCTTGCATGCCTGGGATAAACCCCACTTGGTCATGATGAACAATTTTTTTGATATACTGCTGTATCCGGTTGGCTAGAATTTTGTTCAATATTTTCGCATCTATGTTCATCAGAGATATTGGTCTGTAGTTTTCTTTTTTGGTTGTGTCCCTGTCTGCTTTTGGTATCAGGGTGATGTTGGCTTCATAGAAGCTGGCAGGGAGGATTCCAGTGTCTTCCATCTTCTGGAAGACTTTTAAAAGTAGAGGTATTAGTTCTTCTTTGAAAGTTTTGTAGAATTCATTTGTAAAACCATCTGGTCCAGGACTTTTATTTTTGGGAAGATTTTTGATAACTGTTTCAATTTCATTAGCTGTGATGGGCCTGTTCATGTTATCCACTTCCTCTTGACTTAGTTTTGGAAGTTGGTAGGTATCTAGGAAATCATTCATTTCTTCCAGGTTCTCTAGCTTGGTGGCATATAGTTGTTCATAGAAGCCTCGCATGATATGTTGAATTTCTGCAGTGTCTGTTGTGATTTCTCCTCTTTCATTTACTATCCGATTTATTTGGGTCTTCTCCCTTTTTTGTTTTGTGAGTCTGGCTAAAGGTTTGTCGATTTTGTTTACTCTTTCGAAGAACCAACATTTACTTTCATTGATCTTTTGTATGGTTTTCCTATTCTCAATGTTATTTATTTCTGCCCTAACTTTAGTAATTTCTGTCCTTCTGGTTGCTTTAGGATTCCTTTGTTGTTCTTCTTCTAGGTCTTTGAGATGTGCAATCAGGCTGTTTATTTGTGCCTTTTCTTGTTTCCTAATGTGTGCTTGTATAGCTATGAACTTCCCTCTTAGGACTGCTTTAGCTGTGTCCCAAATATTTTGATAGCTTGTGTCTTCATTTTCATTGAACTCTCGAAACATTTTGATTTCTTCCTTGATTTCCTCTTTGACCCAGAAGTTGTTAAGAAGTGTACTTTTGAGCTTCCACATTTTGGCACTGTTACTAATCTTTTGTTGATTGTTAAATGTTAGTTTAATTCCACTGTGGTCTGAGAAGATGCTTGGAATGATTTCAGTGCTCTTGAATAGGCTGATGCTGTCTTTGTGGCCTAACGTATGGTCTATCCTTGAGAATGATCCATGTGGATTTGAGTAAAATGTGTATTCCAGTTTCTTGGGATGAATGACTCTGAAAATGTCCAATAGTTCTAGTTTATCTATCTCTTCATTTAGCTCCCTTATGTCTTTACTGATTTTCTGCCTGGATGATCTGTCAAGTTGAGATAGTGGGGTGTTGAAGTCCCCTACTATGATTGTGTTACTGTTAATATATTGTTGTAGCTCTTTCATTAGAAGTTTGATGTATTTAGATGGCTTCTCATTGGGTGCATAGATATTAATAATTGTTAAGTCCTCTTGATTGACTGATCCTCTGAGCATTAAGTAGTGTCCATTCCTATCTTTTTTAATCTTACCTATTTTAAAGTCTATCATGTCAGATATGAGAATAGCTGTTCCTGCCCTTTTTTGTGGGCCATTGGCTTGAATGATAGTTTTCCATCCTTTCACTTTAAGTCTGTGTTTGTCTTGTTGAGTTAGGTGAGTTTCCTGTAGACAACATATTGTTGGGTTGTGTTTTCTGATCCATCTTCCTACTCTGTGTCTTTTAATAGGTGAATTCAGGCCATTGACATTTATTGATATCAAAGATTGAAGATATTTTAACGCCATTCTTGTAGAGTTTTAGAGTGTTTTGATATATGTCCTATTTGTGGTGGTCTGACTGTTTATAGGAGACCTTTCAGAACTTCTTTCAGGGCAGGCTTGGTGATGGTTGCTTCCTTCAACTGTTGCTTGTCTGAGAAGGTTTTGATGCTTCCATCTAGTCTGAATGACAATCTAGCAGGATATAGTATTCTTGGCTGAAAGCCTTTCTCATTGAGCAGTCGATAGATATCTTGCCATTCTCTTCTGGCCTGTAGTGTTTGTATGGAGAAGTCTGCTGCTAATCTTATGGGTTTTCCTTTGTAGGTGACTCTTTGTTTTTCTCTTGCAGCCTTGAGGATCCTTTCTTTATCCTTATTCCTTTCCAATCTAAGTATGACATGTCTTGGTGTCTTTAGGTCTGGGTTAATTCTGTTTGGGACCCTCTGGGCTTCTTGAATCTTTATGTCTTTGGTGTTGTCTAGACTAGAGAAATTTTCAGCTATTATGACCTGGAGAACGCTTTCTTCCTCCCCTTCTCTTTCTTCCTCTGGTAAGCCAATAATGCGTATATTGTTTCTTTTGAAGTCATCCCATAGGACCCTGTTGTTGTTTTCAGCATCTCTTAATCTCTTTTTGAGATCTCTTACTTCTTTTTTAGTTGTCTCTAATTCATCCTCAATCTTGCTAATTCTGTCTTCAGCCTCATTGATTCTATTCTCTCTGCCCTCTACAGCTTTCTGGAGTTCATCTATTTTGTTGCCCTGCTGTGATACTGTTTTAGCTTGTTCAGCTAGTTGCCTTCTTAGCTCAGCTGTTTCAGCTTTCAGCTCTCTAATAACCATGAGATAATTCGAATTTTCTTCCATATTCTCATTTGTTGTTCCTGCATTTCTGATTACAATTTTTTCAAATTCTTTACTCACTCCTGTTATTATTTCCTTAGCTAATGTTTGGATGTTGAACTCGTTGTTTTGTGCTTCACCCTCTGGAGGACTTTTAGCTGGACTCTTGTCCTGGTTCGAGTCTCCAATATTTTTTCTTGTTGTTTTAACCATTTTAAATAAGTTAACAGTTTTTTCAATCCCTGAGTTGGAGTTCAGTGGTGTAAAAGCCTTTTTTTTTTCCCCTGTAGGCTATGGGAGCCTGAGGGCTTTTAAACTATCAGTAGGCTTCTTAGCTTAATCACTGACTCCTGACCAAGAGATAAAGCAGGGTGTGGCAGAGATAATCCAGTGGTTATGCAAAGAGACTTTCACAGCCCCTCAGCTATGCCACCGAGGTATAGGTCTTCTGAGTTTCCCGGTTAGATCTCTGTACCCTGGTGTCCCTCCCTGTTGCTGCTCCAGATTCTGAGGGTAGTAGCAATGGAGACTCAGAGTTGCACTTGGTGAGTCTCTGGGGAGTCCTTTCCTCCCTTCAGCTGTCCCCTTGTTGGTGGAGCAGACTGAAGGTGGTGTCTCCACTGACAAACTGTCGAACTGTTAGCAGTCACTTAATCTCTCCTTAGGCCCCTCTCTCCTCTCTGTCACCAGCCACGCATGTTTGTACTCACGGGTGATTTACTGGGTTTCTGTGGTCATTCTAGTCCTGTCTTGTTTCGGTCCAGGTGGTCTCCTTTGGTATTCCTAGTTGATCCGGGAGAGGAGAGGAGAGGAGAGGAGAGGAGAGGAGAGGAGAGGAGAGGAGAGAAAGCGATCTGCTGCTCGTAGCTCCGCCTCCAGAAGTCGAATCGCTATGGTACCAATCTTTACCTCAGCAAAGCAGCTGGGTTGGTGACTCTTCTGTCATGCAGGCGGGGCTCCTGAGTAAGTCTCCATAATATACTCTTTTAAAAATATATTTATGTATTTATTTATTCCCTTTTTGTTGCCCTTGTTGTTTTTATTGTTGTCGTAATTATTGTTGCTGTTACTGATGTCGTCGTCGTTGTTGGATAGGACAGAGAGAAATGGAGAGAGGAGGGGAAGACAGAGGAGGAGAGAAAGACAGACAGCATGATTCATGTCCTCTCTTTCTCTTTCTTAATCTTTAGTTATTTATTTATTGTATAGACAGGCAGAAGTTGAGAGGGGAGAGGTAATAGAGAGACAACTGCAGACCTGCTTCACCATTCACAAAGCTTTACCCCTGTAGGTGGGGACTGGGGGCTCGAACCCGGGTCCTTGCACATATTTACATGTGTGCACTTGACCAGGTGCACCACCGCAGGGCCCCTCGTTAATTTTTTTCAACCAGATTAGAGCACTGCTTAGCTCTGCTTTGTGTTGGTGCTGGGGATTGAATTTATGACCACAAAGTCTCAGGTATTTGTATCTTTTTGCAGAACCATTATGCTGTCTCCCTTGTACTCAGTTTGCTTCTTTTTTCCATCCATTTTTTTCTTGCTTGCTTTCCTTCCTTTCCAGTCACTTCTTCCAGCCAGGGCTGGGTCTTCCTGTCGGCATGATTCCTCTCCACTCCTCCAACAGACTTTTTTTTTCCAGATAGATTGAGAGGGAGAGACAAAGAGAAGGAGGTAGGGGAGAGACCACCTTTCTCCCCTGCGCCTATCTTTTCCTTTCTTTTTCTTTTTTTTAAGTATTTTTGAGAGAGAGTGCAGAGAGAGAAAGATATAGAAAGAACAACAGAGCACTGCACAGCTCTGACTTATGGTGTTGCGAGGGATTGAACCTGGGACTTCAGAGCCTCAGGCATGAGTCTCTTTGCATAACCATTATGCTATCTACCCCCGCCCTATCTTTTCCTTTCTAATGTTTTTTTTTTCTTTTTCTTTAAAATGTTTCCCCTTTTGTTGCCCTTGTTGTTTGTCATTGTTATTATTGTTGTTGTTATTGCTGTTGTTGTTGGATAGGACAGAGAGAGGAGGTGAAGACAGAGGGGGGAGACACCTGCAGACCTGCTTGACCACCTGTGAAGCAAACCCCTTGCAGGTGGGGAGCCAGGGACTCGAACCAGGATCCTTACGTCAGTCCTTATGCTTTGCGCCACCTGCGCTTAACCCGCTGCGCTACCGCCCGACTCCCCCTAATTTTTCTTTCTATGTTAATTAGATAAGACAAAGAGAAGTTGAGAGGGGAAGAGAGAGGGAGAAAAAAAGGCACCTGCAAACCTACTTCACTGCTTGTGAGGTGCTCCCCCCTTGCAGGTGGGGAGCGGGGCCTGGAACCCAGATCCTTGAGCTTGGTATGTGTGCACTTAACAAGGTGCACCACCACCCACCCCCTGCTTGCTTTTTAGATAGAGAGACAGAGAATCAGTGAGAGGGGCCTGGGCAGTGGCACACTGGGTTAAGCACATATAGTACAAAGCACAAGGATCCACGCAAGGATCTGGGTTTGAGACCCCAGCTCCCCACCTGCAGGGAGGTTGCTTCACAGGCTATGAAGCAGATCTGCAAGTGTCTCTCTCTCCCCTCTGTATCACCCTCCTTTCTCAATTTCTTCTTTGTCCTATCCAATAAAACAGAAAAAATGGTCACTAGGAGCAATGGATTTGCAATGCCGGCACCGAGCCCCAGCAATAACCCTGGAGGCATGACAACCACACACACAGAGAGAGAGAGAGAGAGAGAGAGAGAGAGAGAGAATAAGAGAAAGATACCACAGCATCGAAGCTTCTGTCAATGTGGTGGAGGCCAGGCTCGAACCAGGGTCACCATGCACATGGCAGAGCAGTACACTGTCCAAGTGAGCTATTTTGCCAGACCAGCAAGCCCATTCTCAAAGTAAAGTGACCAAATGAGACCCCTGTCTCCTCTTTCTTCCTGCTACAGATCTCAAGCCTCTGCAGGAATGGAAGTTCAGCCTTTCCTTCCATGCTGGGGTTAGCATGTTTCTGAGTTGGTCAAGCTTATGGCTTGGCTTCTTAATATATATGTAATTGTGTGTTATCCTATGCAAGGACCTGGGTTCAAGATCCTGGTCTTCACCTGCAGGGGGTGATGCTTCACAGATAATGAAGAAGGGCTGCAGGTGTCTCTCTGTCTCTCTACCTATCTCCCCCTTCCCTCTGAATTTCTATCTCTATCAAAAATAAAATTTTAAATTAAATAAAATAACTTATTTTTGCCTCAAGGTATAATGCTGGTAGGGCTTCTTGCCTGCATGATTCTACTGCTTCTGGCAGAATATTTATTTTATTTTTTTAAATATTTGTTTATTAATTTTCCCTTTTTGTTGCCCTTGTTTTATTTTTGTAGTTATTATTATTGTTGTTGTTACTTATGTCGTTGTTGTTGGATAGAACAGAGAGAAATGGAGAGAGGAGAAGAAGACAGAGAGGGGGAGAGAAAGACAGACACCTGCAGACCTGCTTAACCGCCTGTGAAGCGACCCCCTTGCAGGTGGAGAGCTGGGGGCTTGAACCAGGACCTTTACGCTGGTCCTTGTGCTTTGTTCCCATGTGCTTAACCCGCTGCACTACCGCCCGACTCCCCAGAATATTTTTTTAATATATTTTGTTTTGGGTAGAAACAGAGAAATTAAGAGGGAAGGGGGGAGAGAAACCCCTGCAGTGCTGCTTCACCACTCATGTAGCTTCCCCCACTGCAGGTGGAGACCAGGGTTAGAACTTGGGTCCTTGTACACAGTAATGTGTACACTCTACCAGATGTGTCACCACTTGGCCCACAGAATCTTTTTTCCCCTTCTGGATAGAGAGAGAGAGAGAGAGAGAGAGAGAGACAGAGGAGAGACAGAGAGACAGAGAGAGAGGAGAGACAGAGAGAGACAGAGAGAGAGGAGAGACAGAGAGAGAGACACACAGAGAGAGAGACAGAGAGACACAGAGAGAGACAGAGAGAGACAGAGAGAGAGACACAGAGAGAGAGACAGAGAGAGACAGAGAGAGAGACAGAGAGAGACAGAGAGAGACAGAGAGAGACACAGAGAGAGACAGAGAGACACAGAGAGAGAGACAGAGAGAGACAGAGAGAGAGACAGAGAGAGACAGAGAGAGACAGAGAGAGAGACACAGAGAGAGACAGAGAGAGAGACAGAGAGAGAGAGGAGAGACAGAGAGAGACAGAGAGAGAGAGGAGAGACAGAGAGAGAGACAGAGAGAGGAGAGACAGAGAGAGAGACAGAGAGAGACAGAGAGAGAGACAGAGAGAGACACAGAGAGAGACAGAGAGAGACACAGAGAGACAGAGAGAGACAGAGAGAGACACAGAGAGACAGAGAGAGAGAGACAGAGAGAGAGACAGAGAGAGAGACAGAGAGAGAGACAGAGAGAGACACAGAGAGAGAGACAGAGAGAGACAGAGAGAGAGACAGAGAGAGACAGAGAGAGAGAGGAGAGACAGAGAGACAGAGAGAGACAGAGAGAGACAGAGACAGAGAGAGAGACAGAGAGAGAGACAGAGAGATACAGACAGAGAGATACAGAGAGAGAGGAGAGACAACACAGCACTGTTCCACTGCTCATGGAGCTTCCTTGTGCAGGTGTTCTCATGTGGTGGCTGGGGGCTCGAACCCAGGTCCTCGTGCATGGAAAGTGTGTACTCTGCCCAGTGAGTCAATTCCCAGTCCCATTCTGTTTCTTTCTCATCTGAACGTCTCAGAAATGAAACGTGTCCTACTCACTCCAGTTGACTCCTTGGAGGCGATCTGTCAGAAGTTAACCAAAATGATCATCTGCTTTGCCCCCAGGACTCTCATTTCTGGAAATGCACTCTCTCTTTTTTGTCTAGAGACAGAGACAGAGAGGCTGGGCTCAAACTTGGACTGTGCATGTGGTAAAACAACAGACAATCCAAGTGAACTGTTTTTTTCCAGCTTCTGGGAATCTCTTGTAAGAGGGAAAATACATACTATGTAGGGAGCGGAATGACACACAACAGTGACCGTAGCAGCTTATTTGTAGTTAAAACTATACACCTGGAGGGGACTGGGCAGTGGCGCACCTGGGTGAGCGCACATGTTGTAATGCTCAAGGACACGGGTTCGAGCCCCCAGCCCCCACCTGCAGGGGGAAAGCTTCTCGAGTGGTGAAGCAGGTCTGCAGGTGTCTATCTTTCTCTCCCCCTCTCTGTCTTCCTCTCCTCTCTCCATTTCTCTCTGTCCTATCCAACAATGACAACAACAATAATAACTACAACAATAAAGCAACAAGGGCAACAAAAGGGAAAATAAATAATTTTTTTTAAAAGATTGTTTAAAAATTTTTTTAAAAGTTCAATGTGCATCAGCATATCTTTAACAAAAAAAACAACAACAAAAAATACCCATGGCAGGAGGGTGAGATAGAGAAAGACACAGAGACCAGATCACTGCTCAGCTGTGATGGACCAGAACCAGGGACCTCAGAGCCTCAAGCATGGAAGTCTTTGGCAGAACCATTATACTGTCTCTCCAGCCTGTTTTCTTTCCCTCACAATTTCCCCTGCTAGAAGCTGCCTGCACAGTGCTATAGCCCTAGTCTCCCAGAAGCCCACTGCAGGGATCTCATGTCCCCAGTGGATGATCCCGCCTGGCTCTGGAGTTGAGACATTGGAGCCCCCAGTGTCTGCAGGTACCACATCCACCTCTTATGGAACTGACCACCAGGCAAAAAGTCATGAGGACGGAGAGGACACTGTGTTTGTGAGTGGGTCCCCCAAGCCTGAAGGCTGTTCCCAGCAGCCTCTGCTCCCTAATGACCACATAGTGCCTCTTAACCAACCATATGGAGCCATCCAGAACAACCCCGGCCTCTGGAACCTTCCTGCTTTAGCTGTCAATTTTCTTTTCTCCATCCATCCTGAAGTCTTCTGCACTGTCCTGCACCCTGGCTGTCCTCCTTGAGCACCCTTGGGTACTGGAAACTACCCCCCACCCTGAGCAGGGTACCCATTCTACCAGGTCCATCTGCTGCAAAGCAATAGCGCCAAGCCCAGGGCCATCTGCACAGCTGCAGCCTTGGCTCCTGGTGGCTTGTGCCCAGCCACAGCCCCTAGGGGGCGCTCATGCAGGTGGCACTGTCTTCACGGGTGTGGCATCCCCACCCCATCAGGTACTTAACCAGCAAATCTGGGCAAAGGAGACGCGAGACAAAAGGACATTATGACGGTGGTTTTTTTTTTTTTTCCGTTTTTTCTTTTTGCACAAAAACAGTCCATTTATTCAAGTGTTCTCCAGCACAAGTACATTAGAAAGGAGCTTTATTATATTCTTCTGGGCACAAAAAAATGTGATGAAGGCGGAATGGACAGACTTTCTACATCGGCTGTACGCACTGACCTCTTTAATTACTTCATAAACAGCTATGTCACGAGCATCACTTACACAGAGATACAACAGAACGCCAGGGGTCCGAGGCGTAAAGCGGGGACCTGCAGGATGGCCTCCCCGCCCGCAGCCCCCCTCCCCAGATGTCCCAGAACCAGACTGTGAAATGTACATTATTATTGTCAATAAATAGAGAAGCAACCCTAAAAAAAATACAGCGGTGGAAAAGGCTGCTGGGACCAGGAGAAATGAAACAGAAATGAAAGGGAAAGGAGGAAGGGAAAAGAAAGGTGGAGGGAAGCCTGGAGGGGGGCAGGGTCTGGGGGGGGGTGTCCTGCATTTAGCTGCGTGGAATGTGAAGGGCTCTGCCGTTGGGGTCAAAGCGAAGTCAGTCAGCTGTAACAGTAAGAGTTCTCACCAAATCAGCTAAGGAGTTTATTCTTCAGTATGGATACATGGTCTCCCACAGATCAGTAAGCACCCACTACTTCAATGCCTCAGCTAAAACACATGAAATCGTTCATTTAGTTTTCAAGTACAAAGTTAAAATGCCTTTTTTTTAATAATAATATATCAGAGTAAAATAATAGTCTCTTTGAAACTCCACTACAAGAAAACAAAAACGAAACAAAAAAAAAGAAAACAAACATTGTCCAGACAGCAGACTTAATTTAACAATATATATTTTAATAAAATGCTTTGTGTGTATGTGTGTGTTTTTCTTAGCACCTTGTTGAGTCACCTCCTCCCTCTGCTTATTCGAAGGAATTGCGGCATTATTTTTTGTCGTCTGTTAATTTCTAGGGCTGGGCAACCAGGCTTTGGGACCCCTTGCTCATTAACTGGGGGCTGCTAGAAGGGGCCAAAGTGAGAAGGACGTTCCAGTTACGGGGGACAGGAGCCCACAGTCCTCAAAGTTCTTCCTTGCTCCACAGGCCCCTGAGGCCCCCAGTGGCCAGGTCTCACATGAAGGGGCTTGCCTGCCTTTTTCTCAACAGAAAGACTCCAGAATGTCTGCCTCTGTGTCGTCCTAACTCTGATCTAGCCTCTCACTTCTTAGACTTCCCCTCAAAGCCAAGGACTTGCAAGGAACAAGAGGGGGCCTCCCCCATCACTGGGTCCCTCCCAGAGTAGGAGTTGGGTGGGAAAGGCTGTCACCTCTAATCCCCAGCAGAGAAAAGCAGACCAGCTATGACAACTTGGGACTCCTCGCCTCCTGGGCTCAAACCAGTCTCTACTTTGGGACCTGGTTAGTTCTCCACTTGCCAAAATCTTGGTTCTGCAGCTCCACAACCACTACCTCCCACCCCCCAGGGGCTACAGCTGACATCACAGCTGTTACAGCAACTCTGCACCAAGAACAACCAGGGGAAGTCTAAACTGTCTCCATGCTCCCCTTAAGCATATTCTTAGCCTCCTCCACTGTCCCCAGTGCTGGAGACTGGGTGCACCCACCTAGGGCTCCCCAGAATTTGGGAATCCACCTGGCATCTCCACCAACCATCCACTCCCAGCCTGTGCCTGGGCTCTTGGGGGCAAGTCTGCTTTCTATCAGATCAGCAAGAAGGTTCTGGAATCCAGATATGGCAACACACTCATGTCATCTGGCAACAGCAACCACTACCACCCCTGCCTGTCCTCCAGCCCATGAGGAAGGGGCTTAGCACCAGTCGGCAGGCAGCCAGACCAAACACCCAAAGGCATCATGACCTGGCTGCCCCCAGCATCCCCTCATTGGTCCCTCACTCAGTTGACACCTGTGTAGCAAGGAGACATGATCTGCTCTTTAGGGAGAAACACCCCCTGCCACCACCACCACCACCCCTAGGACCACATTCCAGAACCTTTCCCAGGCCTTCCTGGTTTCTCACACTCCAGCTCCAACCACAGCAAACCCAGTGTCCCCCTGGGGTCCTGCTGAAACATGGTGGCCTGTGGTATGGCCAAGCTTGTCCTAAGACAGAAGCTGGCTGTTAAATATCCCCAGGAGGTCAGGCTGTCTTGTCCTCAAGGTCCCCAGTCCCCTCACTCAAACTGGAAGAAAAGCTGGTGATGGACTCTGACCCCACAAGGGGCATCAGATGATGAGATGGTGAAAGAGCTGACCAGGAAACCCCCCATGTTGCTCCCCACATCACCACTGGGGAGGAGCCTGGGTCTCCACACATGTCCTGGGCAGAAGGCCTCAGGGCCACAAGGTCCATTTGCAGATGGGGAACCATAAGAACCCCCCCCAATGCTGGGGTGGGGAAGACCTTGGCCATCGGGGAGGGAGCACCTTGGACCGCCAGAAGCAGCCCTCCTCCCCCCAAGCCCTCCTAGAGGGGCAATGGTGACCCGGGCAGGATAGATGGAGCCTGATAGGCACAAAGGGGAGATGGGATGAGCACCACGGTAGACACAGGGACTCCCAGGGAAGGGCAGAGAGAACCCCCCTTCTAGCACTCCAGCCTTGTCCCAGAACTGAGGAAGCTGCTACCCGTGACCTTCAAAGCTGACCCAACACAAAGTCTGGGGTCCAACACCAAGCACCCCCCACAAAGGAGAACTCAAATGAGCAAGGGACTCAAAGCCTGGCTTGAGCTCTCTTGACTCCCTGGCTCCGTCCCTGGTGTGACCAGGGCAGCCCCTCAGCCCAGACAGACTCAGATGCCAATGGGGTTTTGTTGGGGGCAGAATAGGTAGGGGGAGCTGAGGGCTGACTTGACTGGTGCCTCAAACTGCAGGTCAGTATCACAGATTGCTAACAGAAGAATCTTGAGGGGCAAGAGACAGAAAGCTGCCTGCTCCCTAGGAGAGGGCCTCCCCCTCCCTTCCTCCAGCACCTTCAGGGGCTGACAGCCCACCTGCAATCAGGGCAACAGAGGTCTGGGTGGCTGTGGGGACCACCCCATTCTGAAGCCGGGGTTGGCAGCATGGAGGGGGGACTCCCTGGCTCTGTGTGCGTGCTTGTCCTGTGTGCATGTGGGACTGACTGGCATGTGTGTATGGGGGGGCTTATGTCTGCTGTAGGACTCAGCACTGAACCCCCCCCAGCCCGCCCCCACTCCATAATATTTCTTATACATGACGCTATCTATGTATTTATATAGTGCCTATGACCATAGGCCCTAGCTTTCTAGGGAGGCGAACCCGGGACCGTATGCTTCTGCGCACACCTCCCAGCTAGACCAGTCCCAGGAGGTGCCGTTCCCCCTCCCATTATAAAATATATATCTCTATATGCCACATATCTACACCCCATCCAGACAGGCCAGCGTGTACCTGTCAGCCCTGGCCCGGAGCTGCCTGCCTGAGCAGGACATGGGCTCCCGGTAAGAGCACAGCTATCATCAGACCAAGTACTAGAAAAGAAACACACAGCACTCCAGCCACACACACGGGGGGAGGGGGGGTGCCAGGGCCAACCCCCTCCAGCCCTGACACATGAGAGGAGGGGAAGTAGAAGAGAAGACAGACGCCCGGAAGGCAGGTCCCAGTGGGGGAACACCTGGCCGCTGGGCTGTCACAGGGCCTGGTGGCCCACCTGGCGTTAGAGCAAGCCAGAGCACCAGGGCCACCACTTAACTTAGAAGCACCCTGCTCCCCGCACCTTGGTTTGAGAAACCGAAAGGGAAGGGGGTGTTGGGATTCTGTTTGTCTTACAAAGAAAAAGAAAAAAAGGAAAGAAGAAAAAAAAAATCCAGAACACAAACGTCATCAGAACCAGAAGCAATAAAAATCCCCAAGAGAAGGTGTCTGCAGCCTCCCAGTTCAAAACTGCAGCCTCTGGAGCCGATGGGACAGAGGCGCCTTGGGCTGAGGGTGGGTGGCAGGGATCCTCTAAAAACACACAATAGTCGACTTAGACAGGAAAGCACCAGTCCGCTTTGTGTGTTTTTTTATTCGCTCCAGGCGGGGCTGCAAAAAAAAAAAAAAAAAAACTGCTCAGGTTCGGGCAGGCTGGAGGCCCCACCAATGGGCTCATGTCAAAAGCTGGAAACAAAGACACTACCCTCATCCTGACACCTCCCTGTGGGAGGAGGGAAGGGGTCTCCTTTTAGAAAAAAAAAAAGTTATTGCATGAGCCTGGATGAATTCTGCCCTCAGCTTCCCGAGGTCCCACCACCTCCCCCAGTTTTAAATTTTTGGCAGGGTGGAAGGGGAGAGCACTATTTTTTTCCATTTCCCCAAATTCTGCCCCCTCTGCCTTGTCAAGAGGGGAAGCCATCCCGAAGGCTGACTCCCCTTCCAGCTGCCGTCCTCCCACCCCTCACCGCGGTGGCACACCCTTTACACAGAAGGCACCACGGAAGCTGATGTTACTTTTCCTCATCTCGCTGTTTGAAAGCACCATTGTGAAGTCAGGTTGTACAGTAGTTGACAGTACCTTTTATATATAGATCTCATATCTAGCATATATATATAAACTGTAAACAAGAGGTAACAGCGGCTTCTAGAAACTGATTTTCTTCAAGGTTTCCTGTGTGGTAGGCACCTGAAATACTGGAAGGATCTGGTGTGGTGTTCTGTCTCTCTGTCGCTAGCTGGTTTCTGCTCTGCACGTGCTCCCAGGAATGGTGCTGGCGAGAGGCTCGGCGGCCAAGAGGGACCCTGACACCACCCACGCGTGTCTCCATTTACTCTCCCCCGCTTGTGCTCCTATCTGATCAGGCTAGAGACAACAACAACAAAAAAGATAGTAAAAATAATAATAATAATATCCAATAGAGGGATTGCTATAAAAATTTCCTTTTCCCTTCTCTCCCATCTTCCTTCTATAAGGTATCATTACTCTTTTATTTTTTTGTTAGTGATTTTTGCTGCACTAAATCCTGTTTCAGTCACAGCGAGAAATAAAAAAATAATAAAAAACCCAAACAGAAAACTCCTCTGTAAAAGTAGGGAACAAAAGGTTTGACAAAAAAATAAGAAGAGGAGGAGGAGGAGGAAGAAGAAGAAGAAGAAGGAGAAGGAGAAGAAGAAGAAGAAGAAGAAGAAGAAGAAGAAGGAGAAAAAGAAGAAGAAGAAGAAGAAGAAGAAGGAGAAAAAGAAGAAGAAGAAGAAGAAGAAGAAGGAGAAAAAGAAGGAGAAGCAGAAGAAAGGAAGAAAGAAAAAGGGAGAAAGGAGAGGGAGCTTGGTTTCATTACTTTTTTTCTTTTCCTTTTTTTTTTAAACTAAGATTGAAGATTAACCTCGAAAGAAAAAAAAAAAAAAACAGGAGATGATTTCCAATCCTTTTTGCAAGGCCACGCCTTCTGGTATGTTTCTCTGCTTCTGTGTTGTTTTTTTTTTTTGATTTTTTTGTTTTGTTTTGTTTTTAAATTCCTTTTTCTCTTCTGGGTGCTGATACTTCTCTCCGTCCTCAAATTCTTGGTGTTTTTTTTTTTTGTTGCTGTTTGTTGTGTTTTGTGTTTGACTTTGCGTCACTACCTCCGTCTGTTTGCCCTCATGTCCCTTACACACAAGCAAAGTACTCCTTCAGTGGCGCAAAGAGGTGGCGGATGACGGGCACACTCCACGAGCGGCCCAGCAGTCTCTGCCTCGCCAAGCGGCTCATGTTCGAGACGTCGGTGTAGTGGACGGGGAAGCCGAACACTCTGGGGAGACAAGGCAGGAAGGCAGTGTGAGCGGGGTGCCCAATCCCTCAGTGCCAACCCCACACAAGGCCCCGAGGCCGGACGTCAGTCTAGAAGGGACAGCACCTGGGGGCACCACAGGCAGCATCAGGGAAGGCTCACGAGTGGTGGAGCTGTGCTGTGATATCTCCCTTCTCTCTGCCCCTCAAAGAAATGACAAATGAGAAAGCTGATCAGAGGAAGATGCTTCGCCTTTGAGCCCTGGCACACAGGAGACCATGGGAGGCCCTTGGGAACTTCATGGAGAGCAGAGTGAGGCTGCAGTGGCTCTCACTCTCGTCTCTCTAAAATACAAAGAGTGGGGAGCTGGGAGGTGGGACACATGCCAGACCCAAATTCAAGCCTCCAGTCCTCACCTGCTGGGGGAAACTTCAGGAGTGGTGAAGCAATGCTACAGGTGTCTCTCTCCCTCTCTCCCCTCTCAATTTCTCACTATCCTATCAAAAATTATGAAGCAAAGGGAGAGAGGGGCAAGGAAAGAGAGTGGGGCCAGGGAGATAGAATAAATCATTATACTCAAGAAGAAAAAGAATGAAAAATTGAGCCTGGAAGGCCACTAGTGGTAACACGCACACGCACACACACACACCTCTAAATTCACTCCCCAGATCTCAGTAGAAAACAGAAAGGGGTTGGGTGGTGATGCACCTGACTGAGAGAACACATTAACACACACAAGGACCTGACTTCAAGTCCCCACTCCCCACCCACAGGGGAAGCTTCGAAAGTACTGCAGTGGTTCAGGGGATTCTCTGTCTGTCTCTCTCCTCCTTCTCTCTCAATTTTTCTGTCTTTACCAAAACAAATAGGGTTGTTTTTTTTTTAAAAGCCACTTGGTGGCACCGATACTGTAAGGCTGCAGTGCTTGAAAGGAAACCCTAAGATACTCTCCTGCACACTTCAGAGTCCTGCTGGCCCAGGGTCAACTGTGCGTGTGAAGTGAACCCCCGGGGGCCAGGAATGGCTGGCCTTGCAGAGAGCACACTTTGCCAGAGGCCTAGGTTCGAGCCTCTGGAAACATTCTGGAGCACCACAACTGGCACCAAGGGTGAGGCTCCGTGAGCAGTGATGTCTCCCCTCTGATGCCCTTGAGATGGGAGCTTTAGGAGAGAGAAAAAAAATCCACCAGGAGCAGTGGAAGGAAGCAAGGCAGAAACTAGGTCACGGCAGCAATAAATAACGACGACAACAAAAAGTCTAGGTGGTAATGCACCTGTTTGAGCACACACACAAGGACCTGGGTTCAAACCCCTGGCCCCGACCGGCAGAAGGGAAGCTTCATGAGAAATGGAGCAGAGCTGCAGGTGTCTCTCCCTCTACCACGAATTATTAATAGTTATAATAATAATGGTCAGAGCGAGCTCACTGGCTGGACCCCAACACCACATGAGAACTTCCATGCCACAGAGGCAACTCTGGTACTATCTCTCTGGGAAAAGAAAGGGGGGGGCAGACAGAACATGCACGTTGACTAAGTCCTAGTACCACAAAATAAAAGAAACAAAATCCAAAAGTCCCCAATATTGCAAGTAGGGCCCATTTGGTCTGGTTATGTTAATCCTCTTTGGTCAAAAGAAGCAGTCCTGTGAGCACCCTGTGAGCTCAGTGTGCACCCAGAGTTTTGGGGAAAGAAGTGCAGTAGGAGGCCCATCCCCTGCTGCCACAAAGTCCCTAATATGAGCCAGGGAAGCTCCAGGGCTTCCTCACTGCTGGCAGGACCCTGGATCCTGAGTGTTTGCTGGCAAACAAAAACCAGAAGACACAGACCTGCAGGGAAGGATAGAGATCCTCTGCCCCCAGAACACTGCCCAGGCCCTGACACCCCGTACCTCTCCATTTCAGTGCACCATAAGATGTCCTCTTTCTCATTCATGAAGACGGGGAAATGCTGGTCTTTGCCTTGCTTTATGGAGTTCGACCTCGTAGTAATGGTCCTCACTTTGCTGAACTAGAGGAGGAAGAGGAGAGAGGAGGTGAGCTTGGCTGCCCCACCCTGCTACCGCTGCGGCTGTGGAAGGAGGGCAGGTGCTTTGAGTTCAGCACCCCCAGTGTCACCACCTGGCCTCACGGACTCTGAGGCCAGGCACCCAGCAGTCACTCTGCATCACAAGAGGCTCGACTCCAAAGAGCCCTTCTAGCCCAGGCAGACTGTCCAGAGGACAGCAACTGTTGCTGAAGGAGGAAGGGCTACAGGCCAGCCTCGCCTGGACTCCCTGGGCGCCCGTCCCCAAGCTCACCTTGGCTATCCGGCCGTGCTCCAGACACTCCTGTAGCTCCAGCTTGTCATTCACAGTGGACGCCAGTGGCCTGGGGGCGGGAGGAGCCGGTGAGCCGACCCTCGGACAACCCCTCACCCTGCCACAACCCCCTTCAAATGCCCCTGCAGTAGAGGAACACACTGCAGTGAGCCACACCTGACCAGCAGAGGGAAAGCCCAGGCACTTCCAGCTCTCAGTGCTGTGTGCAAAGGTGGGAGGGCAGGACTTTGCATCCAGACTCAGTGCACAGCAGGAAACTCACAGCCCACATGGAGCCACAGGGAATCAGCCCACACGGACCCTGCCGGACCCTGCCTGATGCTTTGGGGCACACTTCATGGATAGTCAGTCCCTCCACCCGCCTCCATCCCTTCCTTGATTCCATATGGTACCTCTGCTCCTGAAAGCCCAGAGTTCTAGAATCTAAGAATCAGAAGCTGATGAGAGGGGCCGGGGGGAGGGGGGGGTGTCGTGCACATGTTACAATGTGCAAGGACCCAGGTTTGAGACCCTGATCCCTACCTGCAGGAGAAAGCTTTATAAGTGAAGCAATGCTGCAGGTGTCTCTTGCTCTCTATTATCCCTTCACCTCAAATTCTGGCTATCTCTATCCAATAAAAGATTTAAAAAATTAAAAAAAAAAAAAAAAAAGGAACAGCAGCAGCCGCTGGTGAGAACATCTCCCAGCAGTCTGAGCTCCATGCAGGGCCTAGATGCTGGGTTGGTGGACACATGCATCAGAGGACTCTGGGGGGGGGGGGTGTGACAGCCCCACGCACCTTCCCATCATGACCACCCCCCAAGCCAGCAGCTCTGCCTTCACCATGGGGTCATCAGACTGAGAAGCCTCCCACAAGCTCAAGCTGAGGTCGAGGGAGACAAGGTCAGGATGAGGTCTCGTGTTTCCGACAAGCACGATGCCAAGGGGGCTTCTGACCCATTCTAAACATTGAGGGGGGTGTGGCACGGCAGATAAAGTCCTAGATTCTTGAGGATGGCATCCCAAGTTCAGTCTTTGGTATTGCCTGTGCCCATGAGTCAGAGTGAAGCTTTGGTTTTCCATCTCCATAAGTAAATAACCTGGGGAGTCAGGCGGTGTGGCACAGAGGATTAAGCACAGGTGGTGCAAAGCGCAAAGGACCAGTGTAAGGATCCTGATTCGAGCCCCTGGCTCCCCACCTGCAGGGGAGTCGCTTCAAAGGTGGTAAAGCAGGTCTGCAGGTGTCTGTCTTTCCCTCCCCCTCTCTGTCTTCCCCTCCTCTCCCCATTTCTCTCTGTCCTAACAACATCAATAACTACAATAAAAAACAACAAGGGCAATAAAAGGGAATAAATATTTAAAATATATAAATAAATAAGTAATCTGAATAAATGGGCTGGGGGAGAGGGGCCAGATAGCACAATAAGCTGTGCATGGCTCAAGTCCCAGGTTTGATCCCTGACACCACCATAAGCCAGAGCTAAACAGTGCTCTTGTGTTCTCATTCTCTCTCTCTCTTTCTCCCTCCCTCTCTCTCTCTCTCTCTCTCTCTCCCTCCTTCTCTGTCTCCCACCCATGTATATGTATATGTATATTGGGTGTGGCACCAGGCTTATTGCTGGAACTCAGTACCTATATGACAACTCCACTGCTCTTAGAAACCACTCATTTTTAACCCATTTCTTTTATGATAGAGACACAGAAAAAGATGCAGGGAGAGAGACGCCTACAGCACTGCTCTGCCCACTCATTACACTGCCCCACTGTAAGCACCATCACCCAGCCTCAAATCAGTTTTAGAGTTGAGCATTTTTGGAAACTATTACTCTCCATTACATAGGATCTCTCTGCTCTGTCAATGGTCAGCCCTCAGTCAGACTTCATTCCTCAAAGACCCTCTTTAAGCAATTACACACAAGGAAAGAATTTTTACTCATTCCTGGGCAATGACAGTCCCGTGTCTCTGAAATGAAGAGCATCCTTCTGCCAAAGGTCCTGAAGCCAAGAAGCAGGTAGCCTCTCACCCAAGTGGCTTGGCCTGAGTCCCCCCATCCCCGAGGCTTCACCTTAGGAGCAAGGGACTCTAAAGATGCCACTAGTGGCAAGAACCAACTCTTAGCCCACCAGGACAAGACTCTCTTAAACAAACAAGTGCTCCAAAAGACCCAATCTGAGGCTCCTAGCTCAATCCCCTTGTAAGGGTGGGGCTCTGGCTGCTGTCATTCATGAAACTCTTATGCACTCTCTCTCCCAGGTGAAATGAAACAACATAAATCTCGACCAAAACAAAGATCCACTTTCCAACCACTAGCTGCTGCTTCGTCAGCCCCGTCTCTTCGGCACCCCAATTTTCCTTCTTCCAAAGTGTGAACACCGCAGGGTAACAGGCATTTAGCAGTGGAGGGGCCTGAGGCCCTCCCCATCATCCACCAGTCCCTAGGGGGTCCCCCTGGCACTGCCCTGCCTGCAGATCCCGTAGCCACCCAGCCCGGGGTGCTCTCACCAACCTGTTCATACCGGGAAGGTTCCCCCAGAAGTAGCGGGCCCTGTGTGCAGCTGAGACTTCTTTGGCATCAATCATCACAGGGTTGGACTGTGGAGAGGAGAGAGTGCGGAGGTGAGAGAGAGAGAATGAGGAGAAGAGAAGGGCCAGGAACCACACCCTTGACAGCCTTGGGCCTCCAGGAAAAGCCATCCAGTGGTGTTCTATATGTTCTTCCTGGAACATTCTAGAAAAGCACAGTCCAACTGGAATGCTCTCTACCAGCACTGTTAGAAGCCACCAGCACCCCCCCCCCCCATCAGCATGTGACTAATGAAGCCCTGACATGAGGCATGTGTGACAAAGGGCTTCTAGTGTGACTTAAACAACTGATGCCATTGGGGCTAGGGAGACACCACAGTGGCGATGCAAAAGCTTTCACTCCTGTTTTGGATTTTTAAATTATCTTTATTTATTGGATAGAGACAGCCAGAAATTGAGAGGAAGGAGGAGATAGAGAGACACCTACAGCCCTGTGTCACCACTTGTGAAGCTTTCCCTGTGTGGGTGGGGACCAGGAGCTCAAGTCTGGGTCCTTGTGCACTGTAACATGTGCACTCAACTGTGTGCGCCACCACCTGGCCCCAAGGTTTTCACTCCCGAGGTTCAATTCCCAGCACCACCATAAGCCAGAGCTGAGAAGTAGTCTGGGGAAAAGAAACAGCAAAAAGAAAACACTGGTCCAACCCGGGAGGATTAGGCAGTGGATAGCATGAGTCCCAGCACTGCATTTGCCAATCAGTCTCCCTCCCCTCTCAGTAAGTGTATCTTGGGGACAGAGTATAGTGGTTATGCAGAAAAACTTTCATGCCTGTGGCACCAAAGGTTCCAGGTCCAAACTCCAGTATCACCAGAAGCCAGAGTTGAGCAGAGCTGGGAAGGGGGGTACGGGGGCACAGAAAGAAAATAAGAAAAAGAAAGCCAGACAAATATCTGCTCACACTAACAGCCAGAACACCAGTTCCAGGTGTGACCCCAAGACCTGAGATGGGGTTTCCAGAATGTCCACTTGAGAACTCCTCAGAGCAGCGATGTTCTGTGTGATGCTCAAACCCAGCTCAGAACCAAGTTTCATGGAGACTGAAAACTGGACTGGCCATCAGGTTAAGTGTACACATTGCAGTGCGCAAGGACCCAGGTTCAAGCCCCTGGTCCCCACCTGCAGGGGGATAGCCTCACAAGTGGTGAAGCAGGGCTGCAGGTGAGAGAGGCACTCTGCCTCTCTCTTCTACTTCTCTTGGTCTCTATCCAATAAATAAATAAATGGCACTGGCCACATTTGCTTCTGCTAAAGCGCTGAGATGAGGACAAACCACTCCAGTTGGGGGGCAGGAACCTAAGGGAGCCCCCAACCAGGACTCCACCCCTGAGTGCCTGACACCCTTCCTGCAATGACAGCCAGCTCCTTCGAGCCAGGCACCATGCACAGCCTGTTGTCAGCCCCCAGCTGCATTGTGTCGATGGCAGGAGAGAGCAGAGACCCACAGCTGCAGGCTGTACCTCAAGAAATCGAGAGATGTCCCTCTTGTCACTGACGCCCATGGCCACCACATTTTCAAAGAGCCAGAAGAAGGGGCGGTCGTCACCCTCCTTGGGCCGGGCGTCATGCAGAAGGCGGTAGAACTCAAAGAAGAGCCGGCCGGTGCCCTCTGGGGAGGGGACAGATGCAGTCATCAGGGGCCGCTGGCGGGCAGCACAGGGAGGGACCATCCCTCGGCAGGAGGGGAGGGGACACAGAACATACCATAGAGTCCCTTGCGGGCTGGGTTGACAATGGAGAGGTCATTGCAGGGGCTGCCCCCGATCACCAGGTCAAACGGGCCCCACTCCTGGATCTGGGAGGACAGAGGGGACAGGAAGGGATGCCATCATGGGCAGGAGGACTAATGCTTCTTGTGCCCTGGGCAAAATGGCACTTGTGGCAAAGGAGAGAGCTGGCTGCTCTGATGGCTCAGTGCACACACACACACACACACACACACACACACACACACCCCTCTCCCTCTCTCTCTCTCCACAGGCTGGGTGAGGAGCCTCTAGCCACTGGGTTCCTCCACTAAGCAGGGAAGAGACTCAGCAGGAAGGAGGCAAAGGCTGACAGCTGAACAGGAAGAGGCTCTGAGCCCAGTGGACACTGGAAGGGAAGTGTCTGGGGCCTTCGGAATGCTTCCCAAATTCCCCCCCAGGATTCCCAAGGGCCTGCAGTCCCAGGGCTAGACACACAGGAAAGGCAGAGGGTGGGTGACCTTGGTCCCTGAAGAGGCTGGGAAAGCTATCAGCACTCCACTAAAGGTGGCCCCAAGTGAGCTGGGGAGTAGTCTGGGAGAATCTGTCCATCACCTGGACCAGCAGTGGAGGTCCAGGAGGTGGTGCAAAAGGAGAGCAAGACTTGACCACCCAGAGCCACGTGTCACATGATGCTCTGGTCTTAGTTATTTATCTCGCCTAAGCGCTGCTCAGCTCCGGCTCCCGGTGGTGCTGGGGGGTGGATGTGGGGCTTCGGAGCCATAGGCATCAGTCTTTTTGCATAATTGTTATGACCTCTCATCCACATCAGGTTTTATTAGTAAGTTTTTAAAAGATGAAGAACAGTCAGCATGGTGATATAGCAGTAGAACATGGAACTGGGCAGGCAGAAGGTCCCAAGTTCAATCCCTGACACTCCATGTGCCCAAGGGATGCTCTGGATTCTCCCTCTTAGCAGTAAGGAAACAAACCTTTAAAAATTAAACAAGGAGGTAGATAGCATAATGATTATGCAAGAGGCTCATGCCTGAGGCTCCACAGTCCCAGGTTCAATCCTCCACACCACAAAAGCCAGAGCTGAGCAGTGCTCTGGTTAAAAATAAATAAATAAAAATAAATTAGAAAATTAAATTTAAAAAAATTAAACAAGGGCTCAAGAGACAGCATAATGGTTTATGTAAAATACTTTCATGCCTGAGAGTCGGGAGAGAGCGCAGCGGATTAGGCGCATGTGGCGCAAAGCGCAAAGACTGGCATAAGGACCCTGGTTCAAGCCCCTGGCTCCCTACCTGCAGGGGGTCGATTCACAAGTGGTGAAGCAGGTCTGCAGGTGTCTGTCTTTCTCTTCCCTCTCTATCTTCCCCTTCTCTCTCCATTTCTCTCTGTCCTATCCAACAATGACATAATAACAATAATAACTACAATAAAACAACGGGCAACAAAAGGGAATAATATTAAAAAAAAAAAAAAAAAACTTTCCTGCCTGAGGCTCTGAGATCCCAGGCTCAATCCTCAGCACCACCAGAAGCCAGAACTGAGCAGTGTTCTGGTTTATCTCTCTCCCATTACAATAAATAAAAGTATTTTTTAAAATATTTACTTATTTATTTATTTATTCCCTTTTGTTGCCTTGGTTGCTTTACTGTTGTAGTTATTGTTGTCATCGTTATTGGAGAGGACAGAGAGATGGAAGACGAGAGAAAGACCTGCTTCACCTCTTGAGAAGCCACCTCCTATAGGTGCGAAGCTGGGTCCTTGCGCTTTGCACCACCTGTGCTTAACCCACTACACTACCGCCCGACTCCTAAGTAAAAGCATTTTTAAAAAATTAAACAAGGGGAGTCGCTTCACAGGTGGTGAAGCAGGTCTGCAGGTGTCTGTCTTTCTCTTCCCCTCTCTGTCTTCCCCTCCTCTCTCCATTTCTCTTTGCCCTATCCAATAACGACTACAATAATAAAACAACAAGAGCAACAAAAGGGAATAAATAAATAGATTTTAAAAAAGAAATTTTTTTAAAAAATTAAACAAGGGCTCAAGAAACAGCCAAATGGTCATACAAGAAGACTTGCTTGTCTTAAGTTCTGAGGCCCAATGTTCAAACCCCTGCACCACTACCATAACCCAGATCTGAGCGGTGATCTGGTCTCTCTGTGTGTATATCTTTCCTTATCTGTCACATTAAAAATAGTGTTTATATTTATCATCTATTGCATAGACACAGGGAGAAATTGAGAGGGAAGGGGAAGATAAAAAGGGACAGACAGAGCCGCCTGCAGCCCTGCTTCACCACTCATGAAGCTTCCACCTACAGGTGGGGACTGGGGGCTGAACCTGGGTCCTTGCACATGGTAATATCTGCACTCAACTGGATGTGCTGCTACCTGCCCCTAAGACAATTTTAAAAAATAAAATAGAAGGCTAGGAAAAGACAAGGCGAGAAGGAATAGAGGCTGGGGGAAGGAAAAGGAGCAGACAGACAGACTCAGAGTAGGCCAGCACTGGCCCCAAGGGGGCTGCGAGAAGGGGGAGGGGCCGCGCCCTGACATACGTGCTTCTGTGTGACGCTGCGAACGTCGCCGACGTACATGATCTTGCCCTGGTGTCGCACCATGCCCACCGTGATGGAGTCCTCGCACACCTCCGAGGCAATGTAGCGGTCCACCTGGATGCCCAAGTCCTTCAGCACCAGAAGCCCTGCCCAGCCAGCAAAAAGTGGTCAGCGGCCCGGCCCGGCCCCACCCCAGCCGGGACACCCTACCCCACCCAGTGAGCCCAGGACCCTTCTGCAGCAAACTGCACCTGAGGGTTCCGTGCATACAGACTGCTTTATGTCAGACTGCGAGCTTAAAATCAGACAAGGGGAGCCAGGTGGTGGCACACCCAGTTGAGCACACATTACCATGCACAAGGACCAGGGTTCAAACTCCCACTACCCACCTGAAGGGGGGAAGCTTCTGGAGTGGTGAAGCAAGTAATGCAGGTTGCTCTCTCCCTCTCCCTCTCCCTCTCCCTCTCCCTCTCCCTCTCCCTCTCCCTCTCCCTCTCACACACACACACACACATTTTCCCCTTCCCCTTCAAATTCTATCTGTCCTAATAAAAAAAACGAAAAAAAGGGGGTTGGGCGCCAAGCACAAGGACTGGCGTAAAGATCTCGGTTTGAGCCCCCGGTTCCTCACCTGCAGGGGAGTCGCTTCACGGGCGGTGAAGCAGGTCTGCAGGTGTCTGTCTTTCTCTCCCCCTCTGCCTTCCCCTCCTCTATTTCTCTCTGTCCTGTCCAACAACAAGCTATATCAACAATAACAATAATCACAACAAGGCTACTAACAACAAGGGCAACAAAAGGAGAAAAAAATAATAAAGAAAAAAAATTAACGTTTTAAATTGTATTCGGTTTATTTTTTACGTGTTTTTTTCTTTTTAAAATTTATTTTATTTACTTATTTTTAATGAAAGAGAGACACAGAGAAAGATACACAGAGAGCTGACAGAGCACTGCTCAGCTCTGGCTTATGGTTGTGCTGGGGATTGAACCTGGGACTTTGAAGCCTCAGGCATGAAAGTCTTTTTGCAGAACCATTATGCTGTTTTCCCAGAATAAATAAATAAGAAGAAGAGAAAGAAAAAGCAGACCAAAGAAGAGAGAAGCCAGACAGCTTCAGGAACCAGGGAGAGCAGCACCTGCTGCTTCACAGCACACACTCCTGCCACTCCTGCCACCCCCGCCCCGCCCCCGTCCCCGTCCCCTTCACCCTCACCATCGCCTCCTGCTGCACTAGGACCCACCCTTCAATGTTGAACTTAAATGCTGCCTGCTCTAAAAAGTTTCAGCGGGCTGGGAAGACAGCATGACGGTTCTGACAAAATACTTTCATTTTGAGGTGCTGAGGCTCCAGGTTCAATCTCTAGCATCACCATAAGCCAGAGCTGAGCAGGATTCTGGTAAAAAATAGCTTGAGAAGGCCCCACCCTCAGACCCTTCAAATGGACCACCCCACAGATGGCATCTCCCGCCAACTAGAGCTTCACATTCGAGCTTGGCCTTCTGTGGGCTATAGAGGGCATTCAGGGCAAGCCAGGCGGGCTGCTTTCTGGGGTTACCTCCTCAGCAGCTACACTAACCACCTACACTAAGCTCCTGACCAGGTGAGACAAGCAAACAAGCAGAAAGGGCTCCAGAGCCGGGGGGGAACACCACAGGGAGTCTTGGGCACCATTTCCACTGCTCCCAACAGGCAGTATCCAGGAGCTCCCAGAGTCCCCTGGGGGGTAACCTGGTTTCAGAAGGCTTGGAGCTTCTAGCCTGACATTTTTCTTCCTAGAGTTTCTACCAACATCGGGGCTCAGCAGAGAACACCCCTCCCCCTCCATGCCCACATCCGGACAAGATCATGCTGGTCTATCTCCCTTTGACTCACTGAGACTCCATGTCTGCAGGCTGTGTCTTTTTATTGTAGAAATGAGATGGGAGGCCTGGGGAGATGGCATAATGGTTATGTCAAAGGCTTCCCTGCCTGAGGCTCTGAAGGTCCAGGGTCAATCCTAAGCACCACTACAAGACAGAATTAAGCAGTGCTCTCTGGTCAAGAATCACATGAAAAGACAGGAGCCGGGTGGGGGTGCACCCAGTTGAATGCACACATTACCAAGTACAAGGACCCAGGCTGAAGCCCCCAGTCCTCACCTGTAGGGAGAAGCTTCATGAGTGCTGAAGCAGTGCTGTGGGTATCTTTCTCATGCTCTATCTCCCTCTTCCACCCCAATTTCTCTGTCTATCCAAAATGAATATATATATATGTCTCCAAGGTTATTGCTGGGGCTCGGTGCCTGCACTAAGAAATCCACTGCTCCTATAGGCTGTTTTTTCCATTCTGTTACTCTTGTTTATCATCATGATCGTTATTATTATTGTTGTTGCTGTCATTGTTGGATAGGACAGAGAAGTGGAGAGAGGAGGGGAAGACAGAGAGGGGGAGAGAAAGAGAGACACCTACACACCTGCTTCACCACCTGTGAGGTGACTCCCCTGCAGGTGGGAAGCCAGGGGCTCGAACCAGGATCCTGATACCGATCCTTGCGCTTTGTGCCATATGCACTTTACCTGCTGCACTGCACTACCACTTGACTCCCCAAAATGAATATTTTAAAAAGAAAAAAATAGACACACATAGGAGGCAGGGTAGATGGCACAGTGGTGGTGTATAAGACTTGCATTTCAGATCTCAGGTTCAATCCTCAGGAGTTCAGGCCAAAAGTGCCACTGAACCTGCATAGGATCAAGGTTTTCCTAAAGACAGTGGTCTGAGCACACGGAGAGGGAGTCCATCATGGCTCAGAGCAGCAACAGTCCCTGTCAAAGCAGGGCATGAACTCCACTGGACTCAATGGAACACTGACACCCCAAGAGCTCAGCTCCAAGCGGCCTGACGTGAGACAGCAGTCAGGACACAAAGGGAAAGCAAGGGGCTGGGTGGCAGCGTACCTGGTTAAGGAGCACACATGCTACAATGTGCAAGGACCAGGGTTTGAGCCTCCAGTCCCACCTGCAGGGGGAAAGCTTTGCACGTGGTGAGCAGTATTACAGGTGTCTCTCTCTCCTTCTCTATTACCCTCTTCCCTCTCAATTTCTGGGTGTCTCCATCCAGTACAGAGACAGTTAAAACAAATAATATCTCAATGTGTATTTGCTGCCCTTTGGTTTCACTTAGTCTGTGACTGTGCCAACACACACAGGCACACAGAAAGAAGCCTGCAGGGGCAGACCTTCCAAAACACTAACTGTGAGATGAGTGAGTGCCGCAGGGCCTCAGTAGGGCCTCAACTAGCCAGTGTGTCTTTTCTGTTTTATTTGCTAGACTTCAGATCAAAATGCAAGGGAACAGCCCCATTGTGGTTCTAGCTGCTGAAGCTGTCCTTTGAGGATTTGCAAAAATCTCTAGTAATTTGGAGGGTGGGGGTGGGAGGGGGAAGAAGAGATAGTATAATGTTTATACAGAAAGATTTTCATGCCTGAGGCTCCAAAGTCCCAGCTTCAATCTTCTATACCACCATAAACCAGACCTTGAGCAGTGCTCTGGTGTGTCTGTTTCTCTCTCACACACAAATAAAACCATGTATTTTTAAAAATAAAGAGGGACTGGGCAGTGGTACACCTGGTTAAGCATATATTACCATGCATAAGGACCCAGGTTTGAGCCCTGCATCCCCACTTGCATGGGGGCAAGCTTCACAGATGGTGAAACAGGTCTGCAAGTGTGTCTCTCTCACTCTCTAGCTCCCTTTCCCCCTCTCAATTTTATTGTCCTATCAAATAAAGAAAAAGATGAAAAAGAAGAAAAAAAGCTGCCAGGAACAGTGAATTCATCATGCTGGCACCATGTCCCAGTGACAACCCTAGTGGCAATTAAGAAAGGATGGAAGGAGGAGTTGGGTGGTAGCGCAGCGGGTTACGTTCAGGTGGCGCAAAGCACTAGGACCAGTGTAAGGATCCCGGTTCGAGTCCCAGTTCCCCACCTGCAGGGGAGTCGCTTCACAAGTGGTGAAGCAGGTCTGCAGGTGTCTGTCTTTCTCTTCCCCTCCTCTCTCCATTTCTCTCTTTCCTATCCAACAATGACAACAACAAAGACAACAAAAGGGAATAAATAAATATTTTTAAAAAGACTACACTACTATAAACAGAAAAGAAACTTAAAAAAAAAAAAAAAAAAGAAAGGATGAAAGGAAAATCTCCAATAATTCCTAACAACTGCAGTCACTTTCCCTGAGGCTCACTGCCCACTAACAGGCTGGCTGAGCCAAGACCCTACCTCCTCTGAATGCAGAAGTCCCCCTCCCCATGCAGTGTCAGCTTTGCTGACAGTGGCTCTGTGTCACACACACACACACACACACACACACACACACACACCCCACATGGCTCTCTCACCTGTAGCAATTCCATCAAACAGCGACAGCACGCGGATGGGCTTCCTCTTCTCGGCTGGGACAGGTGGGTAAACCTTCGGAGGATCCTGGCAGTGGGGACAAGGGGCCGGGGGCCGGGTCAGGCATGTCCTGCAGAGCCTCACGCGCCCGGGAGCAGCTGCCCCTCGTCCCCCACCCGCCGGGCACTCACAAACTCCTGGTCGTGGTTATTGGCGAAGAACATCTGGAGGCGAGAGGGCCAGTCATCACGCCGCCGCAGCAGCCCATAGGTGCCCTTGTGGCCACACATGTAGCAGTTCCAGGGGTCTTCCTTGATGGCCGCCTGCGCTGCCCCCGGGCCCACCAGGAGGTCCACGCACTCCACGCAAAAGCACCTGCAGGGAGCCCGGCGTGTGGGGGGGAGCTCGGCGGGGTGGGGGTCCGGCAGACAGGTGGGGGGCTCGGGGGTGCCCTCACCTGCAGCAGTTGTTGTTGCCACACATGAGCACCTCACGCCCCCCGCAGCAGATGGTGCAGTAGGACTGGTAGCCGTCGTCGTCATACTGGTAGGCACACTCCAGGAAGCAGTTCTGTGGGGAGCGGGCAGGTTGGGCCGAGCCAGGCAGCCCCAGACTCACCCCCACACACACACACACACAAATAAAACTGGGGCATCAGCAGACTCAGCACCCCCCGGGCAGGGTGCAGCTGAGAAAGGGGCAGGGAGCTGCTCCAGGGTCCCCACTTCCTGGTAGTGGCTCTGGGCACCATCCGCGCCCCCCCCCACAGTAAGCCTGTTCTGAACCCCACCCAGAGAAGGTGACTGTGTGACCCACCTATGGGGACCAGCTGAGGCAGAGCAGTAGGGAGGAAGGGTGTTCAAGGCAGAGAAAGCCCGGAGGCTCGAAGCCTGAGGAGACTCTACCCTGAGCAGCCCTCAGAGCCCACCTCCCAGCCGCCCAGGGTGGGTTTCTGGGGGAGGGGGGCGGCTGGGAGGCTACCTTGCAGTTTTGGCACATTCCCCCGATGAAGAGAGGGTGCTCCAGAGTGACGTTGAGACTCCCACAAGAGATGCAAATGTCTGCCAGGAGGGGAGAGAGGAATGAGCGGCATCAAGGCTGATGCCGCGTCCTGCTCCCACCTCAGATGAAACGGCAAAGGTTCCAGAGAAGCTTCAGAAATGAACCCGGCTCCATAACCCAGGAGGCGGTGCAGCGGATAGGTGACCGGGCCCTCAAGCACGATGACAACCTGAGTTCAGCTCTGGCATCATGTTTGTCAGGGTGATGCCCTGGAACTCCCCTCCTCTCTCTCTCTCTCTCTCTCTCTCTCTCTCTCTCTCTCAAAGAAACACATCAATAAAGCAAGAAAGAAAAAGAAGGGGAAGAAGATAGGGAGGAAGGGAGGGAGGGAGGAAGGGAAGGGAGACAGGAAGGAAAAAGAAGAGAGAAAGGAAGGAAAAAAAAAATAAAGAAAAAGAGAGTGTTCTGTGGACAATCTCATGGCCATTCCTCAATTAACACAGTGGCTCAGGGGCCAGGCAGTGGTGCATCAGGTTAAGCACAAACGTTACCAATACAAGGACCTGACTTCAAGCCCCTGGTCCCCACCTCCAGGGGGAAGGCTTTGTGCGTAGTGAAGCAAGGATGCAGCTGTCTCTGTCTCTCTCCTTCTCTATTATCCACTTGCCTCTCAACTTCTGGCTGTCTCTATCCAATAAATGTAGATTAAAAATTTTTTAATGTAAATACCATATGACCCAGCAATACCAAAAACCTCGGTGTTTTATCAGCTACAAAAATACTAATTCAAAACTGCATATATGCACCCCTAAGTTCATAGCAACACTGTTCCTAACAGCCCAGGTTCAAACCCCAGCACCACCATAAGCCAGACAGCATGAGCAATAATATGCTCTGGGAAGACAGTCAGACCGTCACATAACCAGCCATGTGTCTTCAGGCCAAAAAGTAGCTCCAGGTGATTATGCTAATGAAATAAGGAAGTGAAAGGAAATTACCAGCCGGTTTCATTTACATATGGAACACAATTAAAACAAACTTGCAAAAGAAAAAAAAAACATATAAATATATACATACAAAGTCAGGAAACTGAGAAGCTATAGATCACCCGAGAAATTGTATAGTAGGTTAAACAAGCTGGGATTTGCATGCAAATCCCAAGTTCTACCTTCAGCATAATACATGCGAGACAGTTCTCTCTGCAAGGATCCAGGTTCAAGTCCCACTCCCCACCTGTAGGCGTCTCTATCTACCTCCTCCTGTCAATTTCTCTCTGTCCTATCAAATAAATGAAAATAATAAGGAAGCACCTGGTTGAGTGCATATAGAACTATGTGTAAGGACCTATGTAAGGCAGGGGGACACTTCATGAGCAGTGAAGCAGGTCTGTAGGTGTCTATCTTTCCCTCTCTATCTATACCTCCCCTCTCAATTTCTCTATCCTATCTAAATAAAATGAAAATAATAAAACAGAAAAAATAATAATCAACCTGGGGGGAAGGAAGGAAGAGAAGTGAAAAAGGAAGGGGGAAAGGGAGGAAGGAAGTTACTGGAGGGAATAGGAAGGGGGTTGGGGGACAGGAAAAGGCTGTCCTTGGTGTGACGGTGCTAATCCTGGAGCTGGAGTGGCGAGTCTTACACACGTGTACAGGTGTGAAATCCCACTCCTAGAATTTTATGCTGTTGTAAACCGGTCTCAAATTGATAGCTAAAAAAAATAAAACAAAACCCTAAAATTAGGAGCCATGCAAAAACTGAGGGGCTCATGCCGGAGCAGCAGCCAAAAAAGAAGGGAGTCAGAAAGTACCCCATCTGGGGGCAGGGCTGGGGCTAGGGGCTCAGGACACAGGCAGGACCCCCAGAACCTCCCTGGTCCACCCAGCCAGACACACTATCACTGGCCAAGGGAGACAGACTGGGGTGGGGGGGGTGGCACCAATGAGCCCCAGGGAGAGAGAGTCAGAGAAGGGAGTCAGAAAGTACCCCATCTGGGGGCAGGGCTGGAGCTAGGGGCTCAGGACACAGGCAGGACCCCCAGAACCTCCCTGGTCCACCCAGCCAGACACACTATCACTGGCCAAGGGAGACAGACTGGGGTGGGGGGGGTGGCACCAATGAGCCCCAGGGAGAGGCAAGGAAAGGTCCAAGGCCAAAAGGTCACCCTCAAGCAAGCTCAAGCAGAAAAGAGTCACGTTTTAAGGAGTTGCCGTGGTGTCCTCAGATCCTGATGACGCTCATAGGACAAGGACAGCACAGTACGAACGTGGCCCCCGCAGGGCCCAGCATAGGTGCTCTGCCATGTGTGCCAAGCACCCAGAGGCCTGTGGGGATCCTCCCAGTCCCACCCCTGGGGTCAGGACTCACCTTCGATGTTCCGGCACTTCTGCCGCACCTCGTACACCAGCCGCTCTGTGAGAGGAAGAGAGACTGGGTGAGAGGAGGCCCCGGGGCCTGAGCCTCTGCATGCTGCCACACCTTCTCTCCCCACAGCTGATTGCTACCTCTCGTGCGCTCATCAATGATCTCCTTGACCTTGGGCTTCTCGGTTGTGCTCTTCCGGGGCTTTTTGGCGGGCGGGGGTGGAGCGTAGGCAGCAGCCTCGGGTTCAACCCACATGTCTGTGTACACTTCTTTGTAGGGGTTCTTCTCCTCTGGGGCCGGAAGGCAGGGGGCAGAGGCTTGAGTACGGGCTGGGAAGAGTCCAGGTCCACCCCATCACCAGCCCCAGCCTGGCCCCCCAATCTCCAGGAGTCTCAGGGAAGCACAGTCCCTTCCCACCGGGTCCCCAATGAAGGGACGGGGCTATATGTTGAGGGGGTGGCTCCCAGCTGGCAGGGGTCCCGAAGCCGGGCATCTGCGTTTACCTTCTGGGGGCTCCAGGCCCTTGGGGCCAGAGGGCTGGAAGCCACCGAGGGCCCATTCGATCATCTGCTTGTTCTGCACCTCCACCGCCTTGCCCGTGTCGCTCTCATCATTATCATGACACGCCGGGAACAGTTTCCCCGCGCGGCTGCTGGCCACCTGGGGGAGACACGCGCATGTGTGTGCGTCTGCCCCTCTGCACGTGTGTGCGTGTGTGAGGCGTGGGCGTGGGCACGGGCTGGAGGGTGGGAGGTGCAGAAAAGGGAGGAGAAGGCAAGAGATCAGGTCCCAGGGACTGGTGGGAAGGGCCCCGGCCCAGCCTCTGCACCCAGGCTCGGCCAGCGGCCGTGCATCCCCGTGACCCCCGCCCGTGCTCACCTGCAGGACCTCGTAGATGGCCTTGCGGTACATGGGCTGCTTGTTGTAGGTGGCCTGGTGGAAAGCGCTGCAGAAGGAGCTCAGGGGCATCAGCTTCTCCACACACACCTGTAGAGACAAGGGTGCCCGGTGGGTTCCTCGTCCACCCACCACGCAGGGGCCCACCTGGCGAGATGCAATCAATGGGCAGGGGGTGGGGTGAGGCCTTAAAAGGATCCCAGGATTGGGCTGGGGAAACAGCACTGTGGCTCTGCAAAATTGCTCTCAGGCCTGAGGCACCAAAGGGCCCAGGTTTAATCCCCAGCACCACCAGAAGCTGGAGCTGAGTAGTGCTCTGGGTAAGAAAAAACAAAAAGACTGGTGCTGGGAAGTAGCACACGGTGTGAAGCACAAGGACTGGCGGAAGGATCCCAGTTCGAGCCCCTGCCCCTCCCACAGGGGGTGCTTTCACAAGCCGTGAAGCAGGTACACAGGTGTCTATCTTTCTCTATTCCCTCCTTCCCCTCCTCAATTTCTCTCTGTCCTATCCAACAACAATAACAACAACGAGGATAAACAACAAGGGCAACAAAAGGGGGAAAAAAAGGGTCTCCAGGAGCAGTGGATTCATAGTTCAGGTACTGAGCCCTAGCGATAACCCTGAAGGCAAAGAAAAAAAAATTGTTAAAAACAACCCAGGGGAGTCGGGCTGTAGCGCCGCAGGTTAAGTGCAGGTGGCGCAAAGCGCAAGGACCGGCGTAAGGATCCCGGTTCAAGCCCCCGGCTCCCCACCTGCAGGGGAGTCGCATCACAAGCAGTGAAGCAGGTCTGTAGGTGTCTGTCTTTCTCTCCCCCTCTCTGTCTTCCCCTCCTCTCTCCATCTCTCTCTGTCCTATCCAACAACAATGACATCAATGGTGACTACAACAATAAAACAGCAAGGGCAACAAAAGGGAATAAATAAATAATAAAAAATAAAAAAGGAAAAAAAAATTAAAAAAAAAAAAAAAAAAACCAGGTGGAGGTCGGGCAGTAGCGCAGCAGGTAAAGTGCACGTGGTGCAAAGCGCAAGGACCGGCATAAGGATCCTGGTTTGAGTCCCGGCTCCCCACCTGCAGGGGAGTCACTTCACAGGCAATGAAGCAGGTCTGCAGGTGTCTATCTTTCTCTCCCCCTCTCTCTCTTCCTCTTCTTTCTCCATTTCTTTCTGTCCTATCCAACAACAACATCATCAACAACAATAATAACTACTACACAATAAAACAACAAGGGCAACAAAAGGGGGGGGGAAGCAAAAAAAAAAAAACTTAAAAAAAAAGCCCCAGGTGTCAGGATCAATCACGGCATAATGTACAGGCGGCTGAGCAGCAGAGCACTGGACTTGCACACACAAGACAGCACCCCAGAAATGCTGGCACCACGCTCTCATGGCTTTTGTGGGGGGAAAATGGGGTTTTTTTTATTATTCTTGAGTGGCCAGGTAGAGTATAATAGCATAATGGTGGGGAGTTGGGCAGTAGCACAGTGGATTAAGTGCACTTGGCGCAAAGCACAAAGACCGGGAGTAAGAATCCTGGTTCGAGCCCCTGGCTCCTCACCTGCAGGGGAGTAGCTTCACAGGTGGTGAAGCAGGTCTGCAGGTATCTTTCTCTCCCCCTCTCTGTCTTCCCCTCTTCTTTCCATTTCTCTCTGTCCTATCCAACAACAATGACATCAATAACAACAATAACTACAACAAGAGCAACAAAAGGGAAAATAAATGAATAAAAAGAAAAAAATAGCATCATGGCTCTGCAGAAGACTCATGCCTGTGATTCTGAGGTCTCAGGTTCAATCAGTGCCCAGATCTCTCCATCTCTCTCATTAAAATAAAAAATTCCTCGTTATGAAAAACTCAGTTTAAAAAAAGTCACAGGGGAGACAGCAGAATCGTTATGCAAAAAGACTCTCATGCCTTAGACACCAAAGTCCCAGGTTCAATCCCCTATACCACCCCAAGTCAGAGCTGAGCAGGGCTCTGGAATCTCTATTACTTTCTCATATATAAAAAAAAAAGTCACACAGCAGCCCTAGAGATGGCATAGCCGCTAGAGTGTTGGACTCTCACGCCTGAGGTCCTGAGTTCAAGCTCCTGCATCGCATGTGCTAGCAACAGTGATGCTCTGGTTTCCTCTCTTCCTAGCTTTTCTTTTCATCTAAAAACAAAAACCAACCAACCAAACAACAGCAAAATAAAACCCCTGGGCAGGTATTCTCTCTGAGCCACAGGGCAGCTTCAGTACCCTCAGAGCTGCTTCACTCAGAGCACGGGCAAACCCCAACCCCTTCCCCCCTCCTCCTGCCAGTCAAAGTCACAGGCCCTGGAGCCAACATCCACCCCCAAAGCCCGCAGCCCACGATCACGGTGCTGGTCACTCACCACCGAGAACTTGCCATCTCCGAACCACATGACCCAACGGGTGCCTTCGGCGGCTCGGCTCCGGCCGGTCATCCACCAGGACACGATGCGGCCCGGCCACCAGGAGAAGCCCCGCAGCTTCCCCCACACCAGCTCCCCAATGCCAAAGCCGCGACCGTCCTGGAGCCCCAGGAGGAGATGTCATTGTGGGGTCCCGTCACATGTCCCCCTATAGTCCCCCAGCCCTGGGCAATGGAATCCAGGGGACCTAAAGGGGCTCTGACCAAAAGAGCAGTAGTATTGGGGTGACCTGGGGTGAGGTGGGCAGGGGAACCCTCACCTCATACTCGGGCTCGTCATCGGCCGACTTGGTGGCGTTCTTGTCCCCAGCATCAGCGCCCACGGGCTCAGGCGTGGTGGCCACAGTGGGGGAGGCGGGGTCGGTGGGCTGCTGCATGGCGGGCGGGCTGGGCTCCTCCACCTTCTGAGGCTCTGAGGAGCCCTGGCTCTCCTCCACAGCATTCATCACTGCAATCACCTTGGCCTTCTTCTCAGCCTGGCAATGAATGAGTGAGCGGCAGAAGTTACCTCCAGAGCCCCACCCCCACCAGGCAGGGGGCTCCCCTTGGGCCTCTCTGGGGTCTGCAAGGAAGTCTTTCTTCCTCATCACGTGGAAGCACGGAACTCCAACCCTGTTCCAGTTTCCCCACCCCAACCTGTCATGAATTTTAGGCATTTTTTTTTTTTTACCAGGGCACTGCTCAGCTCTGGTTTCTGATGGTGTTGGGGATTGAACCTGGGGTCGTTGGTGCCTTTGTCATAAAAATCTCTTTGCATCACTGCTCTGTTATCTCTGCCAGCCTTCTACACAAATAGTCACCCTGGGTCTTAGCTTTTGCATTAATCCCCCACTCCTATCTCATTTCCTGATCAAGAATGAGAGCCTCTGGTCCTTTTCTCCACTTAAGAGATTCCCAGCTCTTGACTTCCGGGTTCCTGTTCCAGTCCAGCTGTGATATTCCATGGAGAGAAGTGGCCAGCACCCAAACTCTCGGGCCACCCTGGGACCCTCAGCAAGGCACCCACCCTCTGGTCTAATCCCCTCCCCTCCCACACACACATTCGCTCCATAAACAAGCCCAAGCCAATCTACTGGCCGCCAGTCACCCCACCCCACCCCACCCCCCACTGCACAGCCAGGGCATCTCCTCACCTCCTTGGAGGCAACCCTCCAAGACTGATCCTAATCCACAGTCCCATTCTCCCCTCTGCACCTGCCCCGAAGACCCTGCAGAGGAATCCCATCTCCACTCACCCCAGCTACTGAATAAGCCTCACATGGCCCAACCCACAGCAGAAGGGAGAAGCCCAGTGTCCCTGAGGCCCTTCCTGGCCAAGATCTCCCTAAGAGCCCGAGGGCTGGGCAGGGGCCTCCGAAAGGCAAAGCGTGAGTGCTCTAACCTGAGTCAGAGCAGCACAGCCATATTGCCTCTTCCTAAGGCATTTGGACTGAAGGGCTGGTGGAGCTGCTCCCACAAGTGTATGGAGACTTCTGAGGCCAATTGAAGGACTTGGGGTGCCAAGGCCCCTGCTTAAGGACCTTTTGTTAAGAGCTCAATGGTCTACTGTCTTGTAGATTCCTCTGATTTCCATTGTCAAGTCTCTTAACTTCCAGCCAGAGACCACATGGGCTGAGAGTGAGGAATCCAGGTAGTCAGGCCCGTTCTTCTGACTCAGCAAATTCTCCAGGGAGAGAGCAGCTAGGGGTGCTCACCGAAGGCCTGGAAGAGGGGCTCTGGGCCTTCTCCACCCCATCCTCACCTGGACAGGTCCCTGCTCTCAATTACCTCCCCTCCTTCCTCCCAAGGTGTGCGGTGGGCACAGGCCTCTCTGAGGAAGGGAGATTTTCTAGGAATTTTCAGCTGCAGCCACAGCTCCACTCGCCTAGCTGTCTCTGCTCCCTTCCTTTCACCTTGGCAAACAGGATGCTGATAACTTGGGGGCCATCCAGAGGCCCTGTCCCATGTCCCTAAGTCCCCAGGGCACAGCAACTCTTGCAGGTGGCAGGTCACTTCCCCAGCAAGCAGCTTTGGGAGCGGGAGGGAGCCGTGCCACCCTCTCCTCACTCCCCCGCAGCCCCCTTTGTCTCTCTGCTCATCGCCATCCAGGCTGAATACTTCCACAACTTCCCCAGGCTGTCAGCTCTGCCGATCAGGGCTGCAAAGGCATCCACCCCCAGATGTCGGGTGCTGCACCCACACCCTGCACAGCTCAGGCAGGAGGGGGAGGAAGGGGGCCCCCACTAGCAGGGCCTGCAGGGGTGAAGGAGGGAAGGAAGGGGTTGAGCCCAGAGGGAAAGGGGAAGAGAAGGCCAGGCCAGTGGGGGAAGGGCCTCATTAGAATCGGATGCCTCTGCTGGGGAGACTCTCCTCCCCTACACACAATGGGCGCCCCGTGGGGTGAAAGGCTGCTAGGTTGGCCCCCAGGAGACCCAAGCAGACCCCCGACCCCTGCACTGCAGCTCCAGGAACCACTTCTTGGCCTGCATTGGTCCTGCCTGCGCAGCTCCCGGGACAGAGGACCGCCCCGTCCAGTCCCGGCTCCTGCCTTCCTCCACTCAGGCTGCTTCCGCTTCAAAGGTCAGAGGTCTGGGTGCCCACGCGGACTGCTGAGGGAGCTGGTCAGGGTGCTGGTGCAGTTAACCCCTGGCTGCCCCCGGTGCCCGTCCTCTCTTAGGCTGCCCCCCTACACACACACACACACACACACACACACACTGGCAGGGTGTCCCTGCTCCCTGCCCTCCGGGTGACTCCAGGAACAGGTTGGGAGGACAGTGTCCCAGCAGAAAGGTGGGGGGCAGTGTGGTCCACCAGCCAGGAACATGGGGTGTCCAGGTAACGCCAACCAGAAGCTCCGCGCTCCGCACAACTCCTGGCGCCCAGCTGGGCTAGGCCAGGGATTCCGCAACTTTGTTCCACCGTGGTCACTCGCAGCGGGTGAGGGGGGCTCCTGCCTGCCCTGACCCCTGACCCCAGAGCCCCCCCCCCCCCCGCCAGTGCAGGTAAGAGTAGGGGCTTCGGGGAGGGTGGGGATGCGACGGCACCACCTCAGCATCCCTGGGATGCGGGTCAGGAGGCAGGATAGGCAACTGTGTACCCCGAGGGCTGCGGCTCGGGGACCCTCCCCGGCCCCTAGCCCCCAGCCCCCTCCCGGCTCCCAGGGCTCCGTCCAGGAACCTACCCATAAGGCCAGGTGCAGCCCCTCGGTCCGGCTCAGGTGTGCGCCCGGGGCCGCCGCTCCGTAAGTAGCCGCCTGGCCGGGGGGGAGGGGGAGGGGGCGGCGGGCCGGGGGAGGAGGGGTCCCGGCGAGGGGGAGGGGGGGCCGGGGGGGGCGGGCTGGAACACTTCTTTGTCTAGAACTCCAGGTCACGTGGGCCCCGCTGGAGTGCCTGGTTGGCTGCGGGCGGCCGGGGGAGGGGGCCGGCGCTCGGGTCCTGGCGCTGGGCCAGCCCCTCTCAGCCCGTCCGAGGGGCGCAGGGCCCGGGCTCAGCCGGGCCCCCCAAGCTCCCCCCGCCCCGCCCCGCCCCCAGGGCCCCGCCCCCTGCGCTGCCCGGGCCGCCCCGCCCCCTCACTCCCAACTCGGCCCGAACCCGGTTGGGGGCGCCCTCGGGGAGGTGGGGGGAAACGAGCTTGGAAAGGGGGGGGTCGGGAATGGGAGGGACTGCGGCGGTGGGGGTAGAGCGCCGGCCCAGGCTTCCCCGGAGATCCAGGGCCGTCTGGGGAAAGCGGGAGAAAGTTGTGCTGAGTGACGCACCTAGAAGCACAGCCCCCCCCAAAAGTTAAGGCGAATAAGAGGCGCGCCGAGACTCGCCAAGGCTCCCAGCGCAGGCGCCGCCAGAAGAGCGCGCAGACACCGGGGGAGCTGCCGCACTGTCGGGGGTCGCTCTTCACACTGCAGGTGGATGGGGGAGGGGACCACAGGCGTGCCTGTTGGGGGGTGCAGAGGTAAGGCAGCGCCTGGCCCTTCACCCCTAGGCGTGAACATCTGCAGCTCCAGAGTCCTTCACTCCTGACCCCCAGCCTCCAGCTGGAGCCTCTAGGTGCAGCCGAAACTATTTCAGGCCGGGCCGCAGAGCAGAGGCCCCCACGCCAGCCTCCACCCACAGCAGATAAGGAGTCCGGCCGCCCCGCTCTCACAGACCCGACTGGACCTGGAGGCCACAGCTAAGCAAACACGTGTCCCGATAACCGACCAGCCAGCAGCTGAAAGACAGAACAAATGGTCTAAAGGCCAGAGGAGGTGGGCGGGCCAGACAGCTTAATGGTGATGCCAAAGACTTTCCTGCTGGACTGCTAGGTCCCAGGTTCAATCCCCAGTACCATTACAAGCCAGAGCTGAGCAAACAAACAAGTCGGTTCTCTCAAGTGCCAAAGAGGAGAGGTGGCATCTGCTGCCTCTAGCCCAGAGCTACGCTGCAAGGGAAGGTCCACTCTCCTCCCTCCCTGTGGGCTTGAAACCCGCACAGCAGGCGAGCTTTGCGCAGGGAGGAGGACCCCTGGCCATAGGGCCTCCCACCTCCAGCGGCTCACCAGCAGATCCTGGGTACCTGGCTGGATCTCTTCCTGCCCCATGGCCCCAGACTGGATCCCCTCCTGCCCCATGGCCCCAGGTGTGCTGCAGGGACATCCTGAAAGCAGAGTTGAGTCCTCATCCAAACCCAGTATGGTGCCTCCAAATCCTCCCTGTCACAGCCCCCAACCAGGCCCCGTGGCCCCCAAATCCTCCCTGCCTGTAGGGACCCTCGGATTCTCTCCCAGCGGAGGCGTCTGTCCTTGGGCCTCAGCCATGGGCCTTGTCTCATTTTCTAGAAAAGTGGAGGTGGCGCAGTGGGTAGTGTGGGACTCTCAAGCATGAGGTCCCGAGTTTGGTCCCCAACAGCACATGTACGAGGGTGATGTCTGGTTCGTTCTCTCTCCCCTATCTCTCTCATTCAATTAACAAAGTCTTTTTTTTTTTTCAAGTTGGAGGGGAGTTGGAAATTCAGGGTCAAAGAGATAACTCACTGGGTAGGATGTCTTGACCGTGCACTCTGGTCCAGATTCAAACCCTGACACCTCATGGGAGGGCTTGTAGCACCAGAGGAAGCTGTGACACTGTGGCCTCTCTTCCTCTCTCCCTCTCTCTCTCTCTCTCTCTGAATTAAGAGGGGCACCCTGGTTGCCAGGTGGTGGTGCACCTGGTTGAACACACGTGTTACTATTCATAATGGCCAGGGTTCAAGCCCCAGGCCACTATTTGCAGGGGGTAATCTTCACAAGTGGTGAAGCGTGGCTGCAGGTGTCTCTCAGTTTCTCTGTGCTATCATATTCGGATAGTAATTAATTTTAATACAAAAGGTCTTTTGAGTAATGAAATCACACCTGCATGAGGCCCAACTGCACCAAAAAATAAAACAAAACTGCAAGCACGAGGCATGGAGCGTCCATTGTCCTCTGAGCAGACAGTGTGCACGTGCGGCGCTATGGGAATGAGGGAAGTCGCGCCAGAGGGTGGGCGTGCAGCGGCACAATGAGCTCACTCTCCAAGCCCACGCAGACCTTAGGAGTTACCCAGCCACTGCAAACTGCACCACCTCTGAAAAAGAAGTTTCCAGATCCCCTCACATCCTCCACTCTGACTTGGAGGTGTACCTCCACCCAGGGACTCGGGAACACACCTGTCTGCTCTGCCCACTTGAACAGCCTGTGTCCACCTCGCAGGCCCAGCACAATCACCCAACGGGAGCCAGACTCAAAGGTGTCCCCTTGCCAACTGTGCCCTTTTCTCTGCTATAGCTGTGACACAAAAAAAGGTGACTCTTAGTCACTGGGACAGGGGCATCTGTTCTTGGTGCTCAAGAAGCAGTGGCAAGACCCCAAAGCAGAAGGGACCCCAAATCTAGGACAAAGAGGCCAGGAGAAAGCCAGGGGGCATTCCAGAACTGTCAGGTCACTTATATCCTTGACCTTCCAAAGTGGCCCTTCCAGGGGAAGGACTGGGATGGGAGAAGGGCTTTGATGGAGACAAGGGAAGCTGGGCATATTGAGGGCTCACTTGGATACTTTGCCATGTGTGTGATCAGGTTCCAGCCTGACCCCCACACCACACTGAAGGAGGCTTCAGTGCTGTGGTCTCTTTCCCCCTCCGCCTCTCTGTGTCTATAAAAAAGAGGGGCCGAGGGGTGGTGCAACCAGTGGAGTACACGTTACCATGTGCAAGGATCCAAGTTCAAGCCCCAAGCCCCCACCTGCAAGGGGGAAGCTTCATGAGTGGTGAAGCAGTACTGCTGGTCTCTCTTCCTCTCTCCTAGCTCTCCCTCCCTCTCAATTTCTGTCTCTACCAAGGTAAATAAAGTATTTTTTAATGACAAAAAAAAAAAAAAGGAAGGTGGCTGAAAAGAGGGGTTCTTGGAAGATGTGGTGAACACAGAGAGGCCAAAGGAAATTCAGGGAGCTGCCAGCCTGCCGAGAAGACAGGGTGACCTAGGTGTGAGGGCATAGAGGGCATAAGCTCACTGGCAGACAGATGGCAGTGAGTCACCAGCCGGGTGACGTCACCTCTAGGGGAGGCCAGCCTCTCTCAGCCCCGCTCCTGTATTCATCCAGCAAACTTCTGCTGTGAATAATTACATTTCCCAGTGGCTCTGACACAGGAAAGTGGCCAGAAAGATGGAGGACAAATGCCCTATTAGGACAAGGACACAGCCTCCCTAGGACACACCATTCATTCCACGTCACTTTCTGGTGTGGTCAGCCACTCCTGCTCTCAGAAAAGCGTGGTCTGCAGGCCTTGCAGGACAGAGCTGAGACACCAGACTGTGACCCTCTCTACCCCCGAAAATAACACACACTCCACAGGCTCAGGCAGGAGGGCCAGGCTGGTGGTGACTGCATGTTCAGCTTCCCAGAGGGCTGTGCGCAGCCAAAACCGAGGGCTGGCAGGAAGGGTGTGTGTGTGTGTGTGTGTGTGTTAGATACATCACATGTGACACAATTCACTGAGTCCCTTCACTCAAAATCAGTGGCCACGGACCTGAGGAGGCCATCTCTGCAGAGTCATGCACTTTCAACCACAGAGCACAGCACCCCTGGGCCCCAAGACCGGGGAGGCCCTATCCAGCAAAAGGCCATGATACAAAGACGGGGTGTGCCCTGAGCTTGTCCCCCTGCCCACAGCTCCAAGGCCTGCTGCTCTCTAAACGTGCCCCCTCAGCCTGGTGCACAGTGGGCAGAGCACTGGACTTGCACGTGTGAGTCCCCTCACTCAAACCCCAGCACTGCATATGCCAGTGATGCTCTCTCTGAGTCCTATTTCTCTCTCTCTAAATAGTTTTTATATCGTCCTTATTATTACCTTTATTTATTGGATAGAGACAGCCAGAAATCAAGAGGGTAGAGGCGATAGAAAGAGAGACACCTGCAGCTCTGCTTCATCACTTGCAAAGCTTTCCCCCTGCAGGTGGGAACCAGGGGCTCTAACCCGGGCCCTTGCACATTCTAACAGGTGCGCTCAACCAGGTGTGCCACCACCCAGCCCCTGAGTCCTCTTTCCCATCAGTAAATCTTTTAAAAATATTTATGTATTTATTGCACAAAAACAGAGAGAAATCAAGAGGGAATGGGGGAAATAGAGAGGAAAAAAGAAATGAGACCTGTAAAAAAAAACTAATCAAGAAAGACACCTATAGCACTGCTTCAGTGCTTGTGAAGCTTCCCCCTGCAGATGGGGACCAAGGGATTGAACTCAGGTCCTTGTGCTCTCACAGGTAGGTGTGCCATCACCTAGCCCCATTCAGTGAATCTTAAGGAAGAACTATGCCCTTTTCCTGCCTCTGTTCCTCGCCCTTCTCCTGGAAGCCCTCCCTTCCCCCACAAGCCAGAACCCTGCCCACCTGCCAAGACCAGTCCACCAGAAGGTTTCTCCAGACCCGACCTCGCCAACGCAACCACTGACCAAGCCTATTTAGAGTAGTTACGGTTGAATGGAAACCGTAACTACTCTAAGGAAAGGGGAGACAGCATAATGATTCTGCAAAGAGACCCTCCGTCACGCGTGAGGCTCCAAAGCCCCAGGTTCAATCTCCTGTACCACCATAAGTCATAGCTAAGCAATGCTCTAGTGAAAATAAAAGGGAGGCCCAGGCGGTAGTACAGAGGTTTAAGTGCACATGGCGCAAAGCACAAGGAATGGAGTCAGGATCCCGGTTCAAGCCTCCGGACTCCCCACCTGCGGAGGGGGTGGGGGGTGGGGGGAGGGGGTCGGTCACTTCACAGGCTTTGAAGTAGGTCTTCAGGTGTCTATCTTTCTCTCTCCCTCTGTCTTCCCCATCTCTCTCAATTTCTCTCTGTCCTATCCAACAACAATCATAAACAAGGGCAACAAAAGGGAAAAAAAATGGCCCCCAGGAGCAGTGGATTTGTAGTGCAGGCACCAGAGACCCAGTGATAACCCTGGAGGCAAAAACAGATACAGATTGAATGACAAATCAGTGTGCTACTTGCTCTAGCCACAGTCTGAGTATCCAGTGCAGCCAGAGGCTACTGTTGTGGATGGCACAGAATTTAGACGTGTTCACCATTCCAGAAAGTTTTGTAGTAGCCTCGTAGACTCCCCTCCCCCCACTGTCATTCCTCCAGTCCCCCAAAGCACTCCCCCCCCTTAATTTGTTTATTTATGAGAGCGAGGAGAGAACCAGATCATCAGTCTGGCACAACAATGCCAGGAATCAAACTTGTGACCTAAGACTTGAGAGTTTGTACCACCTCTGGGGCTGCTCCCACAGCATTTTGTAACCTTAGCACCTTGGTAAGAGTGTGAGGTCTTTCTCCTCCTCTAGATGAAAGACTCCCAGGGGAAGGGAGGGGCAGAGCTCCTGACAGACCCTGAACTGGCATCAGTGTGGTCTTGGGCACCTCCTCTGGCATTCAGGTCAGGGACAGGGACACGCCACAGTGAAATTCTTGCCCCAGAGTCCAGGTGTCTCTGCTCCCCACGCCCCCACCCCGAAGCCCACATGGAGGGCGTCATCTGGACAGATGACCAGAACCCAGCTGCTGGCGGCAAAGCTAAAAATAGCACAAGTTGGCAGGACTTGTTGCTAAGGCGACTCGGTCACCAAGCAGGCAGAAAGTGTCAACCTTCTCCCCACCCCTCAAAGCAGAGGCTGCCAAAGGGGGGAGACCCTGACTTGACAGGGGGCCAAGACTCCCACCTGGAGAGGGTCTGCCTCCTGGCAGCTCCATGGGGGGGGCTCGCCCTCAGTAAGCCGTCTCCATGGAAACCACCAATGGGGTGAAGCACCGACCCCTGGAAGGGAGGCCTCTGCCTGGAGCTGGTTGTTATGACAACGCCCCCCCTTCCTGTCATTCTCTTGCCCCCACTCCTCCGGTGGGGGGGGGGGCTGGGGCTTGGCTCCAGTGAGGACCAGGAAACACCAGCTTCCTGACCAGTCACCTGCAGGCCCCCGGACGTGCAGTCTGCAGCTCCCCTTCCTTCCTGGGACACCCCAAGCTCATGTGGGTTAAATTGTCTCAGGAACACCCCAGGTTTTGTGGAAAGACAGAAGGGGGGGTGCTACCTCCAGAGATCAGTGGGTGAATCTAGCCAAACCTCAAGTAGCAGCCAGGAGGTGGTGGTGCAAGCTTGAGGCCCTGGGTTCAACCCTTGGCACCTTCTACTGCCGAGTGATGCTCTGGTTCTCTTTCTCTCTCATAATACTTTTTTTTTCCTGCAGGGGTCTTCACACCTTCACAATTCCACTACTCCTGGCTGACTATCTTGTTTTGCTTGTTTTCTCCAGATTGTGAGAGGAGAGGTCTGGGAGGTGGTGCAGTGAGTAAAGCATTAAGCTCTCAAGCATGAGGTCCTGAGTTCAGTCTCCAGCAGCACATGTACCAGAATGACATCTGCTTCTTTCTCTCTCTCCTATCTTTCTTATTAACAAATAAAATATTAAAAGAGATAAAGAGACAGCAGGGTTCCTTCTCTTTTAAATAGAAACTTTTAAAAAATTATTTTATTTTTGAGAGAAATGCAGAGAGAAAACCAAAGCACTGTTCAGCTCTGATTTATGGTGATGCGGGGGACTGAACCTGGGACTTTGGAGCCTCAGGCATGAGTCTATTTACATAACCATTATGCTATCTCCCCCACCCCTCTTTCCCTCTCTGTCTCTCCCTCTCTTCTTAAATTATCCGTCTCTACCCAATAATTTGAAAAACAGAAAATAAGAGAGGCACTACAGCTTGGGTCCACTGTGTGTAAAGCTTCCCTTTTGCTCAGTGGTGCTCCCTGTGGTGGCTGGGGGCTCAGATCCGGGTCTTTGCACGTGGCTGGCGTGCATTCTGCCGGGCGAATCATCACTTGGTCGCATAAATAAATGTGGTTTTTAATCTCCCTGCTTGTTACAATAGAGGAAACCGGTCTAGAGCAGAAAGCGGGAGAGAGGAAGGCAGGGGCTGGGTGGGCTGCTTCTCCAGTACCCCTAGGATACAGGTGCGCCTGTGTGGAAGAGCCGGGTAGAGAGAGCCTTGCTGGGGACTCAGCACCAACCCCAAAGCCAAGTCCAGAAGAGGCGCAGCAACAGGACAAACATGGGGCTTTGGGGAGCTGGGACACGCCCCTGGCCAGTCTGGCTGGAGACCCTTTGCCAGCCTCCCAGGAATCCACCAGGCAGGAGGCCCAGGAACTCCAGGCCCCTGAGTATCTGCCATCTGCACACCTGGAGGACAGCAAGGAGGCGGCAGTATCAGACTCTGCTATTCAGGCATTCAGGCCGTCCCCCACTCCATACACACACACACACACACACACACACACACACACACACACACACACACACAGTCACAGCCTCACTCAACAGCATGTAATGAATCAGAGGAGTGCATTATGACAGAGACAGTTCCCTGGGCGTGTCAGGGTGGGGGTATCGGGGGCGGTCGGGATGAGCCAGCAGTGGGGACAGCTGCTCATTCGGTACTCGAGAAAGCGATGCCACATCTTCGAGGTGCCGGCCATAGCTTCCTGTCTGGTGTGCTCAGTCAGATCTATCCTGACCCACAGACAGATGCCAGGCGGGGAGCCCCCATCCCGGATCCCCCTCCTGGCTCCACTGTGCCCAGCAGCCACCCCCATCTCTGCTCAGCACCCACCTCTCCACAGAGGCTCCCACAGCCCTTCCTCCTGCTCAGCCAGGTGGCCCCCACCCACCCTCAGCTCGGAGCTGCAGAGGTGCACGGCTCACCCCCAAATGTGAGCAGAAGGGGTCTGGGGGCAGGCAGTGCCAAGTGTCCCCAGACCTCCCTCGCCCAGTACCAGGAACTTCAGCAGAAGGAAGGGCTGTGACGTCCTGCGGCAGCTACCCTCAGCCCCTGACTGAGTACCTCACTCCTGGGCATCTGAGGATCTTGGGGTGTTAAGCAGCCCAACGGCACCGGGAAAGGACTTGAGGGCAGCGAGGTCTTCACCGAGCTTTTGGAAGAGGACGCTGGGGAGCAATGCTCACTCATTCCTACCTGGGGCGTCTGAAGGGATCCTGCAACCTGGCAGAGGTGTGGGGCTGTGGCCCAGGCTGCTTCCGCCTCCCCCACCCCCCATCTTCAAGGTCAAAGGGAGGAGCTGGTGGGAGGGGCACCATTCAGATTCAGGGTTGCAGAGGCTGGGGGGTGAGGGGGGAGCCTTGCAGCCCAGCTTACAGGTGAGCAGCCCCGAGACCAGCAGGGACCATCTCCATCCCAAAGGACACATTTGAATGCCTTTCCGGTGATCCCCCACCCCCATCCCGGGTACCCAGAGAAGGTGCCGGAGAGCCCTGAGAGCCACCGGGCGCTCTTTCAGAGATCCCCCTGCAGGGCCGAGTAACCACCCGCGGGTGCTGCGGGCACGTTACCCGAGGACTGGCAGTTCCCAAGCTTCCCCAAGAGCTAGTCATCTGGGAGCGCACTCTAGACCTCAGGATTTAGCCTCTTTGGCTGGGGACAGCCTCCCCTGAATGTCCAGAAAAGCAGGCTTCTGAGAGGGGAATATAACATAATGGTGATGCAAAAAGCCTTGCATGGGGGCCAGGCAGTGGCGCACCTGGTTACCAGGGTTCAAGCCCCTGGTTCCCACCTGCGGGTGAAAGCTTCACGAGTGGTGAAGCAGGGCTGCAGGTGTCTCTTTCTCTCCCTATCTTCCCTTGCCTCTCAGTCTCTATCCAATAATAAATTAAAAATAAAATATTAAAAAAGAAATAAAAATTATTTTTTAAAAAAGCCATGCATGCTTGAGACCCCAGGTTCAATCCTCAGCACCACTAGAAGCCAGAGCTTGGCAGTGCTCTGCTAGACAGACTAACACTGGCTTCCAATAGCATCTTGAGTCAGTTTAAAGCAAGCCCAACTTAGGATGTTTGGTTTTGCCTTGTGTTTTGAGAGGGAGAGAGAGATACATGCACCCAGGTTCAATCCCTGGCACCTCAATGAGCCAAAACTGAGTTATGCTCTGGACTGACATTCCCTCTCTTTCTCTCTCTCTCTCTCTCTGTCATAAAAACAATTTTTTTTTTCACCAGGATAATCACTGGAGTTCGGTGCCAGCACCATAAGCCCACTGCTCATTGCACACACACCCCCATTTTTACTTAATAGGACAGAAAGAAATTGGGAGAGGAGGGGAGATAGTGAGAGAGAGACACCTACAGACTTGCTTCACCACTCATGAAGCATGCTCCCTGGAGGTGGGGAGTGGGCTCGAACACAGGTCCTTGAGCATGGTTAATGTATGCACTCAATTAACTGGGTACACCACTGCCTGTTCCCCAAATAAACAGCTCTTTAATAAAAAAAAAAAAAAAAAAAAAAAGCAAAGGCTGAGGATATATCTCCTAGAACTGCTCCCCTGCCCCTCACAGACTGCTAATATACCAATCTGATTTCAGTCCAGGCTGCCCACTCTGCCGGTTCCCCGACCCGTGGAGTCCAGGAGATGTCAGTCCCCACCCCCCAGAGCCCCAGCTGGTACCCCCCACTTAGCAGGCGCACAGCAGTCCCCATTAGAGGGTCTGTGGCCCAGCAGGAGCTGCCCCCCCTGGACCGGAAGCCCTGTGGCCAATGCCCCCAGGGGGCTCTCAGAAAAACAATAAACACATGAAAAGGTACTCAAGCTCACTCACCAGCTGGGAGGCCAATTACACTCCTAGCAAGACCTGCTTTTTTCATCCCTCGGATCAGCCAAATATTGACCATGACAGAGGTGCCGGTCTACTGATGCCCTGTTCACGGGAGGATGGCTGGCACTGCCCTCTGCAGAGGACAATCTGGCAGGCTGTTGCTATGCGAATGTACATTCCCTCCCACCCTATGGCTCTCTTTCTAGGCCTCTATCTCAGGGAAGCACTCAGATGCTGGACCAAGGACGCCTGGTGCTTCTGCAGTAAAACACAGTCCACCAGGTGGCTGGACAGAGCGGAGCCGTGAATGTGGCTGCGTGGTTCAGACTTGGTTTAAGTGACAACTTAAGCTGTTGTAAGATGAAGCTACAACGTGGCTCCATTTGTGGAAGAAAGAAAACTGGGTTTGAGCCCCTGCTCCCCTCCTGCATGGGAGACACTTCAAGAGTGGTGAAGCAGGTCTGTAGGTGTCTATCTTTCTCTTTTTTCTTTCTTCTTCTTCTTTTTTTTTTTTTTTGTTTCTGTTTTTAAGGAGAACACTGCTCAATTCTGGTTTTATGGTGGTGGTGGTTGAATCTGAGACCTCAGAGCCTCAGGCATAAGTCTGTTTGCATAACCTTTATGTTATCTCCCCAGCCCTCTCCCTCTCTATCTCCACCTTGTTTCTCAATTTCTCTCTGTCCTCTCTAATAAAAATTAGAAAGAAGAAGAAGAAAAAAAGATGGGGTAAAGGGCTGGGGAGACAGCTTAATGGTTATGCAAAAGACTTAATTTCATGCCTAAGACTCTAAGGTTCCAGGTTCAACACCCAGCACCACCATAAACCAAAGCTGAACAGTGCTCACTACTCTCTGTCTCTTCCCCTTTCTCTTTCATATATATGTATTATAAAACAGAAAAGAAAATGTAACCATAAAGCAAAATTATACATTTACACAGGGAGAGAGAGAAAATATATTGTCACGTACACAAAAAATGGGTCCCTTTGTGGGGGAATTAAAATCGTGGGAGGAGTGGATTTTTCAAAATTTATTTTTACAAACAGACTCTCATGCCTGAGGCTCGAAAGTCCCAGGTTCAATCTCCCGTACCGCCATAAGCCAGAGCTGAACAGTGCTCTGGTTAAAAAATTAAGATTTATTTTTAATAAGAATTCATTTGCACAATATGTAATTTGAGTCACTTCAGAAAACTCCTGTGGTGCTGTGGTTTTCTCTCTCTCTCTCTCTCTCTCTCTCTCTTTCTCTCTCTCTCTCTGCCTAGGTGGATCTACCATCATGCTAGTAAGGGCTCTCAGGAAATATCTCTCTCTCTCTCTCTTCCTCTCTCTCTCTTCCTCGGCCCCCAGTGTACTCCAACATGTGGGAGTTCTCAGTTTTCCTGAATGAGGTTTAAAATTCCTGGAGGAAAAAGAAAAGAAAGAAAGAAAATCCCCAAAGGCAGGGGTAAATAGCATAATCAGTATGCTAGGAGACTCTCATGCCTGAGGCTTCAAAGTCTCAGGTTCAGAAATCGGGTGTAGCACAGCGGGTTAAGCACATGTGGTGCTAAGTGCAAGGACTGGTGTAAGGATCCTGGTTCGAGCCCCTGGCTCCTCACCTGCAGGAGGGTCACTTCACAGGTGGTGAAGCAGGTCTGCAGGTGTCTCAGGTGTCTTTCTCTCCCCCTCCTCTCTCTATTTCTGTCCTATCCAACAATGATGACATCAATAATAACTACAACAATAAAACAAGGGCAACAAAAGGGAAAATAAATAAATAAATATATTTTTTAAAAATCCCAGGTTGAATCCCCTATGCCACCATAAACCAGAGTTCAGCTGTGCTCTGGAAAAAAACAAAGAAGAAAAGAATATCCCTAGGGGGTCAGGCAGTAGTGCAGCAGGTTAAACATACATGTCACAAAGCACAAAGAACAGTGCAAGGATCTCAGTTCAAGCCCCCACTCCCCACCTGCAGGGGGCTCGCTTTACGAGCTGTGAAGCAGGTCTGTAGGTGTCTGTCTTTCTCTCTCCCTCTCTGTCTTCCCCTCCTCTCTCCATTTCTCTCTGTCTTATCCAACAACAACAGCATCATCAACAACAATAATAATAACCACAACAACAATAAAACAACAAGGGCAACAAAAGGGAAGAAAAAAGTCTCCAAGAGCAGTGGATTCATGGTGCAGGCACCGAGCAACAACAATAATCCTGAGGGCAAAAAAAAAAAGAGAGAAAGAAAGAAAAAGAAAATCCCTGAGCTCTTGTTATCTGCCAGCCCTGAGTTGGGAGCTTGTAACTGACTTAAATGCACAGCAATGAACGCTCCAACATGACGTCCTGAATTTGGTGCCTGGTGACCCTCTGGTCAGTCAGTCAGTCTCTCTCTCTCTAGCCAGTAAATGAAAATATATCTAGGGCCAGCAAGACAGCTCTCTTGGATGTGTGTGTTGCTTTGCTAAATGCAGGACCCAAATTCAAATATGGACCCCATTGCACTGAGGAAGCTTCAGTGCTGTGGTTTCTTTCTCTCTTTCTCTCTTTCTTTCTTTCTTTCTTTCTTTCTTTCTTTCTTTCTTTCGAGAGAAATGAATAGAGGAGGGGAAGACAGAGAGGGGGAGAGAAAGATAGACACCTGTAGACTTGCTTCACTGCCTGTGAAGTGCCTGCAGGTGAGGAGCTGGAGGCTTGAACCGGGATCCTTAAGCTGGGCTTTGCGCTTTGCGCCACGTGCGTTTAACCCGCTGCGCTACCGCCTGACTCCCTCAGTGTTGTGGTTTCTTTCCCTTTCTGTCACCCTATGTCTTTTTTTTTTTTTTTTTTTGGGTTATTGCTGGAGCTCAGTGCCTGTACTATGATCCACTGCTCCAGGTGGCCATCTTTTTTTCCTTTTTTTTTTTTTTTTTTGGATAGACACAGACAGAAATTGAGAGAGGAGGGGGAGACAGAGAGAAAGACAATTGCAGATCTGCTTCACCACTCATGAAATGTCTTCCCTTGTGTAGCATCCCCCCCCCCCGCAGGTGGGGAGCTGGAGGTTTGAACCCAGATCCTTTCATGGGTCCTTGCACTTCATACTATGTGCACTGAACCTGCTACACCATCACTTACCCGCTGCCCCTCTACCTCTATCTTAAAAAAAAACAAAAACAAAAAAACTTTAAGGGCTGGGTGGTGTGTACTTGGTAGAGGACTCAAGTGCAAACCCTGGGTCCCTGTGTGTGTGTGTGTGTGTGTGTGTGTGCGCGCGCGCGTGTGTATGTGTGTGTGTGTGTGTTTGGGGGTGCTGGGAAAGTTTCAGAATGGTGGAGCAGTGCTGCTGGTGTCCCTGTCTTCTCTATAGCCCCTCTCTCCCTCTCTTTCTTTCTTTCTTTCTTTCTTTCTTTCTTTCTTTCTTTTTCATTTTTTTTTTTTTTAACCAGAGTACTGCTCAACTCTGGCTTATGGTGGTGCAGGGGATTAAATTTGGGATTTTGGAGCCTCAGGCATGAGAGTCTCTTTGCACAACCATTATGCTGTCTACCCCCGCCGCCTATTTCTTTCTCTTGAAGAGAAAGAAAATGGCTGCCAGGAGTGGTGGTGTCGGTGTAGATACTGAGGCCAAGATAACCCTGGTGGCAAACAGATAAATAAAATTAAAAATCTTTAAAGAAAAACTCTTCTATGAGAGGAAGGAAGGGAGGGAGGGAGGAAGGAAGGAAGGAAGGAAGGAAGGAAGGAAGGAAGGAAGGAAAGAAAGAAAGAAAGAAAGAAAGAAAGAAAGAAAGAAAGAAGGAGAAAGGGAACTGGCAAAGGAAGGAAGGAAGGAAGGAAGGAAAGAAAGAAGGAAAGAAAGAAGGAGAAAGGGAACTGGCAAGTGCTGATGTCTTAATGAGGACAAGGGAGGGTCACATGCAGAGGCCCAGAGAGCAAGTCAACATCTGGACTCAGCCTCAAGGCACATGGCCTCCTTCCAAGGCAGGGGCAACAGGATGACACTTGTCATCTCCCCCTTTTATTGGGGCTGTGCAGCAGCCCTCCTGAGTCTCCCCCTTTCTGTCTGGAGCTGGGGCTGGAGACCTCACACTATAATCTGGCTTTGGAAGCTTCAGAAGGGGCGTGAGGTGTAGAAATTCCTGAGCCCTAAGACCGCCCATCAGCCAATCAACATCACATCGGCATCCTTGCCCACCCCCCACCCCCTGCCTGAAGCACCCCTTGGCCAGGCTAGTTCCAGGGGTCCCTTCTGGAGCTACCGCTGGGCTCCCTCTGGTCACGTGCTGCCTATCTATCAGGATTTGGCAGAGAAGCAAGGACCTTGCCCTCCTCTGGGGTGAAGCACTCCCCCTCCCCTGTGCCCACCCCCTTTGCCAGGCCCTGGGAGGTGCTGGGCTAGAACAGCCGAAGACGAGGAGAGGTTACAGGGCACGGCCTTGCCAGACCAGAACTCCAAGCCCAGCTGTCTGCAGCCCAGGAGACTAAGGGCTTGAGCTTAGGGGTGGGGGTGGGGCTTCCACAGTCACAAGCCTCCCCCTTGCTTAACTGAGCACAAAGGAAATGCACCTGTTATCTCTGGTTTTCCAAAAGCTGGGGAGGGGGGGACTTCTTCATCATTACTATTAATTGCAACTAAAAGGAGGCTTCCAAAACTCCTCCCTCAGAGGAGCCAAAGAAGCGAGGTTCCGGAACTGGAGCTGTAGACTTTCAGCAGACTCTCCCCCCCCCTCCACCCCCGCCAAGTCAGCAAGGTCTAAATGTTTGGCTTGAGGCAATGAGAGGGAAACCTGATGCCGCGCATAACAAAGGGTTAAAATGTAAAGGCCTGGGGCGGAAATCGCTTCAGTGTTGCAATAAACTTTCATGCCAGAGGCACTGAAGGTTTTAGGTTCAATCCCCGCCATTACCATAAACCTGAGCTGAGCAGTACCCTGGTAAAATAATAATAACAACAGCCCAAATAATAAATAATTTCAATATTTTTATTAAATTAAATCAAATTCAATTTTTTTTTTGCCTCCAGGGTTATTGCTGGGGCTTGGTGCCTGTACTACAAATCCACTGCTCCTGGAGGCCATTTTTCCCACATTGTAGTTGTTATTGTTATTGTTGCCATTGCTGTTACTGTTGTTGGATAGAGTAGAGAGAAATCCAGAAAGATGGAGAAGACAGAAGGAGAAAGACAGACACCTGCAGACCTGCTTCACCACCCATAAAGCCACCCCCGTGAAGGTGGGGAACCGGGATCCTTATGCTGGTCCACATGGAGCTTCGCGCCATGTGCACTTAACCTGCTGCCACCACCGCCCAGCCCCCCTTTCTTATTTTTTAATAAAATGTAGAGGCCCAGGGGCTGGGGGCTGGATAGATGTCCTCAGAAGCAGCACACTCAATATTCCATCTCCAAAGAACACAAGAATCTTTCCCATCAGACCCCTGCTCACCCACCACCCCCTTCTCTGGTTCACTTCACTCAGACCCAACTCCTCACAAAGCCAGTGTTTGTGTTCAACTAAAATACCACCTCCTCCAAGAAGCCTTCCCTGGCCACATCCACCTTCACACCACAGGTACCCGATAGATTCTCTCTCACACCCGTTTCCTGGCTTTCTGCCCCTCAGCCCCAGCACATTGCCAACGCCATTAGGGCTGAGGTGCACATACCCCCCCACACACACACACCAGTGCCCAGCACCAACACCTGCACAGACTTCTCTGAAAGACTGACAGTGACCCGGGTGCTGTCTGAGGAGGGTATTATCATTACCAGTAGCATGGCTGGCCCTGGAGCCTCACCTCCCTCTTCCAGCGTGCCAGCCACTCATCCCGTTTGCGCTTGCTGATGTAGTAGGGGTCCCCCGCCTGGAAGGTGAGCCTCGGCATGGGGCGTTGGCGCAGGCTGGACTCCCAGCCCAGGCCACCCCGCAGCCGGCCACGGGAGCCCTAGGACAGAGAGACAGACAGACAGATGTGAGGACTGGGCCACTGTGGGGAATGCTTCCTCCAGGAAGGGGAACTGAGCCATGCACCTCCAACAGGAAGATGGAGCTGGGGGCACCCCTGAGATGGCTGGGAGAACCCCCCCAATCTGGGGACAGGTGGGAGCCATAGTGCAGGAAAGGGGGGGGCTGGTCCTGGGAGGGGGCAGCTGGTGAGCTGCTGGGGTCATCCCTACCCTCACACACACCCCCAAGCAGGACCCCTAGGCACACAGCCACCCTCACCACAGGGCAGAGGGGGATGCTCCCTCCCTCCCTCTTTCTCTCCTTCCCTCCCTCTCTCCCTTTCTCCTTCCTTCCCTCTCTCCCTCCCTCCTCTTCCCCCTCCTTCTCTCCCTCACTCCCTCTCTCCCTTTCTCCTTCTCTCCCTCACTCCCTCTCTCCCTTTCTCCTTCTCTCCCTCACTCCCTCTCTCCTTCTCTCCCTCCCTCCTTCTCTCCCTCCCTTTCTCCCTCTCTCCCTCCCTTTCTCTTTCTCTCCCTCTCTCCTTCCCTCTTTCTCTCCCTCCCTCCCTCCCTCCTTTCCTCCCTCCTAGAAGCCACAGGCTTCACAAACTTGCCTCCATTTTCATGGCCTCGATGCTGGTCTCCTTCTGTTCTTTGCCTGTGGGGAGGGGAGAAGAGGGGCTGTCCACGGGCAGTCATGGCTCTCAGGGGTGCATGTGGTAACTCCAGGTCCCACCAGGTGTGAGGTCCCTGAATCACAGCTGAGGTCCACAGGGACCTGGGACTGGGGTCTGGGGTGAGGGTGAGGGTGAGGGGCTCTGTCTCAGCCCCCAGAACCTGCCCCAGTCCCTCAACTCCTCCCAACAAGAGAATGCCCTACCCACCCACCCACCTGAGACCCACAGCCCACCAGGAAGCTTCTGCTCATGTTTCTGGGCTGCAGGGAAGCTGCCCTGGGAGAGGGCAGAGGGGCGCAAGGCCCAGGAGCCAGACACTGTGGCCCATTCCTGCACCCAGAAACTAGAGACCCCTGGAGGGTGCTGTCCTGTATCTGCACCTGTGCTGTGCCCCACTCCCTGCCCCTCCCAGCCCAGGTCCTGCACTCCAGGGCCCCCATGGTCTCTCCCTGTCTGCTTCTTGCTGAATCAAAGCAGGTGAAGGTTCTAGAACTGTGAGGCCAGCGAAGGTCAGGAGCACAGAGCCGGGCTGGATATGTAGTGGGTGTGCAGTAAACTGCCCTGGCTCCCCTGTGCCCAGGCAGCACCCCAAGTCCTTCCAGCTTCTCTGCACAGCTCTGCCAGGCCCAGGTTCCAGGAAGGGACCTGCTCCCCAAAGCAGACAGATGCCCCAGCCATGTCCTCATCTGTCCTTGGGGCGTCATTCACCTGCCCCCCTCCCCAGGCCAGTGTGGGCTCAGAGGTGTCTCCCTGAGTTTCTATCCTCTCCCCCTCTCTCTCCCTCTCCCTCTTTTTAATATATTTATTTATTTATTATTGGATAGAGACAGAAATTGAAAGGAAAGGAGGAGGGAGAGAGGGAGAGAGGCAGAGAGACACCTGCAGCCCTGCTTCACCATTCATGAAGCTTCCCCCCTGCAGGTGGGAACCAGGGGCTTGAACCTGGGCACTTAACCGGGAGTGCCAACACCTGGCCCCCCAGCTTCTATTCTCTCTGGGGGAGGGATAGGGACCCCCAAAGCCCTCCTTCTCCAGAGGCCAGGAGACCTGAGCAGGATGGGACAGTCACACTGAGGCTGGTTTGTGGTCACTCTGTGTGTGGGTAAGGCAAGAGTGCGTGGTGGTGGGGGGGCAGAGAGCCCAAAGCAGAAAAAGCCACCACTGGATTGCTGTCGGGGACTGAGGGAGAAGTGAGGTCCCAGGACCGTCTCTCAGTCCTCAGCCCCAGAGACTGTCTCTCTCTATTTCTCACCAAGAGGCCCTGAGGGTCTTCTCTGCGCATGTCCCCAGGGAGGGGGTCAGTTCTGGGCTACAGAGACACCCCTCTCCAGTACTGGGAGAGAGGGAAGTTGGTACCAAAACTTAGAGAGAGGGGGCTGATGAGCAGAGAGACATAGGGTGATACTACAATGGAGGTGAAGTCAGGCGGAGTGGGGGGTCGCCAGTGGGGGCCTTTTAAAGGCTGTGTCTCACAGGACCCCCCATACACACACTTCCTTGACACTGTCTCATTCACCACAGCTGCCCCTAACTTGTTCTCCTGTCTCCTACATGGGGGGCTCTCCCTCCTTATTCCGGACTTCCCCTCCTGAGGCAGGCAGGCTAGGAGGTCGCACTTTTTTTTTTTTTTTTTTGGTTTGCAAGTTTCTGGGCTGCTAGAAGGTGGCACCCACCCTCGGAACAGGATGGAGATAGGGGAGGAGGAGGTGTTCTTTGGGGTGAAGCCTTCGCTCCATGTCCTCTGACTTTCGGAGGAGTCCTCTTTTCACCAGAATGAGAAAAGCAAGGCTGAGGGGGGGGCTGCAGAGCTAGCTAGCTGAGATGACCTTTCCTTTCTTTTCCTCTTCAAAAAGAGAGAGAAAAGAAGGAGGAGGAGGAGGAGGACAAGGACAACAAAAGCCTCACTCTGGCGCAGATGATGTTGGGATTCGAACTTGGGACCTCACACATGAGAGCCCAGTGCTCTAACCACTCTGCCACCCCCTGGGCTCCTAAGGTCAGCTTTCAGGGCTCTTGACCTCAGGCCAGCTCACTTTATGGTTATCCAGCCTTGATGTTCTCTCTCTCCCATCTGCACCCCCACCTCCTCCTCCCTTTCCCCATGTTCCCCCAGACAGAACTGCTTTTCCTGAGGCAAGTTTCCAACCATCTTTCTGGAATTTTTTTCTCTGGCAGGCTCTGCACATGCCCACTTGGAAGGCCGTGTGTGTGTGTGTGTGTGTGTGTGTGTGTGTGTGTGTGTGTGTGTGTATACCTCTCTCTCTCTCTTACACGCACACTCACACACACACACTCACACACACACTCACATACACTCACACACACTCACACACACACATACACACACACACTCACACACACACTCACACACACTCAAACACACACACACACACTCACACACACTCACTCACACTCACACACACTCACACACACACTCAAACACACTCTCACACACACACTCACATTCACACACTCACACTCACACACACACTCACACACACACTCACACTCACTCACACACACTCACACTCACACACACTCACACACTCACACAAACATACACCCCCCCACACACACATACACTCACACACACAACTCACTCACACACTGTCTCACACACACACTCACACATATACTCACACACACACACTCTCTCACATACACACTCACACACACACACTCACACAAACATACACCCACACACACACAGTCACACACACACTCACTCACACACACACTCAAACACACACTCACACACACACTCACATACACATACACTAACACACACTCACACACACACACATACACACACACTCACACACACACTCACACTCACTCACACACACTCACACACACTCAAACACACTCACACACACACACACTCACACACACTCACACACACAAACATACACCCCCCCACACACATACACTCACACACACAACTCACTCACACACTGTCTCACACACACACTCACTCACACACACACTCAAACACACACTCACACACACACACTCACATACACATACACTAACACACACTCACACACACACACATACACACACACTCTCACAAACAACTCACTCACACACACTCAGACTCACAAACACACACACTCACACACACACTCACACACACACTCACACACACTCACTCACACTCACACACACTCACACAAACATACACCCACACACACACACACTCACACACACTCTCACACACACACACACTCACACACACATACACTCACACACTCTCAGACACACACACTCACACACACTCACACATTCACACACACTCACACATTCACACACACTCACACAAACATACAACCACACACACAGTCACACACACACACACTCACTCACACACACACATTCACACACACTCACACACTCACACACACATACACTCACACATACATACACTCACACACACACTCACACACACACTCACATACACACTCGCACACACACTCACACACACACGCTCACACACACACATGCTCACACACTCACACACACACACTCACACACACGCTCACACACACTCACACACATGCTCACACACTCACACACACACACTCACTCACACACACACTCACACACACTCTCTCTCTCTCTCTCTCTCTCACACACACACACACACACACACACACACACACACACCCGCTGGGCTGTGTGCTAGTCATCACTTGTTGCGGGGGTCAGCTGCTGCCAGCTCACCGCTGACGGTCTGCTCTGGCTCAGACCCGCCACAAGCAGGCCAGGCTGCTGTGCCTTCCAGGGTGGCCTGGCAGGCTGGATGGAGACCCAGGGCAACTCAGGTCCCCAGGGCTGGGTGGGGTGGGGCAGGGTGCGGAAGTGCTTCCCCACTCAGCCCAGGGCCCCCCAAGTTCCCTAGACAATGAATTCAAACAGGAGGCCAGGCAGGGCTTGCCTGGGGGTGTGGGAGCAGCCATTATCCTAATTCAGGAGCTGACCCCAACCCCTTCTTTCATGAACTGGGTAATTTGCGATGTGTGACTTCACATCTCTGAACCTTCAGTCCCCCCACCTGGGGGATGGGGGTGAAGAGTCTTCCTCAGGTGGCTGGAAGGAGAATGGAGACAGACAGAGGGGAGCTTCTCACTCTCCAGTCGGGTGGGTTTCTGTCCACCCAGGAGGTCTCTCTACCCTGCACCCCTTTCTCTTCCTTCAGTTTACGATTATTGTTGTTGTTGTTGTTGTTATTTTCCCCTCTGCAGGTCATTGGATATGGTAGCATGTGTGCTCCACCACCATTGGGCCACGGGGACCAGGCAGGCTGTAGGCCACTTAGCAATCAGTCAGCCAGTGTCAGGCTGGGGCGTTGGCTCAGCTGGCCGAGCACTGGATCTGCGAGCCAGAGGTTCCCAGTTCAGTGCCTGGCACTGCACATGCCAAAGAAATGCTCTACTGCCTCTTTTTCTGTCATCTCTGTCTCAGGTGAAATCCTCTCTCATAAGTAATAAAATCTTGGGGTCCAGCAGGTGGTCCTTATGCATGGTCCACATGCTACCATGCATAAGGACCAGAGTTCGGGCCCAGGATCACCACAAGACCTCCTCTGCCCTCCATCTCTGCTGTCACTTTGCCCCTCAAGGACCCCTGCTCCCTGTGACAGGACCCCAGTCCCCCCTCCACCCAGCCCCTTCCAGGAGCCAGATGGCACAGTGAGCTTCCAAATTCCACAGCGAAGGCACCTGGAGGCCTGCTCATCTGTCCCTCATCCCCACCCTCCTCCACTCCAGTTGGGTGGGCTTCTGGAGGTCTCTCTACCCTGCACCCCCTCCCTTCCTTCAAGTTCAGAGCAGCCCGCGTGAACTCTTCTTCCAGAGGCAGGCTGATTCCCTCATGAGAACTTGTCTCTGTGTAGAAGCACACTTACAGAACAACCGTTTTGGCAGGGGGTGGGGTGATGCAATTGGTTGGACACCCATGACTATGCACAAGGACCCAGGTTCAAGCCTCCGGTCCCCACCTATAGGGGAAAGCTTCAAGAGCAGTGAAACAGGGCTGCAGGTGTCTCTCTGTCTCTCCCCTTGTATATCTCCCCCTTGCCCTCTTAATTTCTGTCTTCTCAAATAAACAAACTTGAAGACTTTTTTTCAGGGACCAGGAGCTGGCAGACCCGGTTAAGTGCACATGTTAGCATGCACAAAGACCTGGGTTCAATCCCCTGCTTCCTACCTGCAGAGAGGAAGCTTTACAAAGCAGTGAAACAATACTGCAGGTGTCTGTCTCTCTAGCCCCTTTGCCTCTCAATTTCTCTCTGTTATATCAAATTAAATTAAGTTTTAAAATCTTTTAAAAAAGACTTTTTTATTTTTTAAAATTATTTTTCATATTTATTTATTTATTTATTTTCCCTTTTGTGGCCCTTGTTGTTTTTCATTGTTGTTGTAGTTATTGTTGTTGTTATTGATGTCATTGTTGTTAGATAGGACAGAGAGAAATGGAGAGAGGAGGGGAAGACAGAGGGGGGAGAGAAAGATAGACACCTGCAGACCTGCTTCACCACCTGTGAAGCAACTCCCCTGCAGGTGGGGAGCCGGGGGCTCGAACCAGGGTCCTTACGCTGGTCCTTACTCTTCGCGCCACCTGCGCTTAACCCGCTGGGCTACCGCCCAACTCCCCCAAAAGACTTATTTTTTAAAAATTTATTTAACCAAAACACTGCCCAGCTCTGGCATATGCTGGTGCCAGGAGATTGAACCCAGAGCCTCAGAGCCTCACGTGCTCCTTTCGGCTGGCTCCCTGGAAGCACACATGCTAGTGTGTTTTTCTCACTGGAGCCTGTGTCCCCAGCTGGCGATGAGGTCTGGAGGGCAAGAATATCAGGCTTTCTGTTCCTGAGGGTCCCCCCCCCCACTCTTGATACAGGCGGCCTGGGTGTGTAATGAACCCCCACAGACTGACTGAGGCTGCCTTGGCTTGGAGGCTCTGCCAGCATTCACAGGATTGGCTGACCTGGCGGCAGACAGTGGGGACCCCCAGCTTCCCCCCACAGGACAGGTGGGGGGCAGGACTGTCAGGTGCCCAGGTATTGTGCTTACACACCTGCCCCTCAGGAGGAGGGACAGTGCCCTCTCCTTGTTCTCTTCCTAGTCACACCTCTTGATCCCGAGAACAACCCCCCCCCCCCCCAGTGGAGGGATCTGGGGCCTGAGCGCTTCTTGCAGAAGAGCAATGACAGAGGAAGAACACACATGGGAAGCCAGGGACCAGACAGGGTGTGTCCCAGGTCCTGGGGATGTCCCTTCTGCCCTGGGGACCTCAGCAAGTGACCCCTACCAAGGGCCCCCACTTTTCCCCATCACCAAAGAGAAAAAGATGCCTTTTGGAGCCGCGAATTTGGAGGAGTCAGTCAAACCACTGTGAGTGTACACTTCCCCGCAAAGTGCTTGGTGGCCTCAGAAATGCTGGGTGATAATACAGGAGAGAAAAGTTTGTTTGTTTGTGTTTCCCAGAGCCCTGCTCAGCTTTGGCTGATGGTGGTGCTAGGGGTCGAACCTTCAGTGCTTCAGGCATAAAACTCTTTTTTGCATAGCCATTGTGCTACCTCCCCAGCCCAGGAAAGATAGGTTTTTTAAAATATATATATATATATATTTTTTTAAATATGTATTTATTTCCTTTTGTTGTCCTTATTGTTGTTATTGTTGCTGTTGTTATTGATGTTGTTGTTGGAAAGGACAGAGAGGAATGGAGAGAGGAGGGGAAGACAGAGAGGGGAAGAGAAAGAGAGACACCTGTAGACCTGCTTCACTGCTTGTGAAGCGACTCCCCTGTAGGTGGGGAGCTGGGGCTCAAACCGGGATCCTTATGCCAGTCCTTGTGCTTTGCGCCACCTGAGCTTAACCCACTGCGCTACCTCCCGACTCCCCGAAAGATAGGTTTTTAATAAGCAATTTGGGAGCCAGGGAAATAGCTCACTTGGATAGTGCAGTCTTTGCCATGTACACGACCCAGGTTCAAGTCTAGTTCCCACAGCATTGGAGGAAGCTTCAGGGATGTGGACTCTCTCTCTCTCTCTCCCTCTCTCTGTCTCGAGTAATTAAATCTTGGAGAATGTCTTTTCCAGAGATGCTCTCTTTGGCATGAATACTGTGTTTGCATCCAGGCTTTGAAAGGCAGTGAAGGCAGGTTGATAGCCAGTCAGTCCAAAGGGACTGGAAGCGGGGTGCCTATGCACACCCGGCAGGCAGGCCCCAGAGCAGGTGGGGGCAGTGTGCAAACTGCCAAGTGGAGCCTCGTAACTGACACGTTTACAGCTCACTTGGCCCCAGGTCCCACTGGTGTCACCTGAAAGGGAAACTTTCTAGGGAAGAGTGTCCCCAGAAGAGGCTTGGGCTGGCCACCTCCCACCCTGCACCCCCACTCTGCCACAGCCGGGGCAACTAGAGGCATCTGCCTAGGGGTAGGCAGGCAGCCCAGACCAGGGAGTGCAGACACAGTGGCCCCTAGAAGACACAAGGGGCTTGTGGGAAGAGTGAGCAGCCTGTAGGGCTGCCCCTCCCATGACCACGGCCTTGCTACATACACTCTGTCCCAGATCCAGCCACTCTGGGAATCTTTCCTCCATGAGAAGCCCACATGCCAGACTTTATGGATTTCTAAATACTGGCAGCCAAGCTTCTCAACGTTGCAAACACTCGGTGGGCCAAATGAAGCGGGCTGCCGGCAGCTAGCAGCCCGCAGCCGGCCTTGGCAAGCAGGGGTGCGCTCCGTGCCAGCCTGGGCTCCCGGGAGCCCCCACGTCTGTCTCTACCCCCGGCTGCGGGGGGAGGACCCCGCCAATTCCTCGACGTGCTCAGGACTCACCCTCTTCCTGGGAGGTGCCTCGGCCATCCTTGGGGGTGCAGCAGCCGTTCTCCACTGCTCTGGAAGCTTCCGGCGGGGTCTCCGCTGCACCCTCTCCCTCGGCTGGGGCCCCGGCCTTCTGCCCCCCAGCAGGACTCCCCTCTTCCGGCTGGGGCTCTTTCCGCTGCTTCTCCAAGTCGCCGTTGGGCACCAGCTCGGAGGGGCCCGAGTCCTGGGCCATGGACGGGGTCTTGGAGGTGACCGGGGGGTCTTTGGGCACGTCGCTGCTCTCTGCCTGGGGAGGGGTGGGAAACACACGGGGGAGGAGTTAGGCCAGGGGCTGATGCTCTCTGGGGTCATGGCACTCCTGAAATTCTGATAAAGGTCACACACGCACACACACACACACACACACACACACACACACACACACACACTCTCTCTCTCTCTCTCACTCTCTCTCTCAAAAAACTGTTCAAGCTAAGTTCACACAAGCAAACACACTCACAACCTATTGTTTCTGAAATCATTCTTTCAATTTAAAAAAGATCTACTTATTTATTTTTAATTTCAAATTCCTTCTTAAAAACATTATTTATTTTAGCGAGAGACAGAGAAATTGAGAGGAGGAGAGAAAGAGAGAAGGGGAGAGTAGAAAGAGATAGAGACGCTTGCAACACTGTTTCACTGCTCATGAAGCTTCTGTCCTGCAGGTGGGGACCAGGGTCTTGAACCTGGGTCCTGTGCACTATAATTGTGCACTCAACCAGGTGCACTACCACCTGGCCCCTCTATTTACTTTTCTTCATTTATTTTTTTAAATAAATATCTTTTAAATTTTATTATCTTTATTGGATAGAAACAGTCATAAATTGAGAGGGGGGACATAGAGAGGAAGAGAGACAGAGAGACACCTGCAGCCCTGCTTCATCACTCATGAAGCTCCTCCTGCAGATGGGGACTGGGGACTTGAACCCAGGTCCTTGTGCACTGTATCATATGCACTCAACCAGATGGGCCAACTCCTGGCCCCTATTTTATTCATTTTATTTTATTTTAGTGGTGGTGGGAATGGTGTGGAGTTATATGTACCCTTGTTATCTTGTAATTCTGTAAACCAATATTACATTACTAATAAAGATATTTTATTCACTTTATTTTATTTTAATGAGACAGATACACTGAGGGAAAGACCAGAGACCTGCTCAGTTCTGACTTATGGTGGTACTGGGGACTGAACCTGTGATTTCAGAACCTCAAGCTAGAATCTTTCTGTATAACCATTATGCTGTCTCTGTGGCCCTGTTGTTACTTTTGAGGAGATCCTGGGGCTGAGCCCCTGGAGTCCAGGGTCTGTGGACCCCTTCTATAAAGGGGAAAAGCACCGAGCAGGTTTTCCAGATGACCCCCAGGCCACCCCACTGACTGATGTGACACTGGGCTCCCAGTGAGGCCCCAGGTCAGGGAGCCAGTCCAGCCAGTGAGCACACAGGTCCTGCCCCTGAGGACCCAGGTTCCGTGCCTGGCACTACCTCATGCCAGATCCAAGCAGGGTTCTGGCCCCTCGTAACATACACAATAACAAATTTTATTCTTTTCTTAAATTTTTATTTATTGATTTATTCCCTTTTGTTGCCCTTGTTTTATTATAGTTATTATTGTTGTTGTTATTACTATCGTTGTTGGATAGGACAGAGACAAATGGAGAGAGGAAGGGAAGACAGAGAGGGGGGAGAGAAAGACAGACACCTGAAGACCTGCTTCACCACTTTTGAAGTGACTCCCCTGTCACAGGTGGGGAGCCGGGGCCTTGAACCAGGATTCTTATGCCGGTCCTTGTGCTTTGCGCCACCTGCGCTTAACCCGCTGCGCTACCGCCTGACTCCCGCGCATTAACAAATTTTAAACCAAAACAAAGCAAAACAACCTTGGAAGATTCTAGTGCCCCTCTCACCTCTCATCTGTTCTGGGAACCCCGGCTGTTTTCCCTGGGTGATTCAAGACCTTCCAGCGCATCCCCCCTGCCCCCTTGGGCTCTCGAAGCCTGGTCCCAGAAATGGGACCGGAGGGAAGACTACAGAACTCCCTAAGCTTCCCTGGGGGCTCCAGCCCTTCAGGCTCATCCAGGCACTCAGACCCTGCAGGGGTGGTGGTGGGGAGGGGTGAGCACAGAGCTGGCAGCCCCCTGGGACGTGGCCCAGGGCCCCTCCTGAAGGAAGCACAGGGCACAGGTTTTGTGGCCAGGGGATCAAGAGGAACTTGCTGCCAGCACTAGGGGCTCACTGTGAGGCCCAGAGCCTGTGGCCTCCAGGAAGAAATCTGTGACTTAAAGAAGGTCACACCCTCTGTGGGGGCGTCTGGGGACCCCCAGGCCAGGACACAGCAGAGGGGAACGTACCCAGTGCTCAGGCCCAGGCACCTAGCTGCCTCCAGCGGCCCTGCCCCTGTCCATCTGCACAATGCCCACCAGGAGACGGGCAGGAGGCTTGCAAGCTCAGCTGCAGTGCAGCTCAAGAGTGTGCCTCAGTTTCCCCAACTCATGGGCAGCTGGCCAGGCCAGCCCAGTGGGTATCTTCTTCTAAGTTCCTTCTTTTTTCTTTCTTACATGGCTCTGGGGAATGAATCCAGAGCTTTGCACATGCACGACACCCTGATTTTTCACTATTTCTTTTGAAAGAGAAAAGAGACACCACAGCAATACTCCAACCCCCTCCATTCGCCCAGTGCTGTCCATGTGCTCCTGTGTGGTGTCACAGCTCGAACCCAAGGGCCTGTGCACGGTAGGGTGATTTCCTGGGTGCGACTACTTCCAGCTCTTGCTTTTTTTAAAAAAAAATATTTTTATTTTATTGCCAACAGATTTATCACTGGGGTATGCACTACATACCCACCGCATCTGGAAGTCCCTTTTATGTTCATTCCATTAATTTTCTTTTATAGAGACAGAGAGAAACTGAGTAGGGAGAGAGAGACAAACAGACAGAGAGATACCTGCAGCACTGCTTCACAACTGGTGAAACTTGTGGTCCAGGAGGTGGCACAGTGGCTAAGGCACTAGACGCACAATTGGTGAAACTTTCCCCTTGTAGATGGGGACCAGGGGCTTGAACCTGAGTCCTTGTGTACTCTACTGAGTGTGCCACCACCCGGCTCTCCTTCGTGCGCTCTCTCTCTTTTTAAAATTATTTATTCATTTATTCCCTTTTGTTGTCCTTGCTGTTTTCCTCGTCCTCTTGTCCTGCTTATAAAAGTCAGATGAATCTATCAGAAAAATTCAGACTACACCCAGGCTAAAGCCCTTATTTCAATTTGCTGCTTCCAAAACACTATTCCCCCTACAAGCTGGCCCACCCTTCACAGCTGAGAGATGTTTAGTATCTATTCTAGGCTCCTCCTCCTCCTCCTCCTCCTCCTCCTCCTCCTCCTCCTCCTCCTCCTTCTCCTCCGCCTTCTCCTCCACATCTCTGAGCACTGCTCAGCTCTGGCTTACAGTGATGCAGGGGATTGAACCTGGGACTTTGGAGCCTCAGACTTGAAGATCTTTTTGCATGACCACCATGCTGCCTCCACTGCCCCTGACCTCTTCCTCTAAACCCCAGCCACAGAGAGGCCACACACTCACACACATGTGCCCTAAGCCAGGGTCTTCCTGTGGCTCCTCCTGGCCTGCAGCTGGCTCTCTGAGTCACAGCTGCCCCCACACTGTGGGGCGGGTGTTTCGTGATTCATTCCAACAGTGGGGGGCTTGGGGCTGGCTGGAGCTTTGTCGCAGGGAGCCCCTGGGGTTGACAGCTTTGTGCACCCTGAGCTCTGCAGGCAGAGAGCTCTCTCTGTCAGAGTCCTGCCACCTGCGGGCACCCCACAGCCTAAGGCACCTTTGGTTTCCCAGGGGTCCCTGTGCGCACCCCAGCCCAGGATGCTCCTGTTCTCTGGGGCTGTGACATCAACTAAGCAAAAGAAAATAAAATCCCTGAGACAGAATCAATCTAGGGTCCTGGTTGGTGGAGATTCCCAGCCTGGGGGGGTGGGGGAGAGGGCGGGTTGCTGCCAAGCTGTTCTCCTGGCTACTCTGGGGTGGGGGCTGCTCCCAGGGGGAGAAGCTTCCTTGGGAAACTACATAAGTGTGCAGTTCTCAGCAGGTGACACACTGGGGGCAGGGGTGCAGTAAGAGGAGGCAGAGGCCAGGGGCTCAGGCAGCCACAGAGGCCAGACAGGGACATGCAGAGGCTAAGGCCTGAGTCTGACCCAGGACCCAGCCAGTTCTCCTGGCCTCCACAACCTTGCCACCACCCTGCTCAGCCCAAGACCCCCTGGTCCAGGAGACCACTCCCCATACCTGCCAGGTGTGTGAGAAGCACCTGACCCCCTCCCACCCCCCCCACCCCCAGCTCTCCTCGAAGGACAGTTGGGATCAGGGGTCCTGTTGGCAAGCTCAGACCCAGGAATTCCACCCCGCCAATCTCTTACATAACAGGTCCCCCCTCCCTCTCTCTCAGCTTCCTTCTTTCTCTCTCTCTCAATGAATATTTTTTTTATTATTATTTTATTTATCAGATAAAGACACAGAGAGGTCCAGAGGGAAAGGGAGATAGAGAAGGAAAAAGGAGGAGACACCTGCAGCCCTGCTTCACCACTCATGAAGCTTTCTCCCTGCAGGTGGGGGCCCGGTGTTTGAACCTGGATCCTTGCACATCGTAACATGTGCACTCAACCAGGTGTGTCACCGCCTGGCCTCTCTCCCTCTGCCTCCGCCTCCCCCTCCCCCCTCCCCCCTCCCCTGCCAACCCCTCTCCCATCCTCCTCTCCCTCTCCCTCTGCCTTCCCTTCTCCCTCTGTCTCTGCTTCCCCTTTTCCTCTCCCCCTCTCCCCTCCCCTTCCCCCTCTCCCTCTCCCTCTGCCTCCCCCTCTCCCTCTCCTTCTCCTCCTGCCACCCCCTCTCCCCTCCCCTCCCCCTCTCCCTCTGCCTCTGCCTCCCCTCTCCCTCTCCTTCTCCCTCTGCCTCCCCTTCTTCCTCTCCCCAACCCCCCGCACCCCCCCCCCCCCCCGCCTCTGCCTCCAGGGTTATCTTTGGGGCTTGGTGCTGGCACTACAAATCCCCTGCTCCAGGTGGACATTTTTTCCATTTCATTGGATAGAACAGAGAGAAACTGAGACAGGAGGAAGAGAGAGCGCGGGAGAGAAAGATAAGACACCTGCAAACCTGCTTCACAGCTCTTGAAGCAGACACCCTGCAGGTGGGAAGCAGGGGTTCAAACCCTGGTCCTTGTGCTTGGTAATATGTGCACTTAACTAACTGAGTGTGCCACCACCCAATGCCACCTACCCTCTCTCCCCCTCACTCTACCCCCTCCCTTCCTCCTGCTCCCACCCCCCCTCCCTCTCTCTCTATCTTTGTCTCTCTCTGTCCCCAGTGGCTGCCCTGCAGACATCATGTAGGGAGATAAGTGCAGGGCTGGCCTGGCAGTCACAGGGTCCCCTACCCTGGAGCCTTGGATGACCCAGCTCACACTGATTTGGGGGAGTGGGGTTGGGGTGCAGAGGTGCAGGTACAGGGGGGTGTTGGGGGCTTCAGCGTGCTGTGCAGAGCACCCCAGCCTCTGGCTGCCTCCTCTGTGAGGGGGTGTTCACCTCAGCCCTGAGACCCTGAGACAGGAAGCGCAGCCCTGGCTGAGGGAGCCTGTGGGCCCAGCAGGAAGTGGGGTGGTGGAGGTGTCTTGAGCAGCTCCCCCGGGTGTCACATGGAGTGGGGGCTGCTGGCTGGGGTTGCTGCCACGAGGGCCACTCAGCTCCCACAAAATCCAGCCCTTCAACAGTGTTATTACTGGGGGCTGGGTGGTGATGCACCTGGTTGAGCGCACATGTTACAATCCACAAGGACCTGGGTTCAAGCCCCTGGTCCCCACCTGTAGGGGGAAAGTTTCTCAAGTAGTGAAGCAGGGCTGCAGGTGACTCTGTCTCTCTTCCTCTCTATCTTTCCCTTCCCTCTTGATTTCTGTCTCTATCCAATAAATAAATAAAGATAAATTTTTAAAAAGTGCTATTGCTGAAAAAGCCTGGGCAGGCAGTGGGGATAACACACCCCCACCCCAATCATTCTTCTTATTTAATTTTTTAAATTTATATACTTATTTATTTTAGAGACAGAGACCAAGCGTCAGTACCAGAGAATGAGAGACCACAGCCCTGAACCTGGGCTTTGCACATGGCAGAGCAGTGTGCTATCCAAGTGAGCTACTAGACTGACCTGGGTCACTTTATTCATTCATTCATTCATTCATTCATTTATTTTTAATTTTTTATGATTTATTTTCCCTTTCGTTGCCCTTGTTTCATTGTTGTTGTAGTTATTGTTGTTGATGTTGTCGTTGTTGGGTAGGACAGAAAGAAATGGAGAGTGGAGGGGGAGACAGAGAAAGGGGTAAGATAGACGCCTGCAGACCTGCTTCACCGCCTGTGAAGCAATTCCCTTGCAGGTGGGGAGCCGGGGGCCTGAAGGGATCCTGAAGCTGGTCTTTGCACTTCGCGACACGTGTGCTTAACCTGCTGCTTTGCCACCGGATCCCTCACTCATTTATTTTTAAAGCCGTACATTTCTTTTTTATATATTTTTAAAGTTTTATTTGAATATTTATTTATTCTCTTTTGTTGCCCTTGGTGTTTTATTGTTGTAGTTATTGTTGTTGTTATTGATGTTGTTGTTGTTAGATAGGACAGAGAGAAATGGAGAGAGGAGGGAGAGACAGAGGGGGGGAGAGAAAGACAGACACCTGCAGACCTGCTTCACTACCTGTGAAGTGACTCCCCTGCAGGTAAGGAACTGGGGGCTCGAACCAGGATCCTTACGCCAGTCCTTGCACTTTGTGCCATGTGCGCTTAACCCACTGTGCTGCCACCCAGCCCCCTAAAGCCTTACATTTATATTTATTTGCTTGTTTACTTATTTTGGGTAGAGACAGAGAGAAATTGAGAGGGAAGGGGGAGATAGAGAAGGAGAAAGGGAGGGAGGGAGGGAGAAAGAGAGAGAGAGGGAGGGAGAAAGAGAGAGAGAGAGAGAGAGAGAGAGAGAGAGGGACCTGTAGTTCTGCTTCACTGCTTTTGAAGCTTCCCCCCTGCAGGTGGGAACCAGGGGCCTGAACCCACTCCTTGCACATGGTAATTGTGCACTCTACCAGGTGTGCCAATGCCTGGCCCCTGGATAATTCTTTTTAAAATTAAATTAAATTAAAACGGAGAGGGGGGGACGACACACCAGGTTAAACACACACGAGAAGTGGAGCAGGTACTAATGACTCTCTCCTTCTCTATCTCCCCTTCCCCTCTCAATTTCTCTCTATTCTAACAAATAAAAAAAGAAAAAGGGAAAAAAATTATCTTCAGGAGCAGTGGATTTGTCATGTAGGCACGGAGCCCCAGCAGTAACCCTGATGGTAATTATAAAAAAAGTAAAATCAAAAGGAGGTAGGTGGTGGCAAACTTGTTCAAGCACACACATTACTGTGTGCAAGGACCCAGGTTCAGGCCCCCTGGTCCCCACCTGAAGGGGGAAAGCTTCACCAGTGGGCAAGCAGTGAAACAGCTGTCTCTCCCCCCTCTACCTCCCCCTTCCCTCTCAACTCTGTCTCTATCCAATACACACACACACACACACACACACACACACACACACACACAAGCAGTGACCCCGGGGAGGGGGTTCAGCGGGCAGAGCACATGCTTTGTGTGCATGAAGCCCCAGGTTCAGTCTCTGACATCACAATGACCACATGATGCTCTGACCTTGGTCTCAAGAAAGAGGGAGGAGAAGGGGAAAGAAAGAAAGAGAGGGAGGGAGGGTAAGTGAAAGAAAGAAAGAAAGAAAGAAAGCATGAAAGAGAAAGAAAGCAATTTGTTCAATGTAAACACACATAACATCCAGTTTACCAGTTTAACCACTGGTGAGTGTGTTCACACTGCTTTGTGACTCCACCACATTTAGGCTCAGAACTTTCTCTTCAACCCAAACCGAAACTGTCCCCATTAAGTGAACACTCTCCACTGCTCTCCCCTACCCCCAGCAACTGCTCCTCTGCTCTCTGTCCTGGAAGGGACATTTGAATCCCATACGTATTCATATTCCTGCCTGCTGGTACCGTGCTGGGCAGGGCATCTGAGACTCTTCATGCAACAAAGGGACGTCTTAGACTCTATCTGCCTGCCCCCCAACACATACAGATTTGCACTGGTACCTGGCCTCTTGCACCCCAGCCCCCCAGCCCCTGCCCTAGGCCCGTGTGGGTGGTGGGCTGCTGGTCCCGGGCAGGCCCTGAAGGAATGAGGCAAAGTCTGCTTCAGGGCTGGAAAAATAGCTCACTTGGATAGTGCACCTGCTCTGTTGTGCACATACACGACCCAGGTTCAAGCCCAGCCCTCACCACACTGGAAGTAGCGCTGGTGCTATGCCTCTGTCTCTCCCTCTCTGAACAAGTCATCCCAGAGCTGTGAAACCGTGGAGATGACCAGCAAATAAAGAAATCACTAACTGAAAAAGCCAAGTCCACTGCAGCCTGCCCCCAGCCCTCTGCCAGCCACAGTTTACAGAGAGCGGCCGCACCCTCTCACTGCGGCCCTCTCACCCTGCACTTAATCAGCTGAGTGTCTCCCTGCTGGACTGAACTTAACTTTATTAACCCTTGTTGTTTTTTTTCCCTTCTCTTGCTACCAGGGTTGTCACTGGGGCTTGGTTCCTGCATGGCTCCACTATTCCTGGTGACAATATATATAGTGTTTGAGATTGAGAGGGAGATAGAGGCAGAGAGGAGAGACAACCCTGCTCCACCACTCGTGAAGCCTCCTCCCCTGCAGTGGGGACTGGGGGCTCCATCTGGGTCCTTGCCAGTGCTAACATGTGCCCTCTACCAGGTGTGCCACTGCCTGGCCGCCTCATCTTTGTATTTCTACGCCTTCCAGAAAGGACAGTGATGACTCCCCAGCACCAAGCACAAGGCCTGGCCCCAATATGCCTGTGAATTAACAGGTCGAGTGAGCACGGGCCTAGGGGAGATGGGCTGGAGTCAACTCCGCAGGCAGTGGGGGCCCTGGCTGGCTCTGACCCCTCATCTTCTTCATGAAAACACTTCCAGAAGGAAGAACCCAGGACCCAGGGGCATTGGAGAGCCAGCTGCTCCTCTCAGCTGAGACTCTGGAAAAGTCCGACCTGAAATCCCCAGGGTGCCCAGGAGGCAGAGGTGGGGACAGGGACCAGGGACGGGAGGGGAACAGGCTACTTCGGGGCATCAGGGCAGCCAGCTCCTCAGAGAAAAGCCAGAGGTCCGGCCATCGGGAACCCTCCACAGAGGTGGCCCAAGCTGCCCCCCACTCCAGGCCCACACCTCCTCACCCCACCCTCACACACAGGCGTCTCCCAGGGTGGGGCTCCAAAGAGGAAGTGACATCTGAAAATGCCATTATGCTGATATTTCCTTTGTTGTCCTCACTGGGGCTTGACTGCTCTTAGCTGACTTTTTCAGATAGAAAGAGAAAAAGGGAGACAGAGATACTGTGGAGGGAGAGTTCAGGACACAGGGCGTCCTGGAGGACGCACCTTTTCATTCTGAATTTGCACACATGTACCTGGGGTGCACAGTAGCTTATTTTGTTCTCACTGAATCTGCACATGAGGAGAGGAGATTCATCGGGAAGGGTTCCTTGCTTTTTGGTGTGTGTGTATTTTTTTATTTATTCCCTTTTGTTGCCCTTGTTGTTTTATTGTTGTAGTTATTATTGTTGTTGTTGTTGGATAGGACAGAGAGAAATGGAGAAAGGAGGGGAAGACAGAGAGGGGGAGAGAAAGACAGACACCTGAAGACCTGCTTCACCACCTGTGAAGTGACTCCCCTGCAGGGTGGGGAGCCGGGGGCTCGAACTGGGATCCTTATGCCGGTCCTTGTGCTTTGCGCCATTTGTGCTTAAGGTGTGTGTGGTTTTATTTTATTTTATTTTATTTTAAATATATGAAGGAGAGGAGTTTACTCCAGCAGGCCAATGAAAAGAGCTGCGATGTGAGGTAAGTAGGTGACGTAAGTAGTGGATTTTGAATGAGGAGGGGTCTTTGGGGCCTTGGTCACTTGACCCTGGGATTTTGGGTCCACAGACCCACAGGGTATTCTTTCTCCCAAGCCCCCTTTTTAAAATTTTTAAAAAATATTTATTTACTTCCTTTTATTGCCCTTGTTTTATTGTTGTCGTTATTACTGTTGTTGCCGTCGTTGTTGGATAGGACAGAGAGAAATGGAGAGAGGAGGGGAAGACAGAGAGGGGGAGAGAAAGACAGACACCTGCAGACCTGCTTCACCGCCTGTGAAGCGACTCCCCTGCAGGTGGGGAGCCAGGGGCTCGAACCGGGATCCTTACGCTGGTCCTTGGGCTTTGCGCCACTTGCGCTTAACCCGCTGCACTGCCACCTGACTCCCCGCCCCTTTTCTTTCTAAACTTTAACTCTGCACATCTAAATAAAAAATTCAGAGATCGCACACCTGAACTCGTGTCCTCTGGAAATTCTTTTTCATTGGAACCACAATGAACCTGAAGAGGGACCCCACTTTCACGCATGGCCAAGTGAGCACCTCAAACAATGCCACAACATGGAGGCCCTAGTAGCCTCATGAAACAGGGCTCGAACCTGGGTCCTGAGCTTGACAAAGCAGGCACCCTCCCTTGTGAGCTTTCTCCACAGCTCCCTCTCATGGAATAAAGCTTGGGGGCCAGTGAGGAGGTGGGCGCAGAGCCAGGCACAGTCAGTCAGTCAGGCAGTCACTCTCTCTCTCAACAACCTCAAGCCTCAGTGACTCTGGATGTCTGCCTGTCTGTCCCCCTCTTCCAGGCTGGCTGAAAGGGGTCTTCTGCACGCATATCCCCCCCCCACACACACACACTGCCTGAAGGGTAGATCTCCGGAGAGAGACCCTCAGGCACAGGCGAGATGGCCCTTCCAGACCTCCCTTTCCCTCAGAGCCTTCTCCCTGCCTCCTCCTCCAACCCGTCACCTCCATTGTCCCTTTAAGGCCTCCTCAGCTCAGCTCTGTGCCAGCCGGGAAACCTGGCACCTGGCCAGCCAAGGCCTCCCATTAAAGACACAGAGACCCACAGACAGTCACAGACACACAGAGACACAGACATGCACGCCGACACCACCCGCACCCTGTCCTGCACTCCCCCTGCACCCCCACCCTGCTGCTCTGTCCCTCAGCTCCCCTCCAGGCCTCCAGGGTTTTTCAGCTCCACTCTGGGTTCAGGTAACAGCCCAGGCTGGGTGTTGGCAGGGGGCTGGCCTCCTACCCTGTCTAGGCCTTCCTGCTACTTCTTCCAGGCAGCCCTCAAGAGGCAGCCCTTGGTTTGGCTTGACCAGAAGCTGCCCAAGGCAGGGAGAGCCGAAGTGCCCACCTGCCCACCTGAAGCCAGCCCTGCCCCCCAGCCCTGACACTCTGAGCCAGGAACCCAGTTCCTCCCACTGCCTTCTCCTTAGAAGGGTGGCTGAAGGTCATGGGTTTGGGGTGGGGTGGGTCACAGGATGAAGGCAGGACCAGAGCCCACTCCAGCTACCTCTGGAAGGTGTGGCCCAGCCTAAGGACCCACCTCTAGAGCCTGCCTCTGACCCTGGGGGCTCCCTGGGATGGCTCCACTGTGTGTGGGGAGACGAGTTCAGGGCAAAGGCCTCCAGCTCACCCATCTGATCCCACAAGCACAGCCCGCCGACACAGGAAGGGCCCTGTCGACCAGCTGGGGCTTCTGGGGCAGCCCCTGTCCTCACTCTTTGAAGTCAACCCACCACCCCTTCCATCTCCCCCAGGGTCCCAGGTCGAGCTGGGGGCCACTGTGCACAGGACACAGGAGGACTGAGAGAATCTGTGTCCACATCCAGGTCAGGGAAGAAGGGGACCCACCCTAGAAAACAAGGCCTTCTTCTGCATGCCCCCCCCTTTAAAATATTTTATTTTTATTTATTATTGGATAGAGACAGAGAGAAATTGAGAGGGGAGGGAGAGACAGAGAGGGAGAGACAGAGACACCTGCAGACCTGCTTCACCACTCGTGAAGCTTTCCCCCTGCAGGTGGGGACCGGGGACTTGAAGCTGGGTCCTTGAGCACTTAATCAGGTGCACCATCACTTGGTCCCCCTCTCTCCCCATTATTTATTTTATTACCTTATTTATTGGGTAGGCACAAATTTAAATTGAGAGGATGGGGGAGATAGAGAAGGAGAAACAGAGTGACACCTGCAGCCTGCTTCATTCATTGTGAAGCTTTACCCCGTGGGTGGGGACCAGGGGATTGAACCCGGCTCCTTGCACATGTGTGTATTCAACCAGGAGCCTCACTGCCTGGCCCTACCCCTTCCCTTTCTAATACTCCCCCCCAGGGGGGGTACCCTCTGCCCCATCCCACCTCCAGGGCTGTGCTCACCCTCACAGCTTTATCAGCCCCTGTGGCCTGTGTGGCCAGTCACAGCCCCTAGTAAGGGTGTGGCCTTCTGCGGTCCAGGAGGCGGCGCCACTAGTGGGTAAAGCACTGGACCCTCAAGCACGAGGTCCTGAATTTAATCCCCAGAAGCACTTGTGTCAGAGTGGTGGTGCTCTGATTCTTTTCCTCTCTTTCCCATTAAAAAACGAATGGAGGCCGGGTGGTGTGGTGGTGCGCTCAGTTAAGAGCACACACCACCACACACAAGGACCCAGGCTCGAGTTCCCATGCCCCACCTGCACGGGGATGCTTCACAAACTGTGAAGCAGGTCTGCAAGTGTCTCTCTTACTCTCCCCCCACCTCCCTATCTCCCTTCTTTTCTCAATTTCTGTTCTATTAAGTATAACAGGAAAAAGAAAAGGCCGCTGGAAGTGGTGGATTCATAGTGCCGGCACCAAGCCTCAGTGATAACCCTGGTAGCAATTAAAAAAAAAAAAATCCTGCCCTTTAGCAGCCCAGCTGCCTGTCTGGAGTGCTCCCAGCTGGGCCACCTCTTCCTTGAGGTGACAGAAGTAAGATGCAAATATCCCCAAGCAGGGATGATGAGTCAGCGAGTGTCAACAACCCCGGCTAGTATGCCCGTGGGGACTCATGGTAGTGGCGGTGGCAACAGGGAGGCCCTGACAGGACTCCGGAGAAGCCCCCGGGGGTACAGACCCGGCTTCAGAGGAGCCGCCGGGGTGGACCTTTGGCCACGAGTGAACTTTATTGGAAGTGGCTTTCACTGCTGTGTCTCACGCTGGACGGACAAGGGAGGGGTGAAAAGAAACACAGTGACTCTGGAATTCCAGTTAGGGACTCCCCTAGCTAGACACCCACTTGCAGAGCAGCCCTTTGCCAGGGGTGCCCCCAAATCTGCTCCTGCCAGAAGTCTGGGTAGCAACTCTACCCTCCATGTGACCTCTTTTTCTTCTTTCTTCCCCTTTCTTTCTTTCTTCCTTTCTTACTATCTTTCTTTCTTTCTTTTTTAAAGATTTTATTTATTTATGAGAAAGATAGGAGGAGAGAGAAAGAATCAGACATCACTCTGGCACATGTGGGATCGAACTCGGGACCTCATGCTTCAGAGTCCAAAGCTTTATCACTGCACCACCTCCTGGACCACTCTTTCTTTCTTCCTTTCTTCATTCCTCCCTTTCTTCCTTCCTTCCTTTCTTTCTTTCTTTTCCCCAGAGCACTGCTCAGTTCTGGTTTATGGTGGTGCAGGGGTTTGAACCTGGGATCTGGGAGCCTCAGGCATGAGAGTCTGTTTGCAGAACCATTATGCTGTTCCCCCCACCCCCCACCCCCACACACCCACCGATTTCTAAAATCGACCTGCCATTGGCTAGCAGCCAAATCTGCAGGGCACAGTCACAGACTCTAATCTCAAATGAGATTTTCTCTGGGAATCCAGCCTAGGGCCTCACACACTGAGCTATACGCCAGCCCTGGAAAGCCTCGCTCCTGCCCTGTTCAGACACACCATGGAGGCCGGGAACTGCTCTCACAGGCAACCCCATACCCTCCCCCATGCACCCCCAGAGCGCCTCCAGGAAGCCCTTTGCAGGGGAACACGGGGGCGCGAGTCAAGGTTAGCATTGGGGGAATGGTTCTGCGGGGAACAAAGAGGGGATCTGAGCTCCTTCTTCGCTTGGAGACAAACCAAAAGGTCACATGAGAGTGGAAAGTGAGCCAGCCCAGCCTAGGCCCCGCGCCAGCTGCAGGGAGGGGCCCCTGACTCCTCGCACCCGCCACAGTGCGCAGTGCACCCCAGCCTGAGCCTGTGAGCCTGCAGCTCTGAGTGCCCCGGGGAGTCACGCACAGGGCAGGGCGGGCCTTGCGGGAGGCTGGGCCTCGGCTGGACCTCCAGCCTGGTGGATGAGGAACGCTGGCTTGGGGCCACCTGAGCTCAGAGCTGCTCTCAGCCCTCCCTCCCTCCTCCTCTTCCCTCACTTTCTGAGTTATTCTTAGCAAGTGGTGACCTCAGAGTGCTCCCACTGAGCAGAAATAACCCTGGAGGAAGTTGGTGGGGCTGAGCCTTCTGTGAACTGGTAAACAGGGCATGGGCTCCCTGAGCTGGGCACCCCCAAACCCCAACCTACATGGGTTCCCCAAGCTGGTCACCCCCCACCCCAGGGGCCAGGGAGCGAGGGCAGAAGTGGTCCCTCCCTTGTTTGTGGCACAGAGGACAAAGGCTGCCTGGGCTGGGGACCAGGCAGGAACTAGCCCGGACACCCAGTCCTGTCACTCTGCAGTGACAAGCGGGGACAGGAAGCCGCCTCTGCCCCCCACACCTGGTGCTCTCGCCCACACCCGCCTGGCTCCGGGGTCGGCAGAGACCAGCCTCTCTGCTGTTCCCTCCTGGGGTCACGGTCACTGGCCAGCCCACAGGCCTGGTGCCCGCTCCCCTCCTGCCCGCCTGCCCGCCCCACCCCGGGCCTGCTTCCTGCTTCCTGTGGCTGCTCCAGGGCAGTCTCAGCCTCTCTCAGGCCTCAGCCACTCGGCCTTCCCCGCTCGCTGGGCTGCCTGCCATTACGGTGGGAGCATCTAGCACCAGGTCTACACTCCCTGCCGACCAGCCTCCCCCAATCTCTCTACTACTTTAATGGCGACTGGACTGGCCGCTAAGGGTGGCCAGAGTGGCCAGGAGGAGCCTCAATCTGGATGTGCAGGGTCCCCTCTGCACAGTCTCTGTGACTGTGGGGTGGTCTTGACAGTGGGGTTGCCTTCCTACAGGTCTGCTGTCACTATCCAACCCAGTCACACTTTGGAGGCAAGAAAGGGCTGAGTAGAGCATGCCACACCACCTGTGGACCCCTCTGTCACTGTTGCTTTGAAGGACTTACTGTATACTGAGTTTCATGTGAGTGGCCTGGAAGACAGCACAGTGGATAAAGCATTGGATTCTCGAGCATGAGGCCCCAAGTTCGATCCCTGGTAGAGTGATGCTTTGATACCATTCTTTCTACACCCCCCCCAATAAATCAATCTTTAAAAAATTCTTAGGGGGCTGGGTGGTGCTACACCTGGTTGAGCATACCTGTTACCATGCACAAGAACCTGGGTTCAAGCTCCCAGTCCCCACCTGCAGGGGCAAGCTTTAGGAGTGGTGAAGCAGTTTTGCAGATGGTGTTCACTCTCTCTCTCTGTCTCTAGCCAAAATGAATAAATGAAAAGATATTTTAAAAGAAAATAGTTTTTAAACATTCTTCTGCGATAGAGTGTCTCGCATAAGGGAGAGATACCAGAACACTCCTGTGGTGTATGCGGTGCAGGGAGCTGAGTCAGGAGGCCTGGCAGGCAAGTCCTGTGTTCCGTCAGCTGAGCTATTTCCCCACTTTGCAAAGCGGGCCCGGCAGCAGATGCCAGGGGTTGCTGCCAACATACCCCGCTCCCAGGAAGCAGCGTTCAGAGAGGGCCAGCAACTGCTCCAGGGCACACAGCTGGGACGTGGTAGGTCCAGAAGGAAGGCAGGGCCAGGCGGGGCAGACCAGCAGGGTGCTGGCTCTTTGGAGCTCACACCCACCTCATTTACACAGGAGGATCCAGCAATGTAGCCTTCTTCTTCTTCTTTTTTTTTTTTAATAAAATGTTGTTTTAAACTTTTTCCATTTTTTAAAAATTGTATTGTTGGGTAGTATGCCAGCTCCCCCTGGCTTCTGCTTAACCATATGCCTATATAGGGATAGATTTAGTCCCATTCAAAGCTGTGGTCTATTTACATCAATCACTTTTACATTTACATAAAGCACCACACTCCCTCCAGGGCATTGGTGGTTTAGTGGTAGAATTCTCACCTGCTCCGCCCCCTCTCCTTGTCACACCCTGATCCTCTCCTTGTCACACCCTGATCTTCCACCAGTCACTTTTCGCTCCACCCTCTCTATGTCACATCCTGTTTCCACCCTACTTGGAGAGTATAAAAACAGCTGCTCTTCTGATTAAAGACACTTGGAAATTGCTTTCCGGCTCCGAGAGTTCCAGAGTGTATCTCCTGCGAAGTTAGTGCGGCACGAGTTCCTGATCCCTCTCCCACGCAGCAGCCTAGATCGGCTCCAGTTGAGTTCTCTCCAACCCAGAGAGCACTAGCTCGGGAAGAAGCACCCTCAGGCTATCCCGGCATTGTATGTGTTTTGGATAGAGACAGAGAGAAGTTGAGAGGGAAGGGGAGACAGAAAGGGATAAAGAGAGATACCTGCAGCACGGCTCCACCACTCATGAAGCTCCCGCACTGCAGGTGGGAGCCGAGGGCTAGAACCTAGGTCCTTGCGCACTGTAATGTGTGTGCTCAACCAGGTGTGGCGCCCACCACCCAACCCCTCTTCTTTCGGCTTTTCAGAAGGGAACCCAAGTTTCAGGCAGTGGCTTGTTCAAGGTCGCACAGTTGGAGCGGGGACTGGGATTAACCTCACTTCTGCTGGACTCCAAAGACCTTGCTCAGCTCCAGGCCAGGGACTTATGACTCACTGACCCTCCACCCTCTGGGCAACCCCTCTTCTCTCTCTCTTAATATTGAATTTTTTTATTTTTAAATTATCTTTATTTATTTGTTGGATAGAGACACTCAGATATTGAGAGAGAAGGGGGAGATAGAGAGGGAGAGAGACAGAGAGACACCTGTAGCCCTGTTTCACCACTTCTGAAGCTTCCCCCCTGCAGGTGGGGACTAGGGGCTTGAACCTGGGTCCTTGTGCTTTGTAACGTGTGCGCTCAACCAGGTGCGCCACCACCTGAACCCTGAATTTGTTCTTTAAAATTTATTATTTTATTTATTTATTTATTGGTAGAGATAGTCAGAAATAGAGAGGGGAAAGTAGAGCGGAAAAGAGACAGAGACAGCTGCAGGCCTGCTTCATCACTTGCAATGGGGGAACGGGGGCTTGAACCTGGGTCCTTGCGTATTGTAACATGTGCACTCAATCACCCGACCCCTCCCCTATTCCCTCTCATTTGTCCTTCTCCCACCCTGACTTCCTTGCACCCTCAGCCCCACCTCCCCAGCATCACCCCATCTCTCAGTGAAGTGCCCTCTCTCTGGTCCCAGGGGAAGGGCTGAGAGTCTGGATGTGAACCCAGCACCAGCAGGGCTGCTCTGAGGAGCAAAGGCACAGGGCAGGATCACCGGGCTCGGAGCCAGCAAGAACCCCCACCCCTATGGCTTGCTGGGGCCCCCACCCCTCCCTCGGGGCCACATGCAGGCAGGGCAGGCAGGGCACCCGGGATCTTGAAGTGTGGTTGAGGTGGCCGCAGGACGGAGATTCTTCTGTCTGCACGACACGGGACTCTTTCACCCCATCCAACCCGCAGGCAGAAATCCCAGAGTCGGGCCCTGCGGGTGGCCCGTTGCTTTTATCAAGGCAACATGAAACACTCATGTTTAAGCTGATCATTCTGTATGGCCAGTGAATGATGCTATAAATCTCCAAATGGCCCTAGCAGACAAAAAGGTTCCCCACCCCAGCTTTAGGCCATAACACCTGTGTTTGCTTTAATCCTGAAACACCCGCAGTTGGGTGGAGAGACAGCTCACTGGGAGAGCAGAGAGCACAGGCCCTGCAGTGAGTATGGGCCTGGGTCTGAGCCCTGGCACCACATGGGGGGAGCACCATGAATGGTGGAGCAGTGCTGTGGTGTCTCTCCCCTCTCTGTGTCCTTTGTCTCTTGCTCTCCATGAAATACAGCATGAGGGTGGGTGGGGGGAGAATACAGGTCCAAGAAGGATGACAGAGGACCTAGTGAGGGTTGTATCGTTATATGGAAAACTGAGAAATGTTATGCCCTTACAAACTATTGTATTTACTGTTGAATGTAAAACATTAATTCCCCCATGTTCAACGGGGAAGCAATGACAGAAGCCAGACCGTCCACCTTCTGCATCTCACAATGACCTTGGGTCCATACTCCCAAGGGATAAAGAATAGGAAAGCTATCAGGGGAGGGGATGGGATACGGAGATCTGGTGGTGGGAATTGTGTGGAGTTGTAGCCCTCTTGTCCTATGGTTCTGTTAATGTCTCCTTTTTTAAATAAAAAAAAAATTCAAAGAAGCTCTAAAAAATTAATTCCCCAATAAAGAAATTAAAATAAATAAATAAATAATGGCCAGAGGGGGGAAAAAAAGAAATATAGAATGAAGTACACATGCTTGAGAGCACATGTTATAGTGTGCAAGGACCCAGGTTCAATCCCTTGATCCCCAAGCAGGAACACTGATCTGGAGTCACCCCTCTGCAGCCCACCCCCCCCCCCCCGGTCAGCCACCACTCTCAGCTGCAAGAGGCTGACAGAGGGACCCAGCTGTCTCTGGGGCTCAGAGTTACTGCTCTGAGTCAAAGGCACAAAGAAGCCAGGCTCCCATAGCCCCCCAGGCCTTGCCCTTCAGAGCAGCCTCAGGGGCACCCCCAGACTCAGAAGAATTGGCACCCAGAAGCCTGAGGCTTGTGGCCTCCGTGCCCATGAACCTGGGTCAGGCCCCACTCTCCTCCCTGCAAAGGCAGACCCCCGCCAGGCTGTGTACAGCAGGGCCCATGTGGGCATGTGCCTGGGGGTTGGAGGGCCCAGTCTTGCCCTGCCAGTGTCACCCATCGCCATTCCAGAGGGGCCCCCAGCTCTATGCCCCTGGCCTCAAGGGGGAGGACCACTTCCCCATGGAGAATAGGGGAGCTATGAGGGTGACTGTGAGGTTCCAAGAATGGAGAAGAGGGTCAGGTGATGGTGCACCTGGCTGAGGGCACATTACCATGCCCAGGGACCCAGGCTCAAGCCCCTGACCCACCTGCAGGGTGGAAACTTTATGAGTGGTGAAGCAGTGCTGCAGGTCTCTCTCTCTCCCCTCTTGATATCTCTCTGTCTCTATCTAATTAATACATAAAATATTTAAAAAGAGAGAGGGGGAACGCCGGGCAGCTGGCTCAGAGGTAGAGCACATGGCTTGCATGCAAGAGGCCCTGGGGTCTGAACCCAGGCATTGCATATGCCAGAATGGTGCTCTGGTCTTTCTTGTAAAAACAAGAGTGCCAACCGGAAGGCACCCCTGCTCCTTTCTAAGAATGGGGACTGTAAGCCAGCACAGTCACTGGAGAGGTAACCCAAGAGTCAGCCCACAGGTTCCTGCAGGGCACAACAGTGTCTGGAGACACTCACCGGAGGGTGCTTGCGCTTCCTCCCAGGCCGCCCGACCTTGCGCGCCATGGTGCTGGGCTCCTGCCGTTCCTCCTTGCTGCGGACCTCCTCCTGCTCCTCTCCCTCCTGTGGACACAGCACAGCAGTCAGGTGTTAGTTAGTTCAGGCTCAGGGCCCCAGCCACACCGCCAGGCTGCTCTCCTGGCCCTGCCCTCCGGTGGTGGTGGGGGGAGGTTCATGTGAGCCCCATTAAATACAGCAATACGGGGCATTTTAAAATGGGGCATTTATCCAAAAGGCATGCAGACACTAACTTGAAGGGACATGTGCACCCCTAAGTTCACAGCTGCATTATTTACAAGGGCCCAAATATGGAAGCAGCCGAAATGCCCATCGACAGATGACTGACTGGCTAAAGAAGTTATGGGATACACACTCCACGGAGCGCTACTTGGCAGTTATCAAAGCACGTCTGTGTCCTTTGGGACAAAGTGCATGGTACTGGAGGTGATTATTCTTAGTGAAGTAAGGAAGTGAAGGACGGAAACACATGGGTTCATTCACATGTGGAATCTAGAGAACTGAAACACATGGAACTTGGAAAATAAAACAAAACAGGACATCGCCAATCCATTTCTAAGACCTTGGGAGAACCTTGGTAGTTATTGTTGGAGGAGGAGGGGTGCTGAGGGCACAGAAATAAGGTTGTGGTAGCAGTGAGAAATCACAGCCCTAATAATTTGATCTTGAAAATCACTCTTCAAATACTAATAGAGTCTTTAAAAAACATTTTTACTATACGTTCTTTTGTTGTTATGTTTTTGTTTTACCAGAGCACTGCTCAGCTCTGGTTTATAGTGGTGCTGGGGATTGAACCTGGGAACTCAGTCTCAGGCATGAAAATCATTTGCATAACCATGATACTGTCTCCTCAGCCCACTAATACACTTTTTAAAACATAAAAAATAAAATAAGGGTGGGGGTGACAGCATAATGTTATGCAAACAGACTCTCATGCCTGAGGCTCCTAAGTCCCAGGTTCAATCCCCCACACCACCATAAGCCAGAGCTGAGCAGGGCTCTGGTGTTTCTCTCTGTCTCTCTCTCTGCATCTCTCTCAAAAATAAAAAAAAATAGTAAAAAATTTTTTAAAAAAGGAACTATTTTAAAAATAAATAAATAAAATAAAATAAAATAAATAGGGGCCAGGCAGTGGTGCACTCAGTTGAGTCTATATGTTACAATGCGCGAGGACCTGGGTTCAAGCCCCCGGTCCCCACCTGCAAGGAGGAAGATTCACGAGTGGTGAATTTGGTCTGTAGCTGTCTCTCTGTCTCTCCCACACTCTACTTTCCCTCCTCTCTCAATTTCTCTCTATCCTAACAAATAAAAATGAACAGATAAAAATTAAAAAAAAACATAATACAGCCTGCTGGGGGTGGGGGTCCCACGGGGGACCCACCCATGGGAAGTGCCTATAGTTTCTTACCCCTGACAAAGTTTTTAAAAATAAATCGCTGGACTTGAGCTTTTAAAATAAAATTTCTTCTTCTTCTTCTTTTTTTTTTAACTTGATAGGACAGAGAGAAATTGAGAGGGACAGGGAGATAGGGAGAGAGAAAGAGAGACATCTGCAGACTTGCTTCACTATTGGTGAAGCATCTCCCCTGCAGGTGGGGGCTGGGGGCTGGAACCCGAGTTCTCATAGAAGGCAGTCTGAGTGCTCAAGCAAGTGTGCTACAGCAGGCCCCGTGACACACACGGCCTTCTGGGAAAAGCACGTATGCGGCCAGAAGACACATTCAGCTGCCTGCAGGAGACTTGTGCCCCCCTCGAGTGAGTCAGACCCCCAGGGAGGAGTCTGCAGCCTCTGGACTGTCCTTCAGCCCGTCCCCAGGGTGTGGCCCAAGCCTGTCACCCCCCACAGCCCACTCCATCCTGGTCTTACTAATCTTACACAGGGCACCCAGACATAAACCTAGAAAGCCCTCTGCCTCGATGCTCCAGCCTGGCCACAAACCACCCACACGCCCCTTCTGACTCAGCGGCCCTACCTTGCTCAACTGGGTTGGGCAGAGGCGGCCCTGGGGGTGGGGAGCAGGACCCCGGCCCAGCAGAGGGACCCGGAGATGCCTGGCACCCTGAGGTCAGGGTGCCGAGCAGGCAGCGGTGGAGGCCGGGAGCACGGGGTGTCCCCCCCCCCACCCCTGGGGCGGGGGCTGTCTCAGGAAGGCCCAGGGTGGCCAGATCAACTTTCACTTTCTGCACACGCAGAGGTGCTGTGGTTTGCAGCCGCTGGTGTCTTTCAGGTGCTGGTGGGGCTGGCTGGTGGGAACAGTTCCAAGCACTCAGGAAGGGCCGCCGGGGGCAGCCGAGGCTCCAAGTTTTTTCTCCAAAAAGGAGAAGAGCAGGGGAGGAGACAGCTGAGCCGGTAGAGGGTATGCCTTCCTGAGCGTGAGACCCTGGGTTCGAGCCCCAGCGCCACTAGGAGCACCATGGACAGCACTGGGTTGCTGTGGCACCTCTCCTCTCTCCCCCCCATCTCTCGCTCTCCTGTGTGGATGTGTTTCTCTCCTCTTTCCTCTGGGTGTCTCTCCTCAGTGTCTCTCTCTCCCCTGCGTATCTCTCTCCTCTATGTCTCTCTCTGTGTATCTCTTTCTCCTCTGTGTCTCTCCCTCTCTCTCCCCTTTGTGTCTCTTTCTCCCTCCTCTGCATGTCTCTTCCCATCTCTCTCTCCCCTGTGTCTCACTCACTTCTCTCTCTCCCTCCCTCTCAAAATAATAAAGAGTAAACTGTGGGAGCGGGGTCACTGGGCAGTGTCACACATACACGAGACATCAGCAAGAAGAGAAACAAGTGCCGGAGAAGAGAGTGAGCCATGGGCAGAGGTGGAGGCCACGGCAGGGCACACAAAACAGCAGGAAGAGGGCATGGGGCTTTGTGAGGTAAGGCAGGGCACTCTGGTCAGAAGCCACAGAGGTGGGCAAAGCCAGCCGGGACAAAGCATTCAGGGTGGAAAAGGAGACCCCACCCCTACACTCCCCCCTCCTCACCCCACCCCCAGGGGTTGGGGGGGCAATTCAAGAAGCCCACTGAGAAAGATCTAGAAGAAAAGCCAAGGATGGAGAGGGGTGGGTGGGATGGAGGGGGAAGCTGGGGCCAGAAGCCTGGAGAGGGCCTGGGGATCAGGCTCTCATGGGAGTCCAGGCCTGTTGTCCCGAGCTGTCTTCTGAGCCCCATCTCCCCAAAACCCCTGTGTATGAAAGGATACTTGGCAGCCCCAGATGTGGTGCAGTGATATAGCACTGGACGCTCAAGCATGAGGTCCCAAGTTTGATACCCAGCATCTCATGGAACAGAGAGATGCTGTGGTTCTCTCTTCTCTCTCCTCCTACTTCTCACCCTTATAGGCAACAAATACAAAAAGGAAGGAAGGAAGGGAGGGAGGGAGGGAGGGAGGGAGGGAGGGAGGGAGGGATGCTTGGGCCACATAGAGAAAGGACTCAGGATCTGCTGGCCGCCGCTGCAGTGACTGATCAGAGACCTTCATGCTGAGACAGTGCCTTTGCCCTCATGCCACTCCCTCAAGGGGGCATCACCCCAAGGCTGTGACCAGGTCTCTGGGGGCTTAGAATGCAATCAGAGGGGCTGGGGAGATAGCACAGTGGTTATGCAGACAACTTCCCTGCATAAGGCTTTGAGGTCCCAGGTTCAATCCCCAGCACCACCACAAACCAGAGTTGAGCAGGACTATGGTGAAAAACAAAAACGTTTTCAGCCTGGATGGTGGCGCAGAGGGTAAAACTCATAAACCTGAGGCCCCAAGTGAGATCCTCGGCATAACACATGCCCAAGTGATGGTCTGACACACTCTCATAAACGAATAAATCTTTAAAAAAAGGGGGGGGGGGCTGGGGAGACAGCATAATGGTTCTGCAAAAGATTTTCATGCCTGAGCCTCCAAATTCCCAGGTTCAATCCCCAGTCCCACCATAAACCAGAGCTGAGCTGTGCTCTTGTAACTCTGTGTGTCTTCCATTAAAAATAATTAAATAAAATATTTCTAAAAGGGGAGGGGTACAGGCGGTGGTGCACCTGGTTAAGCGCTCACATTTCAATGCACAAGGACCCAGGTTCAAGCCCCTGCCCCCCCTTCAGGGGGAAGCTTCATGAGTGTTGAAGCAGGACTGCAGGTGTCTCCCTGTCTCTCTTCCTTTCAATGTCCCTTTCCCCTCTCAATTTCTCTGTGTCTCTATCCAATAATAAATACATAAATAAAAATAATAAAAAAAAAGAGGGTCCAGGTGGCAGCATACCTGGTAGAGTGCACACACTGCTCTGCAAAGACCGGGATTCAAGCTTCTAGTCCCAGCCTCTGGGGGCAGGGAGGGAGCTTCGTGAGAGCTAGAGCAAGGTTGCAGGAGTTTCTTTCTCCCTCTATCTCCCACAGCCTCTTGATTTCTCTCTGTTCCATCCAATATAATGAAATAAAGCTGAGCCCAGCAGGGGTGCAAAAGCCAAAGTGTTCTGGTGAGCACGAAGAAGCCGCAGTTCCCATCCATCCACGACCGAGAGACAAAGACAGCTGGCATGCGGGCTCACAGTGGAGAGAGGAGTCACTGGCCAGTGGAGAGAGGGTCACTGTGAGGCCCCTGTGTGCCACCTGCAAGGCTGCTGGGAAACAACACTTAAGTCTCTTGCGGTCTGAGACACGGGGGGGTGTCTCAGCACCAAATGCCGCCCCAGAGGCAGAGTCAGCTGCCCAGCTTCTGACCCATCTGGTGTGGCAGTGAGCAGGGGAGGCTTCCCTGGGGGGGACTGAGCTCTTGCCCCCAGCTGGCTCGAGACAGGTATATATACCTACACCAGAAATCAGGCTCCAGGTAGAGTCTCTGGGCTGTGTCTGTAAAGACCGAGCCTCGAGACAGCCCGCTCAGCTCTCACACCAGGTCTGGGGGTGGGGGGGCGCCAGACCCGGGACCTCCCGTCTGACGCTGGAGCACAAGCCGTGGGAGACACACGCATGTCACCGCCATTCTGTGGGGAATAGCCACAGGTGGTCAGGCACAGAGGGGGCAGCACCTGCATAGGCCTGTCAGCCCTCACACGGAGGTGGGGGGGGGGGCACGGGCAGGCAACAGATGGCTCTGGGCACACCCCTCAAGGGGGCTGTCGAGTGGTCTGCTGACACCTGTCCAGGCCTGTGTTATCCAATAGTATGGCTGACGGGGGAATGCAGGAATGTAAACTCTGTTTGTCAGATCCATGACCTGGGCGAGGGAGCCACACTGGGGTTCCAAGTGAAGGCTGTGCACTCTGACGTCGGGCGGCGAAGCCGCTAGGGCCAGGCTAGTCTCCTGTCAGCAAGGCAGGGACCACCCCCTCCAGTGGGATGGGGAGACGGCAGAGCGGGCAAAGGCTCTCTCACTGGGCGTACCCCAGCAGGGCGAGGTCAGTATCTGAGTCTTGATGTCTGATCTCTTTGGACCAATTAGTGACACACCCAGTAGAGTGCACATGATACTTGGGTTCAAGCCCCTGGTCCCCACGTTCCAGGGGGAAAGCTTCCTGAGCGGTGAAGCAGGGCTGCAGGTATCTCTTCTTCTCTCTCCCTATTCCCCCTTCTCAATTTCTCCCTGCCTCTGTCCATATAAATAAATAAATAAATTTGTTTTATTTGATAGGACAGAGAGAAATGGACATGGTAGGGAGAGGGAGAGAGAGACAGTTAAAGCTACACCACTCATGAAGCTTCCCCCCTGCATGTGAGGACTGGGGGCTTGAACCTGGGCCCTTGCAAATAGTAATGTATGTGCTCAACCTGGTGTGTCACTGCCTGGCCCTCTGGCCTTACTTCTTTCTGTGCTATAGCAGTATATACACATCAGAGGTCCAAGAGGTTGTGCTGTGACTGGAGCAACAGACTTGCAAGCAGGAGGTCCTGAGATCCATGCCCAGCACCGAATCAGCTGGAGCCATACTCAGTTCTCACTCTCACAGTTATTAATGATAGCAATAATAATAATAACTATTATTATTAGAGAGAGAGAAGGGCAGGGTTGAGAAGGAGGTACCGCAGCTCTGTGCCACCATCCCTGGGCCACTCCCAGCTCTGCCCACAGTGCTCCCATGTGGTGCCAGGAGTTGAACCCAGGGCCACATGCATAGGAGGTGTGCACTCTATCCACCGAGTCACCTCCTGGCGCCTGAACGGAGCAGTCATGCTCTGACACGTAAGTGAGGCGATCTCTCAAAAGTGGACATGTGACACTCGCTGAGGAACTGCTGACTTCCTCTTGCCAGGAACTGTCACAAATACCCCCTCATGCCACCCAGCCCCCTCTTTGCACACACAGCTGTCACTCCCGACTGCAGACAAGCCCCAACATCTGGCTGGCTGCTGCATCTTTCCAGAATGCAAAGCTGATTAAGTCACTCAGCAGGGCCTAAGTCCCTTGCTTGGGGTGGGGGTGGGGGTGGGGGTGTGTGACTGGAGGATCAAGCTCCTCAGCCCGTGTGATCCAGGACCCTGTGACCAGCCTCAGTCTCTTCTCTCTAGTCTGTGGGGACAGGCCACACCAGGAGCAGAGCCAGCAGCTCCACTGTCCTTGCCTGGCCCAGACCCTTCCGCCCCACATAGGCCCATGGGGCGACCAGCAAGCCCCTCCAGCTCCGGTCTCACTTCCCCAGGGTCTGCTTCCTTCCACCCCCCTACCCAGGCCACCCTTCCTCCCCAGAGCACCCTCTACCCAGCACCACTGTCTGCCAGGCCACGGGCAATCTCGGGGGAGGGACTGTGTCTTAATCACTGTGAAAGCAAATGTCTAGACAGGTACCCCTGGCACAGGAAATATGCCAAGAGTGACTGTCACACAGTAGGTGCTCAGTGAGCACACACACACACACATGCACACACACACACACACACACACACACACACACACACACACACCTGAGAAGGCAGTTCAATGGGCAGAGCACTTGGTTCCCACACGGTACCCGGGGTTTCTCAGCACCGCACACAGACAGAACCAGACAGAGCTCCATGAACGGTGGAACAGTACCTTGTGTCTCTCCCTCTCTTTCTCCCAAAATTAAAACAAAAACTGGGCAAGGGAGATGGCTAAGCAGTATGGCACTTATGCAAAGCCCTGGGTTTGAGCCCCAGCACCACATTAAAAATTACATACATACACACAAACCAGCAAGAATATAGTCAGGTGCTGCTCTGAGCTCTATGACTCCAAGTTAGGAAACAGAATGACTGAAAGGTACTTTCCAGGCTTACATGAAATCATGTAGTTTTACATTTATGTAAATATATATATACATATATAGCTTTAACGCAGCTCTGCCGCACAGCCAGTGAGATTAGCTGGTTCCACCCCCACTCTCAGCTTCCCAGGCCAGGGCCTGGCCTACATTTGAACACAGCCTATGGACAGATTATTTTAAGCCACGTACAACTCCTGATGAGTGGGCGGTGACAACACTCATCCTTCATGCTTGAAGAGAGAAGACAGAGATGGAGAGAGAGGAAAGGATTTTGACAGGGGGAGGAGAGCAAGGTGTTGGTCTATACAAGTAGCACAAGGGGTGGAGCCAGGAGCCTCAGGCAGGCAAGGCTCTCGACCAGCTAAGCTATTTCCCCATTCTTACCTCTATTTATTATTAATTAATTTTTTTGCCTTCGGGGTTATGGCTGAGGCTTGGTGCCTGCACTACGAATCCACTGCTCCTGGAGGCTATTTTCCCCATTTTTCTGTTGCCCTTGTTGTTGTTGTTGTTGATGTTGTTGATGTCGTCATTGTTGGATAGGACAGAGAGAAATGGAGAGAGGAGGGGGAAGACAGAGAGGAGAGAAAGATAGACACCTGCAGACCTGCTTGACTGCCTGTGAAGTGACCCCCCCTGCAGGTGGGGAGCCGGAGGCTCGAACCAGGATCCTTATGCCTGTCCTTGCACTTTGCGCCATGTGCGCTTAACCCACTGTGCTAACGCCCAGCCCCCTAACTTTCTTTTCTTTTCTTTTCTTTTTTAAGCAGAACACTGCTCAGCTTTGGTTTATGGTGGTGCTGAAGATTGAACCTGGGGCTTTGGTGTCTCCGACACGAAAAACTCCCTGCATCACCACTACGCTGTCTCTCCCTCCTCACAGACGGAGAGTCCAGACAACACTACCCACAGCACATGACCTGCTCTGAGCCAGCACTCCTGAAGCCTGATTTCCTCATCTGTCACTGGGGGCTGATGACAGCAGGTGCTTCCTGGGTTACCATAAGGACAGAGAGCACCTTGCCTGGCAAAAGGAGCTCCCCATGCCCTCCACACTGGGCACATGCCAAGAGGCAGGCACAGGTGATGATCCCATGTGCCCTTCACCTTCCCACAGAGGCAGCTGCCAGGTAGGGTGGGCCCTGTGCCAGGCCCAGGTGCCAGATAGAAGGCCTCTCCCCACCTCCTGGCCACCCTTTCCTGTCCACTGGGCAGATATGGGGGCCCAGGGGCCCAGGACCCCACCCCGAAGCCTCTGCAGAACTCACAGTCCTGCCAGCAAGAGCGAGGGCTCCCTCCACTTGCCTCAGTGTGGGGTCTGCTCCTAGGGGCCAGGCGACTCTAGCCTAGCTGTGCAAACTTTATTTTTAAATATTTATTTATTATTGGATAAAGACAGAGAAATTGAGAGGGGGAGATAGAGAGGGAAAGATGCAGAGACACCTGCAGCCCTGCTTCAACACTCATGAAGCTTTTCCCTTGCAGGCGGGGACAAGGGGCTTGAACCTGGGTCCTTGTTCACTGTAATGTGAGTGCTTAACCAGGAGCATCACCGATTGTCCCCTCTTAGTGAACTTTAACCCTGCCCCCCCACACACACCTTCACTTTCTCCTCCTCTCCTCTCCTCTCCTCTCCTCTCCTCTCCTCTCCTCTCCTCTCCAGTCTTGAGGCTCAGCACACACATGGGGGTGATGCAAGTGGCTAGGCAGACAGGTACATACGTAGGATAAGTGATAGACAGATTAATATGTCGCCCACAATAAAGCCCACAGCTCAGCGGCGACACCAGGTCACTATGCTGAACACACACATACACATCTCATTGAAATCTCTCTCTTCTCTGCAGAAAGTTGAGGCAGCAAAGTCATATCCACACATGGGCCTCTCTCCAGATTCCATCCAAGGCCGTGCTGCCTGCAAGGCTAAGCTTCCCACAGGGCAGTACAGAGATCCCTGGTCAGCGCCTCAACAGACATGAGGCCGGACTCACGTGTCTGAGGGTCCTGGCTTCGATAGGGTTGCTCTGGCCTCCAAAATAAATCAGCCATTCTTTAAAATATAACATCTAGGGGGCTGGGCATTGTACACTGGGTTAAGTGCACACATAACCATGTGCAAGGACTCGGGTTTGAGCCCTGGCTCCCCACCTCCAGGGGTGAAGCTTCAAGAGAGATGAAGCAGGTCTGTAGGTGTCTCTTTGTCTCTCTCCCTCTCTATCTCTCCCTTTCCAGTCAAATTTTATCTATCCTATTTTAAAAAATTAAAAAAGAAAAAAATGGCTGCTGGGAGTAGCGGATTCACAGTGCCAGCAATAACCCTGGTGGCAATTTAAAAAATTATATATATCGGGAGTCGGGCGGTAGCACTGAGGGCTAAGCGCAGGTGACACAAAGCACAAGGACTGGTATAAGGATTGCGGTTCGAGCCCCAGCTCCCCACCTGCAGGGGAGTCCTTCACAAGCAGTGAAGCAGGTCTGCAGGTGTCTTTCTCTCCCCCTCTCTGTCTTCCCCTCCTCTCTCCATTTCTCTCTGTCCCATCCAACAATGACATCAATAACAACAACAACAACAAGAGCAACAAAAAGGAATAAATAAATTAATATATATATATATATATATATATATATATATAAAACCTAGGGGGCAAGGGAGCAGTGCTGCAGTGTTTCTCTCCTCCCTCACTATCTCTGCCTCTCACTTTATATCTAAGAGGGGGAAAACAGTGGTTATGTGGTGACACACCCACTTAAATGCAAAGTTACCAAGTACAAGGACCCAGGTTCAAGCCCCCACTCCCCACCTGCAGGGGGGATGCTTCACAAGTGGTGAAGCATTGCTGCAGGTATATCTGTCTGTCTGTCTCCCCTTCATATCTCAATTGCTGTCTCTATCCAAAACAAGTAAATTATATATATATATATATATATATATATATATATATATATATGAAAAGTAAGAAAAAAAAATGACTGCCGGGAGCATATTTATCATACAAGCACTGAACCCCAGTAATAACTTTGGTGACAGAAAATTAATATAATGGTTATGATAGAATCTCTAGACCAGAGTCTGAGAGGAGCTGAAGCCTGAAGCACAGGCTCCGTCTGCCTGGTGGGCACTGCTGGTATCACACACACACTGCACCTGCCCAAGCATCTCACAGATGCTACAGAGCTAGAATGGACAGGCTCGTGCCACAGCTGTGCTCCTGGAAGGCACAGGAAAACTGCCCTTTCCGTAACAGCTTAAAGGTACAACAGTTGAAAGAGCACCTCAGTGATGCCTTTCCAGGTGTGAGTCCCGCACCAAGTGGGAGCACCGAAGGGAACTCTGGGGATGTTGGAGTAGTGCTTCTGTGTGTGTGTCTCTCTCTTTCTCCCTGTCTCTTCTCTGGCTTATGGTGGTACAGGGATTGAACCTGGGACTTTGAAGCCTCAGGTATGAGAGTCACTTTCTCTAACTATATAGAATACAAACACGAGAGCCAGGTGGTGGTGCACCCAGGTGAGAGCACACACTGTCATGTGCAAGGATTTGATTTCGAACCCCCAGTCCCCACCTGCAGGGGGAAAGCTTTGCAAGTGGTGTAAGCAGTGCTGCTGCAGGTGTCTGTCTCTCTCCCTCTCTATCTTCCCTTTCCCTCTCAATTTCTCTCTGTATCTATCAAATAAATAAACAAATATATACACATATAATAAATATACTTTAAAAAGAATAAAAACCTTGAGGGGTGGCATAGGAGGTGGCACAATGGATAAAGCATTGGACTCTCAAGCATGAGTCCCAAGTTCAGTCCCCAGCAGTACATGTACCAGAGTGATGTCTAATTCTTTCTCTCCTCCTATCTTTCTCATGAATAAATAAATAAGGGAGTCGGGTGGTAGCGCAGCAGGTTAAGTGCACGCGGCACAAAGCGAAAGGACCGGCGTAAGGATCCTGGTTCGAGCCCCCGGTTCTCCACCTGCAGGGGAGTCGCTTCACAGGCGGTGAAGCAGGTCTGCCAGTGTCTATCTTTCTCTCCCTCTCTCTGTCTTCCCCTCCTCTCTCCATTTCTCTCTGCCCTATCCAAAACGACTACAACAGTAATAACTACAACAATAAAACAAGGGAAATGAAAGGGAATAAATAAATAAATATAAAATAAATAAAATATTTAAAAAAATACTTGAGGGGACGCTGGCAAGATAGCTCACCGGGAAAGGCAGCTGCTTTGCCACGTGCCTGACCTGAAATTGAGCCTTCCACACACCACACAGAAGGACCACAGCACCGGGGGAAGCTGTACTGTCTCCATCACTATTTGAAAAAAGCCAGTTCAGAGAGGTAAATGCCCAGCAAGAATTGTGTGTGTGAGCTGGGGAGACAGCATGACGGTTCTGCAAGAAGACTTTCTTGCCTGAGGCTCTGAGGTCCCAGGTTCAATCCCCTGCACCACCACAGGCCAGAGCTGAGCAGAGCTCTGGTCTCTCCCTCTCCCTCTTTCTTTCTGTATCTTCTCTCATTAAAATAAAGTAAATAAAATATTTAAATAATAAAAAAAGAACAGGCCGCCGAGTGGACTGCACCCGAGCGAGTCCCTGAATTCTCTCCCTGGTGCCGCATCTCAAAACCCCTTTACTTAATGAAAGGAGACCAGATGGAGCCCACAGACACACACATGCAAGCCCTGCACTCCGTGCGCTGAGCTGCCTCTCCAGTCTTGTGCTGTTAAAGCAAAGAGGCAGCTGTAAGTTAGCAGGTGTGAGCCCGATTACTGGCGGCACCGCAGGCTGGAGCCCGGGAGCAGACCTGCAAGCCCGCACCTAGGCCTGAGGGCCCTCAAGAACAGCCCTAAGCCTGTGCGCCGCCGCCGGGAACCTGGGGCCCCCAGGCTTGTGGGCGGGGCTCGGGGGGGGCGGAGCCTCGGCGCGCACCTACAGAAACACACACACAGCGGATGCACACGTACGGCGCGCAGCTGCTAACACGCGAGCGCACATACGTGCACAGAAGCCTGTGTGCACATGTGGATAACAGAACCGCTGTGCTGCCCCAGCACAAACAGCCGCGCTGCTCCCCAGAGGAGAGGGGAGCTCTGTGGGGGGACCTCCTCCCTCTGGAGGGCAGGCCGGGCTTTCCCAGTTCCTGTCTCCTTTGCCAGGCACCTTGGAATGTCTCTCCAACCCCTACTATGTGCTGAGGACCTAAAGATGCGTTATGGTCTGGAGAAGGACAGAGAGGGAGGGTGGGAGGAAGAGAAGCAAAGAGGGGCCAGGACAGCTCAGCAAGTAGGGCCGCACCTTGCCATGCCAGCGGCCCAGGCTCAACCCTCAGCACCAGGTGTGAGTACCATAGCACCAGAGGAAGCTCTGAGACTGCGGTGTCTCTCGCGCTCTGTCTGCTTCTCTCTGACAATCTAAATAAAAATACAGCCCCAGGGGAGTTGGGCTGTAGCACAGCGAGTTAAGCACAGGTGGCGCAAAGCACAAGGACCGGCATAAGGATCCCGGTTCGAACCCCGGCTCCCCACCTGCAGGGGAGTCCCTTCACAGGCCGTGAAGCAGGTCTGCAGGTGTCTATCTTTCTCTCCTCCTCTCTGTCTTCCCCTTCTCTCTCCACTTCTCTCTGTCCTATCCAACAACAACAATAATAACTACAACAATAAAACAACAAGGGCAACAAAAGGGAATAAATAAATAAAATAAATATTAAAAAATAAATAAATAAAAAATAAAAATACAGCCCCAGGAGCAATGAGATTGCAGAAAGACAGAGGAGGCCCCAGATGCACAAAACAAACAAACAGAAACAATTTGTGCAGAGACGAGGGAAGACTGTAAGAGGAAGCGTGTCCACAGCAGTGTCTCCACTGAAAAGAAGGTATGGGGGTGGGGGCGGCCGTGCCCCTGCAAACATTCACAGGGCTTCTGTAACTGAGTTCCAGCTGAAGTGGAATTCCTCCTCCCCAAGAGTACTGGGGCACAGAGTTGACTCCCACTGTATGCAGCAGGGGACTGGCAGGTAAGGACACCCAGCCTGGTGGCTGGGAGCCACGGCCCCCATCTCCCCCCATCTCCCCTTTGAGGCAGGAGGCACCCCTGGGCCCCAGGAAGTGCTTAGCTGGAGCGGGTGCTGGGTTCCAGCCCAGCCCCACCTCTTCTGAGGTATGTGACCTCAGGCAAGTGACCTGACCTCTGGGAGTATGGGTTTCACCCTGAACCAGAGGAGCCACTGCAGGAGTGGCGGGGAGAATGCAGGGAGAATGCAAGAAGGCTGTGGGGACACCACAGGCTCTCACTTGCCTAGGCCCACGGGAGCGAGTGGGGGGGGGGCAGCCTAGGGCTCCACTCCTGGAGCTGATTCCTGTTTGCAGGAGGCCCTTCAGCCCCAGGGTTGGGCAACCTGCCATCACAGCCCCTGAAGCCAGCTCTGAGATTACCGCCCCCCACCCCTCCCCATCTATTTCCCACAGATCAGCCCCCCTGCTTCTGCTCTGGCCACATATACCCATGGCCCAGGGCTCAGTACCCCCAGTACCCTCCACCCCCAAAGCCCCCTTCCAGCCTCCCTACCCAGTGGGGTTTGGGGGTAACTGCAGAGAGCAGGGATGCTGGGCAGGGGACCCCACATGCACAGACCCCACACTGTACTCTGAGCCTAGGCAGGGCCCCTGCAGCTCACCCCCCACCTGCCTACCCCCCCCCATACCCACTGGCTCCGCATCTAACCTGCTATGTCCTGGGTTCCAGATTGTTCTCAAGGGGGAGACCTGCCTTCATGACCCTTCCCATCCTTCCACAAAATAAAACCACAGGCATGCCTTCAGGAGGCCTCAGATCCAGCCTGTGGGTTGGGGCCCAGGCATCTGCATTTTCAGGTGTTGCAGGGCCTGAGGAGACTGGCTCCCCCACGAGGAAGTGTAACACGGGGCTGAGCCAGGGCTCAGAGCGGACTGGACAGAGAAGGAAGCAGACACACCATGCAGAAGAACAGCCTGAACAAAAGCTTCTGGAAAGGTGCAGGGAGACCAGAGTGTGTGGGGCCGGCCAGCCCAGGGGCAGCCACACCCCTTCCTTCTGCCTCACCAAGCTGCAGCTCTGCACCAGGTGCCCCTGGCAACTCTGCCCACTGCCTTGGGCCTCTGCCAAGCCCGTCTTCTCTCCACAGCCCTGGGGCTCCCTGCCCGTACCCGGGATGCAGCTGCCATAGGCGCCTGGCAGCGGCTCTGCCTGCCTCCCGGGAAACCTGCCAGGTGAGCCAACATCCCTGCAGGCGTGGGCGGCCGGGAACGTCCTGTGAACACCTCCTGCTATCAGCACCGGGATCTGGGGCCTGGGGACAACAGTGGCCATCAGCCCTTGGAAATGACCCGGCTCTGCTTCTTCAACTTGGTCTGCACCCAGGACTTCACGTGACAGGCACAGTCAGGGTTCCAGTCCCATGTCACTGCAGCCAGGGAGCCCTGAGCCACACCTCAGGGAGGGGGACCCGGCACCCGTGTCACCAGCCTGAACTGTCACCGAGGCATCTCTAGCCCCCGTGATGGCGGTCCTGCCGAGCAGTCAGCTGGCGCAGTCACACGAGGGGTCTGGCCCAGTGTACCCTCCTCTGTCCCCACAACCCTCGCCATGCCAGCCCCAGTCAGGACGTGGGATGGAGGCAGGGGCTGGGGTCACCAAGCCAGTCTGCATGGGGAAGGGCTGCAGCTGTGACCAGGAGCAGATGGCCCCACTGTAGCCCGGGGCTGGCCTCGCTCAGAAGGCTGATGAGAGGACTGCACTGGCCACTGTCTTTGCAGAGGGACAAAAATCAGGGGGCTGGCCATCCTCCCGAGGAGCTCTACCTGGTGACCAGGACTGCACATGCCCACTGCAGGGCTTCACATTTGCACACATGTGTGACGCGTGTGCTCACCAGCCAGCAGGAGGCCAGGCCTGCACTGTGACAAGCCGCCCAGCCTCTGGCTCAGCTGGCTGTGTCCAGCCCCCCATTTCTGCTCCTCTTATTTCAAGTGTCAGGAAACATCAGAACACAGAGCGAGGCTGAAACACCCCAGGAGGCAACGCCAAGGGAACGACACTCCTGAGAGCCCGGGCCACACTGGCACCAGGTGTCCACTCTGGCTCCAGAACACACTGTGCCCCATGCGCACAGCCTGCCCAGACACCACAGAGCTTTATGGTCACCCCTCACCCCTATGCAGAGAAAGGTGATGAGACCATGACAGACAGGACACCACCCTTAGGGAGGCCTGTGACCATTGGGGCCTGCCCAGAAGGGGTGGCTTTGGCTGTGGGTGGACAGAGCTTAGTGAGGTCCCAAGACGCCCAGCAGGGCCCCCATCTGCCTGCTCCCCTCCTGGACTGCAGCAGGGGTTAGAGGTCACCCCATCACAGGGTTCTGAATGAGGATGTCACCAGAAGGGACACCAAGGTGTCAGTGTGGAGGCAGGGCAGAAATCACCACCTCTTATGGCATCACGCCAGCCCACGGCAGCCACACTGGGGGAGGTGTTTGTGTGGGAGGGGAGTCCTGACGACGTCTCAAGACTGCCTCCCAGCTCACATCACCCACCTCCCAGAGGCCATTGGGCACTTGGGAAGAGGCCTTCCGGCAGGCAAGCCTCACCTGGGCTGCCAGCTCGTGAGAGACCCCTCCTCGGGGAAGTTGGGTTTGGGGGCAAGGTGCCCCCCCGAGAGTCTCACAGCTCCAGGAGAAGCTCCTGCCCACCACCAGGACTGGCCCTCCCCCAGACCGAGGCTTTGTCACCCAGGACACTGGTCCTGCCCAGCCCTGAGGACCGGCCGAGCAGTCCAGCACACCTACTTGCCCAGGGAGCCAGGCCCCCTCCCTGCGTGCTCACCTTGCGGTCCTCCTCCCGCTCAGGGGCAGAGCTGCTGGTGTCCCCGGGGCCGCTGGAGGGCATGGCGGGCAGCCGAGGCGGGAGGCAGGCTGGGGCTGCGGGCTGGGGGCCCTCGGCTCTGGGGCGGCGGTGCTGGGGCTCCAGATGGCAGTCAGAGCTCACACATAGGCCCTGGGCCCGGCCGCCTGGGGGTGACCGCTACTGACGGCTCCACCTGCGGGCAGAGGACAGTGGTCAGCAGGGCAAGCGATGACCCCACAGGCTACCGAGGCCTGTTCTGGGGACCTCACTCTTCCAGCACCCTAGCAGCCTTCCTCCCCTGCCTGGGATGGCGGGAGAAACCGAGGCAGACCTGTCTGGCTCCAGGCGGCCTCGTCTCCCCAGCCTGGGTGCCTGTGGGGCTGCGGGTGCCCCTTCTGGGACTGGCAGTTGCTTCCCGCCTCCTCCCGCCTCTCCATTCATGTCTGTTCTTCCCTTTGATGGCTTCCCGCAGCCTCTCACCCACCCCAGTCACCCCCTGGGAAATCCCAGAGGCCCCCCCAGCCTGGCGACATTTTCCTGCTCCCCCAGCTCCCTCCCGGCAGCCCCACACGCCTCCCACCACGTGGAGGAAGTGAGTGGCAGAGGCAGGATGTAGTGAAATGAGTATAACCTCACTTGGGGGCCCACGGGGCTCTTGGGAGGCCATAGGGGAGCTGAGGCCGCCACCAGGCTGAAGGCCTCCATGTTAGGGGACAGCGGAGGGCCTTCCCCAGTCCCAGCCAGGCCCCTCCACCCCAACAAGTGGCCCCCATTTGTCTTGGAACCCACAAGGTGAAGTTGGGGGTCGGGGGCTTAGCCAGGCTTCAGGTATGGGCCTCCCTCCTGCAAAGCTTGGCCAGGATTGTGGGGTGCAGTTTCACCCCCCTTCACTCAGACACAGCCGGGTTCCCCACCCCCCAGAAGGCCCAGGGCCAAGTCCTTCTCAGCTTGGCAGCAGCAGGAAAGAGGGCGGCGGCTGGCGGCGGGCCCACCACACCCTTCCCCTTCCAGTTCCCCTGCTCCCAGCCTGGGGCACCCTGAAGAGCCAGGCCCCCCAGACGAGATCATCAGCTCTCCCCAAAGCTGGACACCCCTCCCTCTTCCTTGCTCTGGCCTTGGGGCGGGTCTGGGGGTGTTGCCTAGAGTGTGAGGAGCCTGCTCAGGACCAGGACAGGAGGGGCACATGGCACAAATCCCCGCAGGCTGGAAGTGGGGGTGTCGAAGGAACCCGGGCAGATGCAAACTGGGCTCAGCGTGCCACCCCCACACGCGGGAGTGACCGCAAGGGGCGTGTGACCAGCTCTTGCTTGCTGTCCCCCCACCAGCCCTTGGCCCTGCCCCTGCCCACAAGAGAGCCAGTCCACCCCAGGACCACTGAAGCCAAAATCCACTCCTCCTGTGTGGGCACAACACCTCACACCATCCTCACCCCAGAACCTCTAAGAGGATGGAGACAGGCAGAGTGCGGCCAGAAAGAACACTGAAGAGTCACAGTCAGGGAAGAGGGTTCTAGGCCTACTGGGGGCTTCTCTGGCCCTCAAGTCTCTTCTTCAGAAAAACAGAGGGAGGGGAGGGGAGGGGTGCTGAACTAGAGTCATCCAGCAGACATCTTCTGGCTCCACCCTGCCAAGCTGCTGGCGCCCCCCCTCCCCCCCAGGGCCCAGGGAAGAGAGCAGGCAAGGCTGGGGCATCCTCAGGGGGCCCCCAGAGGGAGTCTGTGGGGACCCAGGCACAGAGGAAGTCAGAGGCAGGTGACCTCAGGCCAGGCATTTGCCTCAGTGCTGCCCCAAGGCCTAGAAACACCCAGGAGGCATCTGAGAGGAGCCTCATCAACCAGCTCCAGATTCAAAGGAGGTCTCGAAACTTTACATCAGGCTCAACCTGACGCTGTTGACTGGCTACAGAAGAAGGGCAAACGCTAGAAGAAGAACCAGCTGCTCTCACAGAAACTCTGGCTGCCAGGAGAAGGAAGCAGGAGGAAGGGCCGGGCAGTCACCTGCCTGGACCCCCAGGGCCACTCTCCTGAATCCCCAGAAAGGCAAAAAAGCGCTCACTTCCCACCTCTCCCCTGCCCTGACCACCTGGGCCAGACTTCAGGGACCGACAGGCCAGCTGGTTTCCTTCAAAACCACCCCAGCACCGGCCCAGACCAGCAGCGGCTGGGTGGGAGGGTGCTGCGGTGATGGAATGTGTACAGACGGTGGCTTCAGAGTTCAATCCCCAGCACCGCATCTACCAGAGTGATGCTCTGATCTCTCTCTCAATAAAGTAATATATGTTTGCCACCTGGGTTTGCACCAGGGCTTCGTGCCTGCATGATTCCACTGGTCCTGGGGAACACTTTCTTTTCTTTTTAAATAAAGGGGAAGAGACAGAGAGGAGAGACACTGCTCCACTGTCCATGGACTTGCCCTGTATGGGTGCTCCCATGTGGGGGTTGGGGGTTCAAACCTGAATCCTTGCAGACGGTAAGGTGTGCACTCTGCCAGGTGAGCAATCTCTCAGCCTCCCAGTAAATATTCAGTCAGTCAATTAATCAGTCCAAACAGCCTGCAGTCAAGCTGCATCACTCCAGGGGAACCACCCTCGGACCCAGGGCCCCATCTTGCCTGAACATAGCCTGTCTCGTCCGCCCTGAACAGCTGCTGCTTCTGGGGTCAGGTTCTGACTCCACACTCCAAACTCCTTCTACATCCAACTTAGAAGAATAATTTTTTAAAAAAAGATTTCATGTATTTACTAATGAGAAAGAAGGAGAAAGAACCAGACATCACTCTGGTATGTGTGCTGCCGGGGACTGAACTTGGGACCTCATGCTTCTGAGTCTAATGTTTTGTCCACTGCACCACATCCCAGACCACATTTTTTTAAAAATGAGAATAAGAGGAGCGAGAGACAGAGACAGAGAGTCGAACACTACTCAGAGCTCTGGCAGATGGCAGTGCAAAACCGTTGAGCCTGCAGCCTCAGGGACCTCAGACATGCAAGAACTATGACCTAATGCTGAGCGAGCTTTGCAGAAGATGTGAAGTCACAACACTGGGCCTCAGAGGGGTCTGGAAAGCAGATCTAGGACAGGTGTGAACGCTGTGCATCACAGTCACAGTCCTTAAACGGTGACTGAGAAGAGAAGCTGGCTCCCTGGCAGAGCACCGGCCTCCCCGAGGTTCTTGGCTCCATCCCCAGCACCACATGGACCACAACGATGCTATGGCTTCTCTCCTTCTCTCTCTGTCTCATGTGAAACTCTCCCTCTCACATGTAATGAGGAAAATAAATCTTTTTTTTTCTTATAAAAAAAGCACTCAATAGGATGTCACCAGGTGCCCCTGGCCCCAGGGGTGAAGACCATTCATATATGAAGATAAAGCAGTGACCTTTCCCTGGGTCCTGCCCCAGCCCCCTCCAACAGCCTGCAGGTTTCTTCTGGAGAGCAGAAGACAAGCGAGTGAGCTGGCATGGTTCACAGCAAAGGTGATTCCCCCAGACCAAGGAGCTGGCTATCTGAAATGCTAATTCTGAGCACAGCCGGTGGCCCCTCCACTGGGCTCCAGGAACACTAGCAGCCAGACCCTGCCCTTCCTCTCTGGAGAACCAAATCCATCTGGAGGAAGGTCCTAAGGGCACAGAAACTGGCACCTCAACCCAGTGGAGCCCAAATGACTTGTTTAGGTCAAGCGGTAGGTTCTGCAAATCAAACAATTCATCCTGTTGAACAATTTCAGGGTTTCTAATCTGCTTTTCAGGCCCCTCTTCTTAACCCTGGAATGACAACCACAGACCACTGGGAACCCAAGGGAATCCTGGTAAGGCAGGGTCCAGAAGAAGTAAACTAAAGCCACACGAAACACCACATGGAAGAAATAGGCTTTGTGCCCAGAAAAGACCATATAGTCAGCAAACGAGAACATGACACTATGGAAAAAGAACATTTGAAGAATGAAAAATAAACCGGGGTGGGAGTGGGGCATGCCTGTAGATGCAAAGCTCAGTAGAAGAGAACATTCAAAAGAAAAAGGTATCTTAAAAGAAAAAAAGACAAAAAATGCAAATGAAGACAACAATGGGACACCACTTCACTCCTGTGAGAATGTCACACATCAGAAAAGGCAGCAGCAGCAAATGCTGGGGGGGGGGGGGACAAAGGAACCCTCCTGCACTGCTGGTGGGAATGTCAGTTGGTCCAACCTCTGTGAAGAGCAGTCTGGAGAACTCTCAGAGGGCTACAGGTGGACCTACCCTAAGATCCTGCAATTCCTCCCCTGGGGATACATCCTAAGGAACCCAACACATCCATCCAAAAAGATCTGTGTACACATATGTTCTTAGCAGCACAATTTGTAATAGCCAAAACCTGGAAGCAACCCAGGTGTCCAACAACAGATGAGTGGCTGAGCAAGTTGTGGTATATATACACAATGGAATATACTACTCAACGATTCAAAATGATGAATTCACCTTCTTGACCTCATCTTGGATAGAGCTTAAAGGTATCATGTTAAGTGAGATAAGTCAGAAGCAAAAGGATGAATATGGGATGATCTCATTCATAGACAGAAGTTGAGCAATAAGAACAGAAGCAAAAACACTAAGCAGAACTTGGACTGGAATAGGTGTACTGCACTGAAGTAAAGGACTCTGGGGTTAGGGGGAGGGTTCAGATCTTGGAACATGATGGCAGAGGAGAACCTAGTGGGGGTTGAATTGTTTCATGGAAAACTGAGAAATGTTATACATGTACAAGCTAGTGCATTTTACTGTCAACTGTAAACCATTAATTCCTCAATAAAGAAAAAAGAAAAAAAAAACAGTTAAGAGAACTTTTCAGAACTGGGAGAGCTATGTTGCCTGGTTGAAAGGTCCACTGGGTACCACCAGCACACGCTGGAAACATACCCACACAAGGGCACATCTTAGTAGAATTCCACAACACTGGGACTAGGACAAAGTCCTACAATCTCTAGAGAGAGGGAGAGAGAAATGACCTGTCAAGTTTCATAATGAGTCCACACTGTTCAGTGTGAAAACAAGAAAGCAGTAGAACCAATATCCTTGGACTTAAAAAAAAAAAAGTCCCCACTTAGAATTCTTTTTTTTTTTTTTAAGAGTTCTTTCTTCGCTCTCTAATATTTTATTTGTTTATTTTGGACAGAGACACTGAGAAATTGAGAGTGAAGAGGAAGATAAAGAGTGGTTTGGGAGGGGGCACAGTGGATAAAACATCGGACTCTCAAGCATGAGGTCCTGAGTTCAATCCTCGGCAGCACATGTACAAGAGTGATGTCTGGCCCTTTCTCTCTCCTCCTATGTTTCTCATTAATAAATAAATAAAATCTTTAAAAAAGAGACACCTGCAACACTGCTTCACCAGTTATGTAGCTTCCCCTTCCCCTGCAGGTGGGGAGCAGGGGCTTGAACCTTGTGCACTGTAATGTGTGTGCTCTACCAGATGCACCACTGCCCAGCCCCTCCAGCAGAATTCTTTATCCAGCCATGTCACCAGCCATCTGTGAGAGCAGAATCAAGATGCCTTTGACATCAGAGGCCTCATGATCCTTCTGCAGAGGCACAAGACCATGGCCGCCAAGACACATGAGATAAGGGGGAGGAATCTCCACAGTGAAGGCAGGAAGAGACTGGATGACGGGTGCACGTCTCTCATTAAAAATAAATAAAACAGGGGGCCGGGCGGTGGTGCACCTGGTTAAGTGCACATATTTCCATGTGCAAGGACCCAGGTTCAAGCTCCTGCACCCCACCTGCAGGGGGAAAGCTTCACGAGTGTTGGAGTAGGGCTGCAGGCCCTGTCTATCTGTCTCTCCCCCTCTCCTCTCAATTTCTCTCTGTCTCTATCCAATAATAAACAAATAAGTAAAAATAAAATAATAATAAATAAAATATTTGATAAAAGGGCGAGACATCTCTCTGCATCCAGTGGTTATTGTCATATCACACGGGCTTAAAACAAAATGTTAGTCCAAAAAGTCTTGGAAAAGCCTGTCAGCAGAGGGAGTGATGTTGGTCTGTAGCCCCTGTGCACAGCCCCTTACCAGGCAGGGCTCAGGCCCCTGCTGCCATGTGTGAAATGTCAACTGTCAGGGGTGACTCCACTCCTCCTAACTGTTGTCACTATGACTTTCCACAAGAGTTTTCACATCACTGATTACAGGTTTCAGTTCCATTTTCTGAGCTAGACGCTATGCTGTCTAGGTGTGTGGCACGTGGCAGTGGCGGCCCTGTGACTTCCTTCTCTGGCACCTTCGGGGCCTGGCTGCCACTGGGGCTTCTGTTTTCTGAGGCTCCTGCCTGTGTTGCTCAGCTTGGTTTACCAGATGGACCGCACCATCCTGAGTAAATGTCCATGGATATTCACACATTGACAGGGAGGGTCTGGAGGGTTGCCAGCACTTTTGCAGACCCTTGAGAGACAGCATGAGAGAGCTAGAGCCTTACTCCAGCATGTGCAGTGTCAAGGTTTGAATTTGGAATCTTATACCTGCAAGTCCTGTGTTCCACCCACCACTTTAGACACTGGAGCGGAGCTAGTTATCTGACTGTTTCCAGTTGGCTCATGGTAACAGACTGTTGTTGTTTTTTTATTATTTATATTTTTAAATATTTATTTATTTTTCCCTTTTGTTGCCCTTGTTTTTATTGTTGTAGTTACACTGTTGTTGTTACTGATGTTGTCATTGCTAGATAGGACAGAGAGAAATGGAAAGAGGAGAGGAAGACAGAGAGGGGGAGAGAAAGACAGACACCTGCAGACCTGCTTCACCACCTGTGAAGCGACTCCCCTGCAGGTGGGGAGCCAGGGGGCTCGAACCAGGATCCTTACGCCGGTCCTCACGCTTTGCGCCACGTGCGCTTAACCCGCTGCGCTACCGCCTGACTCCCAGTAACAGATTGTTTTACAACGTGCATAACTTAGTGTTCGTCTGATGACCTGAGTACTTAGCTATCAAGCAAATTCTCCAGGAGAGCAAATCCTTTGTCCTTAAAGTTTAAGGGAGAAAAATAATTGTTAGAACCACTTTCAGTTTCTAGATCAACTTTCTTAACCTTCTGTCCTCTGCAGTCTCAAGTCTATATATTTAGAAATCAGTCTATCGAGCTGAAATAATTTGGTGGGAGTAAGTCCTAGGGGACTTGTTTTCTAAATAAAAGTATCTTTGTATTGCAAGATTAAAAGCCTACCTAGCATGCTTTAAAGTCATTCAAAGAGTAGCTCAGAGTAATTTCTTCTTTCTGGCCCAGCTCAGTTTTAGCTTATGGTGGTGCTGAGGATTGAACCTGTGACCTTTGGTACCTCAGGCATGAAAGTCCTTTTATATAACCATTATGCTAACTCCCCAGTGTTATGAATTGGAATTTCATGAATGGAAATGTAGGACTCTGATAACATTCTGTTTCAAAAAGTCACAACAAACACTGATTAATGTAAAACACGCAAACAGTGTAGCAGCTATGAACACAAGGATGAAATAGGCCAGATGAAAACTCCAGGTAAAGGGAGTCGGGCGGTAGCGCAGCGGGTTAAGCGCACATGGCGCAAAGCGCAGGGACTGGCTCAAGGATCCCGGTTTGAGCCCCCGGCTCCCCACCTGCAGGGGAGTCACTTCACAAGTGGTGAAGCAGGTCTGCAGGTGTCTGTCTTTCTCTCCCCCCTCTCTGTCTTCCCCTCCTCTCTCCATTTCTCTCTGTCCTATCCAACAACGACGACATCAACAACAATAACAATAATAGCTACAACAACAATGGAAACAACAAGGGCAACAAAAAGGAAATAAATAAATAAATATAAAAAAAAGAAAACTCCAGGTAAGGATCAACTTTAGGAAAACCAAAGAGAAAATAAATCCTTGTAGCATGCTATGAGGCTCAGCTGTGGGTGACAGTTGCACTTGTTGATTTAACAAAGATGCATGTGTGTATAAACACATATGGTTGTATGTAGATGTGCATGCATACATATACATACATATTACATATTGAATTAATTTCCTCTTGCTGCTGTTACAGATCATCAAAATAATCCAGAGCTTAGCCTGGATGTACCTGCAGTTTGGGAAAACTAGTATGGTTCTCTCTGGGCTGAGTTGTTTGTTGGCAGAGTTGCATTCTGTCCTGGAGGTTCTAGGATGTTCTTGACTTTTGACTTCCAGAAGTTGCTCACATTCTTTGGCTCATGGCCCCTTCCATCCTCAAAGCCAGAGACAGCCAGTCTTTCTCCCTCCTGTTATTCTGACTCCACTTCTGTCACTTTCCCTTCTCAGACTCCTCTGCCTGCAACTCAGGTGACAATACAGGACCCACCCAGATCACTCCAGGTCATTTCCGCAAGGTCCTTCCTGTGATCACATCCGCAAACCACTTCCCTGCGGTCATATGTCATGTATCCACAAGTTCAGGGATATGACCATCCTTGGGCCATTATTCTGCCTGCTACATATATGTATGTATGTCTCCATAGTACATGGTGCATGTCATGGTGGACATGTCATACTGTTTGTGGAAATTTCATATCTATAGAGATGAGTGATGTGTCTAGTTTTCGACAGTACGCTGGTCTTCCCAGCACCAGCACCATTCAGGAGGAGGCAGGATGGCTGGCCATGTGAATGAGCTGAATTCTTACCTAAAGAGGAAACGGATGGAAAACATCTCAAATGGAAGAGTCACGAACACTCATGTGACAGAGAAGCACGAGATGAGGAATTGCTCGAAGAAACAGCTCTGAGGGGAGGAAGAGGGTGGGCGTTGGCAAGGAGCCCCCGCACCAGGGGAAGGGCTGTTCCCACAACACGACATGTGAGCGCTTCTTCAGTGAAAGGAAGAGGCTGGCTCTGCGTGAGGGAGGGTGGGATCGTGACAGCTGATGTCCCCAGGCACCCGCGTGGGGTCTGCTTCCTCCTCTGTGACCTGCCCCGCCCCCCCAGCTTCCCCCACTGCACCACGGAACCACAGCATCCCACAGAGTCACCGCATGGCAGCACCTCACGCCCACACAGAGTTCCATCACCATCTCAAAAAGTGGCGCCTCCCTGCCCGCCCCCGCCACCCCTGACGACATGCTGAAGGCCCCGGATGCGTCATTTCCACCCAGTCCTGCCTAGGCACATGGCTTCAGCTCCCCCCATCCCAGCACTTCCCTCCAAACTGCACCCACTCCAGTGAGCAAACCCCCACCCACCAGCTCCCCTTCCTGACGTGACCCTAGACCCACGGTTCCACCATCTCGTGGGGCTCCCACTTTCCCTGCTGTCACAGCTGCAGCCATGGTCCCCAAATCATCCCCACCTTTCCCAGTGTCCCCACCAGTCCCTTCAGCCCCCCAGTCTCACCACCACTGCTTCCCTGACCAGATGGCCACCCCTACTTCCCAGCTAGACCAGGACCTGGGCCTGGGAGATATCATAATGATTCTGCAAAAGGATTTCATGCTTAAGGCTCCAAGGTCCCCAGGTTCAAGCCCCGGCGCCACCACAAGCCAGAGCTGAGCAGTGCTCTGGGGGAGAAAAAAATAAAATCAGACAAGGCTCCCCATGGAGGTTTCCTCTTGCAGAAACAAATACCCAGTTGCCCACAAACAGAAATCCTTGCTCCATCTGAAACAGCTCAGATGTGAACCCTGCCCCCCCACCCACCTTACCCCCACCCCTACCCCAGGACCCTGTGTAATGCTGGAGGCCATCTGTCCATGTCCTCTGTGCGCAGCCCTGTTGTCCTAGCAGGCTTGATTTGTTTCACTCAGTCTAGCTCTTTCTCTTCCTGCCCAGTGGGGCTCTGGGGTGCTGGTGCTGGCCAAGCCCTCTGGCTCCTGATGCAGAAGGAAGTGGCCATGCAGGGCCAGTCGGAGGCCTCTGGGCACTGCCTTCTGTTGCTATGAGAAGATGCCAACACTTCAACAAGAGTGGCCAGGAACAAGAGGAAGGAGACAGGGAGGGGACACTGACCTGACACTGCTGTCACTGTCTGGGCTCCTGGATCAAGCCATACCTGCAGGCAGGGAACGTCAGCCTTCCTCCTCAAGTCCTCCCCAGAGGCTGAGCTACCGAACGGGAGCCGAAGTCACGCTTTCCCAGCTGTAAAATGGCAGAGACTGAGAATGGCAGTGGGCCACATCCCAAACGCCTCCAGGGGTTCTTGGCAGCAAACAACAAAAACCCAGTCCTGATTCTAGTGGCTGACTAATGCAGCCCACAGCTTTCTCTCTCTCCTTTCACTGTTCCTGGAGGGCCCAGGAGGGAGCAGCACTGTCACCCTGACAGGAGCTCGTGCCTGTCATTCTCCACCATGCTGTGCCAGGGACTGGCACAAGCGCTCGGTGTCAGTGTCATCCTCTCGCCTCCCCCAGCCCTCGGTAGCGAGTATCACTTGGATCCCCAGTTCTCAGACGAGCAAGAAGAGGCATCAAGTGGTCAGAAAGGCTGCCCGAGGTCACGAGGCCTTGAAGTGACTCAACAGCAGCCTGGACCCCACAGAGCAGAGTCCCAAGGTCAACCGTGGGCATGGACAGGGCAGAAAGCAGTCAGGTGCCACCCATTCCTGTCTGCTGCAGGTAGGGGTGGGGAGGGGTAACAGGTAGTGTTACTCCTGAGCCTAAGATCTAGTACCCTGCCCAGTGCTGGTTCCATCCATCCATCCATCCATCCATCCATCCATCCATCCATCCACCCATCCGCATTCATTCGCTCAGCCCCTCCCATCAGCCATGCCCCATTTCACCCTCACGACTCCAGATAAGGTGCAAGAACTCAGTTCTAGTGTTATTTCCATTTGATGGCAGGAGAAACTGAGGCCTAGAGAGGTTTAATAGCTCTCTGGGGTGACACAGGGGGACAGTCCCCAGGCAGGGTGCTGAATCAGGGTCCCCAAATCCATACAGGCACAGGTCCACACAGGGCTGGCCGAGCACAGAGCCCAGCTCAGCTGCAGGGAACACGCTCTCTGCTGAAGAGACAGGTGGCTGGGGACACCGTGCACCCAGTCCTCTGCCAGGCTGGAGTCTGGACTCCCTGGGGAGGGGGCAGCAGAAAGCTGAGGGGAGACACTAGGTCCCCAAGACAGAGACATCAAGCTGCTAAGTCTCCCTGCTCAGCCTGGGATTGCAGGAGAGGGGACTCCCATTCCACATGCCATCGCTCCGCTTGGCATCCAGAAAGCTCCCTCCCACCCATACCAACAGTTGCCCCAGAACACCCAAAGGTGCTGGCAACAGGCCAGCAACCCCCCCACCCCATCCCCACGTCACAGCCCATCTGTCTGGCTCTGTGGTCACGCCGGGATGCCTGGTGGCTCTTGGGCCACCCTGGGGCCATGCTGCCTCTCACGCTGGGTGGCACCCCGAGGCAGAGGGAGCTGGAGCAGCCGTTCCTGATGGTTACCATGGTGCAGCCCCCAGCGCTGTGGGGTGAAGGCTGTCCAAAATAGACCCTGGTGGGAGCAGAGGCTGTTCTGGGGAGCCAGGCAGGCTTCCCCGGTAAAGACAGAGTGGAGAGGGGAGGGGAGGGATGCCCTGCAGGGGGCAGATGAGAGTCAGCTGGGAGTCAGCTGGTGGTCAGGGACACAGGGCAGCTAGGTGGCCCAGGTGGGAGTCAGCTGGTGGTCAGGGACACAGGGCAGCTAGGTGGCCCAGGTGGGAGTCAGCTGGTGGTCAGGGACACAGGGCAGCTAGGTGGCCCAGGTGGGAGTCAGCTGGTGGTCAGGGACACAGGGCAGCTAGGTGGCCCAGGTGGGAGTCAGTCACAAGGGTCTATCATCTGGGGTAGATGTGAGTCTTGCTTTGAATCTTTATTTCTGGAAGAAGACAAGGCCCATGCCTGTGTGTCTACCTTTTCCTCAGGTATGCCCCTACCCTCCCTTCTCTCAGAGCTATCCTTTAAGAATCAAGGACCCAGGCTGAATTCTGCAGTCCTCACCCTCAAGGGGAAAGCTTCACAAGCGGTAAAGTAGTGCTGTGGGTGTCTTTGTGTCTCTCCCCCTCTATCCCTGTTGCCCTCCCCTTTCTTTTTCAAAAGAGTTATCCTGCAATTTATTTATTTTATTTTTATTTTTGGACAGAGACAGAGCAATTGAGAGGGGAGGGGGAGATAGAGAGGGAGACAGACAGACAGACAGACAGACACCAGCACCACTTGTGAAGCTTTCCCCCTACAGGTGGGGACCAGGGGCTTGAACCTAGGTCCTTTCACACTACAGTGAGCACTTAAGCAGGTGCGACACAGCCAGGCCCCTCCTCACTGCCTCTCAATTTCTCCCCATCCTATCAAAAAAAAAAAAAAAATCACAGTTTGAAGCCTGGGAGGAAGCTTAGTGGATAAAGCATTGGACACACAAGCACAAGGTCCTGAGTTCGATCTCTGGTACTGAGCTGCAGACGATGCTCTGGTTCCCCTACCACATCATTGTTAGAAGATTAATAAATATTTATAAATAGGAAAAAAAGAAAGAATCGAGGTTTGAGTGGCCCGGGAAGTGAGGCCACATGCAGAGCTACATACACGCCTGCCTGAGGCCTCAAGTTCAATCCCGGAGGCCACGAATGCCAGAGTGGTGCTCTGGTTCTCTCCTCCATAACCAACTCTGTCTACTCTCTCTTTCTTTCTAGAAATCGTTTTAAAGACTTATTTATTTATTTTATTTGTTAGGACAGAGATGAATTGAGAGGGAAAGGGAAGTAAAGAGAGGGAGAGAGTGACAGAGAGACACCTGCAGCCCTGCTTCACCACTCGTGCAGCTTCCCCCCTGCACGCTGCACGCGGGGACGGGGGGGGGGGGTTGAACCTGGCTTCTTGTGCATGGTAATATTCGCACTTAACCAGGTGTGCTACCACCTGGACTCTCTCTCTTTCTATTTATTTATTTATTATGATAGATGGAAGAGAGAGGGAGAGGGAAAGAGAGGGAGTCGGGTGGTAGCACAGAGGGTTAATCGCAGCTGGCACAAAGCGCAAGGACCGGCATACGGATCCCTGTTTCAGCCCCCGGCTCCCCACCTGCAGGGGAGTCGCTTCACAGGCGGTGAAGCAGGTCTGCAGGTGTCTGTCTTTCTCTCCCCCTCTCTGTCTTCCCCTCCTCTCTCCATTTCTCTCTGTCCTATCCAACAACAACGACAACAATAATAACTACAACAACAATAAAACAACAAGGGCAACAAAAGGGAATAAATAAATAAAATATTTAAAAAAAAAAACAGAGAGAGAAAGAGAGATGTCTGCAGCCCGCTCCACCACTGCGAAGCTTCCCTCCTGAGGACATTTCAGGGCACAAGGACCTGGGTTCAAGCTCCTAGTCCCCACCTACCAGAGGAAAGCTTCACGAGTGGTGAAGTAAGGCTGCTGCTGTCTCTTTGTCTGTTTCCCTTTCCATATCTTCTCAGTTTCTCTCTGTCTCCCACGGCCTCCCGTCAACCACACCCAGGGTCTTGCTCAGGCGTTATCCAGAGGAGGCTGGGGCTCAAGCCCCAACCTCCCACCCTGAGGCAGAGGGGACAGTGTGAAGTTACTCCTGGCAGCTCCCACAAGGGGTGGTGCCTAGCGTGACCCCACCCCCATTCTAGGAGCAGCTGGGCAGAGTCCCAGGGCACCATGCCCAGAAGGGGCCCTCTCAGGAGCTGTCCCCTTCCTAGCCAGGACCCACTCCTGTTCTGGATGCTATAGGGTACCAGGGTGAAGGAGTTGAGGAAGTCCTGGGTGGGGGTGCCAGGGTACCTCAGGAAACCTGAGGGGTGGTCCCACCCTGCCTGAAGCCAGTAGACTAAGTTCCTTTCTGGCCGCCCTGCCCGCTCCCATCCCATCTACACGCAGTCTTCGCCCCAAAGGGACCCCACCTGGCCCCTGAGGGGCAGCCTCCCAACTTCCACAGAGGCTAGAAGGCCCTTGGCTCAGAACTTTCCACCCGGCTTGCTTCCTCCTCCCTTGCACCCCAACCCAAGGAGGGGCTGAGGGGAGAAGAAGGCCTCCAGGACCCAAGAGAGCAAATTCTGGAATCAGCAGCTCCCAGTCTGGCTTCACCTCCAGTTCCAAGTGCTGCCTGGACCCTTTCTTGTTCCCAGCCCTGCCACCCCACCCCGGAGACAGGGTACCCTCCTAGTGTGCACAGCGGGCTGAGTGAGCCCCCAAGACCCCAAGATGCAAGAGAAGCAGCCCAGCATTTACCACAGTGGCCGGCATGCGGAAGGCCCTTGAGGCAGGTGATTTCATTTAATTAGGCTGATTAATTTTTAATTAGATGATAATTTTTTAATTAGGGCAATTAATTTAAGGTGGAAAGGTCAGTAACAGGTCTCCCAGGACCTAGACCCCAGCTGAGGACACACGCCCAAGCCGTGGAGGCTCCAGAGTGTCCCCAGCAGCTGGCCCTGGCCACATGGCAGCGTGAGTCCACCAGAGCCCCTCAACCTTGGGGAGTGCTCATGGACACACAGACACATCCACACACTATGCATGGGCAGATGGACACACAGACGGAAGTGCACATGCAGACACACGTGGACAAACCCCTCCATGGTGTGGCTCCAGCTGCCTCCAGCTAGGGCCACAGAGGCAGTGGGGAGCCAGCTGGGAGACTCCCAGGTGTCCCGCGACGACATTACAGGGGAAATGGCAAATAGCGCCTATCAACAGCGTGTGACAGGATTCTTCCTGGACTGGGAATCGGCCGGCTCCAGAATAAAGCAACAGAGGAAAGACGGAGGATGGAGCGAAGAGAGGAGAGAACCATGTCCTTTGCCTCCTCAGAATTAATATTCACTGTAATCACGTTCACTCAAACCGCTTACTGTACACACCTAATTCCTTCCTTCCTTCCTTCCTTCCTTCCTTCCTTTCTTTCTTTCTCTCTTTTATGTTTCTTACATTGGGTAAGATAGAGAAATATTGAGAGGGGAGGGGAGATAGAAGGAGGAAGAAAGAGAGATATCTACAGCCCTGCTTCACTGTTCATGAAGCTCCCCCTACAGGTGGGGAGCAGGGCTCAAACTCCAGTCCTTGCACATCTTGCACATGGTGACGTGTGCGCTTAACCGAGTGCATTCCCACCCGGCCCCTCCTCGCCTCATCTCCATGCGGCGCAATCTCACTTGTCATGGGCATGCCAGATGCATGATGTCACAGATTCCGTCTGGTGATGCCATAACACCAGAGATGCCCACTGTGCCAGCCCCCCACAAGTCCACAGGGTCCCTCCCCTCCCACAGCCCCACCCAAAAGCCCTGCTGAGGCCTCCAGGAGGCAGAGATATCCCCACCCAGCATGTACCCCCTGGGGGCCACAATCTGAGCAGAAGCAGCTAGTACCCCCCATCCAGGCCCAGGTTATCCCCAAGTTCCTCTCCCAGACCAGCCAGTGGCTAGGCAAGGTCCCCAATGTGTCCCCCTCTCAGGTCCCAATAGTCCCGACTCCCAGGCTCCCCTTCATTAAAATAGGAAAAGCCACAGCCCCCACCCCCCAACTCACCCTACATGCTGCAGCAAATATATGGGGTCCAGGGTTCAGGCCCAAAGGGTGAGCAAGGATTGACAAATGGCTCCCCAGGACACAGAGGGGACAGGCTGGCAGGACCAGCCAGGGGGACACACACAGTGTCAGGGGCAATGGAAGGATGCACCTTGACCCCCAAACACGAGGTGGGGGCTCTCTGTTCCGGGATATGGCCCTGGGGTGGCAGGGCCAAGCGGGAACCAGTCTGTCCCCCACTGCCCCTCACGGTGCCATGCCACCTCCCACCTCCACCCAGGACTCCCAACCTGGCTGGGATCATTTTTCTAGAGGTTATTTGGAACCATCCCATGACATCCAAAAGACTCGTGTCTATTTTAGAGCGACTTAAAGTTGTTAAAGGTTGATTTTATTTATTACAGATTGAGAGAGTTTCACAGGAGACAGAGAAGGGGAGGGGGAGATATCAGATCACCACTCCAGGACCCACACGCCAGCATTCCAACTGGGAACTGGAGGCATAAAGGCCAACACACTTACTAGCTGAGCTATCTCTCCAGCTGCTTCTTCCTTCCTTTCTTCCTTTCTTTCTTTCTTTCTTTCTTTCTTCCTTTTTTTTTTTTTTTTTGATACTTGTTTTGTTGCCACCAGGGTTACCACTGAGGCTCAGTTCCTACACAACAAACTCATCATTCCTAGCAGCCGTTCCCCCCCTTTTATTAGCTAGTACACAAAGAAACTGAGGTAGGGGAAGAGACAGAGAGACACCCACAGCCCTGCTTTACCACTCACCAAGCATCCCCCCTGCAGGTGAAGAACTGGGGGTTTGATCTTAGGTCCTTGCTCATAGTGACACATGTGTTCAACTAAGTGCACCACTGCCTGGTCCCCAATCTTCTCTTTTATTATTTATTTCAAGGGTGGTGGCGGCAGTGGTGGGGGAGGGAATAGATGGCAGAATAGTAATGCAAACAGAATCTCGAGTGTGAGGCTCCAGGGTCCCAGGTTCAGTCTCTCACACCACCATAAGCCAGAGCTGAGCAGTGCTCTGGTAAGATGAAAAGAAATCCTGTTATTTATTTCATGAGAAAGAGAGTGAGAGTTCAGAACACCACCCCACGCAGGCTGTGCTGGGGTTCGGACCCAGGGCCTCACACGTGCAAATTGTGCATTTCACCAGCCAGGCAGGACCCTCCCGGCCTCAGGAACAGCCTTGTTCACGACTTCCCTGTGCCCTCGACAGACCTGCCCCTAGGGGAGGGTGGTCACAGCTGGTCCTCAGACCCCAAGTTGTAAAACTCAGAGTGGAGCTTTTGAGGGGCCACTGTGAAGCAGAAGTGCGGCTCAGACCCCCAGTCTCGGTGCCACTTCTCTCCCTGAACATCTGCAGGGCCGGCCTTCCATCATGGAGTGTGGTAGCCCTGCCTTTCCGGTCCTCAGCACTGGCCAGCCACCCCCAGACAGCCATTGCTCCAGCAAGCCCGGCCAAGCTCCACCTGGGAGAGCCCCAGAGGTTGGCCTCAAGCTGAAGGACCCCCAACACCCCTCCCAGGGGAAGCACCCCTCCTCCATGGCCACTACCACCCTGGGACTCCCGCTCCAGCCTGCCCTACCCTCACTGTCCTCCACCTCCTCCAGGAGTCCCCCTGAGATGGTCTGTCTGGGACTGGAAATGAACATGTCACTAAGAGTGCAGCAGCTTCCAGAGGACAGTCACACACACCACCCCTCCACAGCCTCAAAGCTTTACGCAGTCAGAAAGCGGGGGTGGGTGTGTGGGGGAACTGTTCCCCACCCTTCAAGATGCAGCTCAGGGCCTGGAGTTAGCTCACCCATTAGAAAGTGCATATCATGAGGCCCTGGTTTCAAGCCCTGGCACCACACAGGAGCACCACAAATGACCCCAGGAAGCTCCATGGATGGTGGCACTGTGCTGTTGTCTCTGTCTCTCTCTGGTTCCCCTCAAAGACTAAAGAATGGTGACCTCCAACCCAGCTACTGATGTGCCCACCCCACCCCCCATTGTGGGCTCCTTAAGAGAAAAATGATCTCTTTCACCTCAGCAGCCAGGGCACCCAGCACCCAGTAGGTGTCTACTGGATGCGCCTTGTCTGTGCATCTGAAGGGTGAAAAGGAGAAAATATACAGTGACAGCCCAGCCCCACCTCAGAGCGCCTCTCCCCCTCATGAAAGACATACGTCTGGGGGCTTGGCAGTGGCGCATCTGGTTAAGTACACACATTACAGTGTGGAAAGAAAGACATCTTTAAATATATATATATATATCACAGACCCAAGCAGCCAGGGAGGACGAACTCAGAGAGCAGGCCAGTCCTGGCTTGACATAGGGGGAAACCGAGGCACAAAAAGGCTCAGCAAGCAGCCCTAGGTGCCCCGCTAAGGGGGTGGGGTCAGAGAGAAGAGAAATGACACCTTTCTATTCCTGTCACCACCAACTCTCCCTCCTGCCCCAGCCTGGGGGCAGGGGTCCTGTCTCCCCTTCACTCTGGGGGTGATGAGAATGACAGGTCCTGCTTGCGGCACCCCACGGAACAGGGGGTGCTCCCACGTGACCTCACGGATAGGTACCGAGGGCTCTCACGCACCCCTTGTGCTCCTGGCTGCAGGGCCAGCTGCTCCCACAGACTAGTCCACCTGAGACGTGACTATCACCTTCCCCCGACTCGACGAGGAGACACCTGCAGCCTCAAGGTTTGGGGTGCATGAGGGGGAGGTTAAGACACCCATGGGCGTCTGCTCCAGTCATGCCCACAGCTCACCAGCCGGGTGATTCTCGCAGGATCCCACCCCCACCCAACTCCATGATTTGTTCCCCATCCCGAGTGAGAACAAGTTCTGAATCACCATCTGACAAAACCCCCTAAATTCACAGGCCCTGGAATGTGCTGGGGTACAGTCAGAACACCCCACCGCTACTGAGCTGGCCGTTCTGATGGACAGAGCACTGGACCTTAAGCGAAGGCCTGGTTCATCCCACATGCCAGGCTGATGCTCTGCTTTTCTCTAGTTAATAAATAAAAAACAACACATTTTTTTAAAGGGCCTGGGCTGGCAGACAGAATGATGGTGACGTAAAGACTCTCCTGCCTGAGGCTCCAAAGTCCCAGGTTCAATCCCCAGCACCACCATCAGCCAGAGCTGAGCAGGCCTCTGGGTAAAATAAAAAATAAATGTGCTTGGCTGTATGAGGAGATGGATGGGGGAGACAGGGTAGAGCACAGGACTTGCAGGCAGAAGGTCCAGGGTTCGATTGCAGTCTGCATACATATGCCAGAGTGGTGGTCTGGCTCTCGCCCTCTGCCATCTCACCTACATTGTCCCTCCTTCCCACCTTCCAGGACTCAATCCCCCCCCCCCACATTGTTATCCGGAAACCTTGGGCAAGCATGGTGTTATTTTTGTTGTCATCACTAAGAAAGTAACAGGTGGGTACTTTCATCATTTCAAAGAACTCCAAGTATATAAAGTGTCTAGAGAGTAGTAGAGGGAGTTGGGCAGTAGCCCAGCGGGTTAAGCGCATGTGGGAAGCGTAACAACTGGCGTAAGGAGCCCGGTTCAAGCCCCCGGCTCCCCACCTGCAGGGGGATCACTTCACAGGCAATGAAGCAGGTCTGCAGGTGTCTGTCTTTCTCTCTCCCTCTCTGTCTTCCCCTCCTCTCTCCATTTCTCTCTAACAACGACGACATCAATAGCAACAACAATGATAACTGCAACAACAATAAAAAACAACAAGAGCAACAAAAGGGAAAATAAATACAGAAAAAAAAAAAGAGTAGTAGAGACTGTACCTATGGGTTTGCTGCCCACCCAGAACCACACCCCCCCCCCCGGGGCCCCTGAGGGAAAGATGACATCATGTCATAGACAGCTAACACATCAGGACACCCCTGTGACCCTGTGACCTCATTTCAAAGGCTTTGGGGACTCTCAGTGGACCCCCCTTAATTTATTGGGCTTTGCATTATTTACCAAATGACACACACTCTTTGCATGTGGGGAGGGGCTCACCCCCTGGGCCTGGCCTACTGGTGTTCTCTAGGCTGGGGGAGGGGCACTAGCCCACCAGCTGGAATGTCCCCAGATACTGAGCACATCCTGGGCCATGTCCACCAGGTGACCCTATCACCTCATAAAGCACCTTCAAACCTTTGCAAGTAAGGACCCTGGCAGCAAACCCCCCCCAAGTTCTGCTAGGTCTGGAACACCTTCTGCTCTGTGGCACCCCCAGACTGGCCACCTCAGCATAACAGATGAGTACCAGCTAGGGGTGGGGACACCCCCATGTTGACCAGCTGTGAGAGACCCCCAGCCCTTCTGAGCTCCCTAACAGGGCTGCTCAGAACTGGCTCAGAATTAAAAATGACCTTGACATTTGAAGCTACGGAGGGAAGATCAATACAGATGGCAGCAAGTGGCCTTGACCGCAGGAGACCTGGTCAGAGATGTAAATGGGGGAGGGAGCTCCCTGCGGAGACCCTTCCCCATCACTGTCCCCCTCACCCAGGCCGTGCCAACTGCACAGAAGACATGGCTTGGGGAGTCGGGTGGTACCGGTTCGAGATCCCGGCTCCCCACCCGCAGGGGAGTTGCTTCACAGGTGGTGAAGCAGGTCTGCAGGCATCTCTCTGTCTCTCTTCCTCTCTATCTCCCCCTTCTCTCTCAGTTTCTCTCTGTATCCAATAACAAATAAATTTTTAAAAATATTTTTTAAAAAAAGACGGCTTGGTGACCAGTCTGCTGTCCTGGCGCCTGTGGCCACACATGGAGCCCCAGCCCCACACCTCAGGGTACCCCCTTCAGGTTGAGGCTCGTTTCTGCTGTATGAGGGACCGGGAGGAAGGGAAGGGTAGGGTGGACCCAGGTCTCACCCCCACTTCCCGGAGAAGCTGCCTGCCAGAATATTCTGGATGCAGGGAGTCTCAGCCTGGGGAGGGGGGCAGGGGAGTGCAGAGGGGAGCCCCCCCCCCCCCGAGGCCGGACAGGGGGGGGCATGATGGCTGTCACTCACGCAGACCTCAGACCTTGCCGGAGCTCCCCCCAGTCACCACACCCCCTGGGGCTGGTGTGATTTAAACCCCAAGTCTGAGCTTTTAAGCTCCAGCCTACAGACATAAAGGAATCTTCTATATCCCACACCGACTGAGCAGTCGCCCCCTCCCCACCTCCTTTTCGCCCCCCACTCGTCCCAGTCATCTCCCCCACTGCCGCCCCCCTACCACCACCACCACAAACGGTGGTGTAGCCTCCCTGTGGGCAGAGGCTATGTGTCTCTAAATGAAGGGAGTGGATCTCAGCCTGCCAGAGGCCCTCCCCCAGCAGGCCAGCTGCCTCCTCCACCTGCAAACCCCCCTCAGATGTCATGTCAGGAGCCCCCTCCTCCAAGAAGCCTTCCCGGTGGCCTCCTCGGGGCTTCCTCTCATCCTGGTGGGGAGCAGGTCTCACACTCGCTCACACTGCGGAGCCTCGACCCGCCGGAAATGCTGAACAGTCTGGCAACCGGAAGTAAACGGTGGGAAATGGCACTGGGCTGAGGGTGGGGGTGGGATAGACTGTGGGAGGCAGTGCCGAAACCACAGCGCCAGGGTTCCCAGAGGGTGGAGGGGGGGCAGGCGCCTTATCCCAGCCAGATCTGCACTTCCCACACCTGGAGATGGCGGGGAGACTTCTCAGCACCCCGAAGGGCCAGCCAGGGGTGCCTGCAGCCCTAAGACAACCTGGGGGCAACAGCTAGGGAAACTGAGGCTCAGAAGCCAGGCCAGCAGCTCCAGAGGCCACAACTGGGAAGTGTCAGGATACAGTAGGTCTCGGGGCTGGGGGCAGAGTGTCCCCGTCCCCTGCCTGGTACACACGGAGCCCAGAGCCCAGAGACAGGCTGGTGTCCACAGACCTCTCATTGCTCTTTAAGGGGGAAACAGCCAGAAGAGAGAAATGGCTGAGAACAATCCTGGGTTTGAGCGGAGAGGGTCTGCCAGCAGCAAGGGAACTGGCTCTCCTGTCTGTCAGTCGCCAGGGTAGGGATGGCCACAGTTCCCAGGGCACACCAGCCCAGAGGCCAGAGATGCTTGGGCCTACAGCCGAGGGGTGGGGGCAGGCTCTGAAGGTACCAGGAAGTGAGGGGCAATGGCAGGTGACAGGCACACAGGTGGCCCTTCTGAGTCTGGCCATCCCTTGCTGGTCCCACACCCCAACAGACCCCCAAGCCCCAAGGCTTGGATCCCAAAGCCAGGGAAAGGGTGGGCCACTCTGAACTCACCAGGAGAAGCCCAGCAAGCTGTTCTTGGAGCTCCCTTTCTGCCCCCCCCCCAGGTCCCCAAACCTCAGCCTCAGGTGGGCCCGGGCTCCTGCAGGGAAAGAACTGGGGTCTTTCAGTGGGGCTCAGGCCTAAGGAGCCAGGTGCAAAGGGAGCAGTGGCCGTTCTGTGATGACAGAGGCATGGAGCACAGGCCAGGGTGTCTGTCACCTTCCCACAGCCCCCACCAAGGCCATGCTGCAAAGTGGCGCTCCCTGGAGATGACAGCATGATGTGGACACTCCCGGGAGCTTGGCCGGTGTGGGCTGGAGCAGGGGCCACCCCAGATCTACAAGTGGAAGCTCAGAGGAGGCTGGATTTTTGACACCCTCGGTGGAGTCTAAGGTGACACCCTCCCTCAATACCCCAGCACCTTCTTTCCAAGGCTCATCCCTGGGGCAGGAGCTGCTTGCTGCTAGCCCTGACCTGACCGCCTCCCCTTGGAAGCCCTTCCTGACTGACTGCTGGCTGGTGAAAAACAGACCACCCCGCCTCCAGTCTGGCTCTGAAATTCCACCCGCAGACACAGAGCCATAGAATTTCAAGCTGGAACGGACCTTGGGGCTCCTGGCCAGCCCCCACCCCACACAGGAATCCTGTCCGCAGACACCCCGACCCACGGTGGCCTCTGTGGCTCCTCCTGGAGCTGAGATTGACTGAGGACAAGCATCCAGGAACTGCAATAGCGACCCGGGGGAGTCAGGGTCCAAAGGGGGACAGAGAGAAGGACCCAGGCAGGCAGGTGGGTGTCACTGTAGCCTGGGGGGGAGGGCGCCTGGAGATGGGAACACACACTCACCCCCCTACAAACTGCTTGTCACAGCTCTGCGGGGCCTGGGGGAGCCTGGTGCTGCCCCCCAGAAACTCCGCAGAAACCGCCCATCGTGCGGTTCTGTGCGGCGGCGGGAAGCTCAGGGGCCGCGCAGAGCGGGGTCCGCCCCGCAGCTGGGCTCAGGGTCCCACAGGCCCCACTGGCCGCCGCAGCTGTCACATCTGGCGGGGGAGGCGCGCAGCCCAGGGGCACCTGATCTCGCCTCCCCCCGCCCCCGCCGAGCTGAAACCTGACGACGATGGTCCCCTGGGACAGCGCGGGGGGGGGGGGGCAGGCGGGGTCATGGGCGGGGTGCCCCCCGCAGTCCGGGCTGCCCCGAGGGGTCCAGAACGCCATCTTGGGTCAAGGTGCAGCCCCGGGGGGCGCCCCTCCAGAGTCGGGGTGCTGCCCCCCCGGAGCCAGCGCGCCCACGCCCACGCCCGGGCGCCCGCACTTTCCCGCAGGCTCTGCTGCAGGGACGCGGGGGACGCGGGATGGAGAGAAGACGCGGGGAGACACAGGGGCGCCCCCCAGGAGGAGGCTCGGGCTGGGGCAGTCAGGCCGGGCGGACTCTGGCCCCGTGCCAGGGGGGCGGCGAGGTGCTGGGGGCCGGGACCCCGCACCGCAGGCCTCGTCCTTCACCGCGCGGGCGCGCGGCCTCAAGGACACGTCCACCCGGCGGGTGTCCGCGGGTGTGCGGGGCGGGGCGGTGCGGGGCTGGGGGGCCGCGCCCCGCCCCCTCCCCGGCCCCCGCCCCGCCCCCACACTGCGGCGCCGCCCGCTCCCACGGCCGCGGGGGGGGGCAGGGAGGAGCCAGGCCGCCGAGCCCCCGCACCCGTCGCGGCCCCCGGCCCGCACTCTCCGCCGCCCCGCCCAGCTCCGCGGCGCCCCGCGCCCCAGCCACAGGTGGCCGGAGGAAGATCGCGGCGCAGCGCTCCCGGCCCGGCCCCCGCGCCCGCCCCCGCGGCCCCGGCCCCCGCCCCACAGGCCCCCGCCCCGCAGGCCCGAGCGGCCGGGCGCCGGGGGAGGAGCGGGGGGCCGGGTCGTGCCAGGCTGCCATTTTCTGCCGCCGCCGCCGCCGAGCCCGCGCCCCCTCCCCGCCGCCCCGGGCGGCCGATCGGGGTCGGGGTCCGCGCCCTGGGGAGCCCGGGCCGCAGCCCCCTTGGGTCCCGGGGCTGGCGGGGCCCCCCCGCGGCATTGTATGGACTTGAACTTGAGCCTCGGGCCGGCGAGGCGGGAGGGGGCGCCACGGGGACATAAACAAGCCCGCCGCCCCGCCGCCGAGCTGCAGGGGCGCCCACCTCCCCCCGTTACCGTGTGCGGCCCGGCCTGCCCGCTGCTCCCGCTCCCGCTCCCGGCTGCTCCGCGCCGCCGCGCCGCCCTCCCCGCGCTCGCTGTCGCGCTCCCTCTCTCCGCCTCCTCCGCGGGTCCCCCCCTCCCACCCTTCTCTCCGCCTTCCTCCTTCCCTCCCTCCGGCCGCCGGGCCCAGGCCTCCCTCCGCCCGCCCCCCGCCGCCGCGCGGGGCCCGGAGCTGCGGCCCCGGCGGGAGGCGCCCCGGAGCGGCCTGCCCGGGGGTCCTAGCGCCCGCACCCCGCACCCCGCACCCCCGCACGCGGCCGTGTCCGCAGGCCCCGCGGCGCCGCGCCCTCCCTCCCCGTCGCCCCTGCCGGCCCCCCCGCGCCCCGCTACCTGCAGCTGCTCCGCGCCGGGTCCCCGCATCCAGCACTGGCCGCAGGGACAGCGGCCCCTCCTCCCGGCCGGTGTCAGACCCCCCCCCCCGCGCCGAGCCCCGCGCCCGCCTGCAGTTCCCCGGCCCGCCGCCAGGGCCCCGCGAGCCCCGCGGCCGCCGCAGCGCCCCGCCGCCCCACCAGGTGCCGCCCGCCCGCCCGCCCGCGCCCCAAGGTCGGCGAGGGGGGCCGCGCCCTCCAGGGCTTCCTGCCGCGGGGGGGCGCCCTCCCCTCCATGCCCTCCGGCCTTCGCGGGGCTCCCCCGCCTTCCGACTGGGGCTCCCCGGGCGCATTCACCCTCCGGTCACCCCTGCGCCTCACCCTTCGGGGGTGCTGTTGGACTGGCGCCGCCAGCACCCATGGGAGCCCGCGGGGTGGGGGACACGGGCACCATCGCCCTGCAGCCTGCCCGCCCTCCCGCAGCTGCACCCCGGGGTCACGGGGACAGAGGGCAACCCCTCTTCTGCCGCTCCGGTCTTTATGCCCCCCCCACACACACAGCTGTCCCGAGCTTTGGGGGGCCACCTTAGCTCAGGTGGCACCCCTGTGTCGCAGATGCTGGGCCCTGCCCCCATGGGCCCTACCTGGTCGCTGCAGAGCAACCCCCCACCCCCAGGGAGGAAGTGCAGCCACAGCCCCGCGGGCCTAGTAGGCGCTCAGTAGACCTGGGCGGGGGCGGGGGCGCTGCAGGTTCTTCCGCTTGGCCTCTCCTTGAAGAAGGGTCTCAGGCCCCCACGCCAGAGCTGGGCCCAGGGGCCGGCTGTCAGCCCCACCCCCCTCTCCGGACTTACATAACCCTGTCCAGGGCCGTGGCCACTTGCTGAGGTCTAGCACCAAGCGCAGACCTGTCCTGCTCTGTCTCCTGCCTGTGAGGCCCTCACCCTCCGTGCCCAGCCTGTGTGGCCCTCACCCTCTGTGCCCAGTCTGTGTGGCCCTCACCCTCCGTGCCCGGCCTGTGAGGCCCTCACCCTCCGTGCCCAGCCTGTGTGGCCCTCACCCTCCATGCCCGGCCTGTGTGGCCCTCACCCTCTGTGCCCAGCATGTGAGGCCCTAGACCTCCGTGCCCAGACTGTGTGACCCTCACCCTCCGTGCCCAGCCTGTGTGGCCCTCACCCTCCGTGCCCAGCCTGTGAGGCCCTAGACCTCCGTGCCCAGCCTGTGTGGCCCTTACCCTCCGTGCCCGGCCTGTGAGGCCCTAGACCTCCGTGCCCAGCCTGTGAGGCCCTAGACCTCCGTGCCCATCCTGTGAGGCCCTAGACCTCCGTGTCCAGCCTTTGTGGCCCTCACCCTCCGTGCCCAGTCTGTGTGGCCCTCACCCTCCGTGCCCAGCCTGTGTGGCCCTCACCCTCCGGGCCCAGTCTGTGTGGCCCTTACCCTCTGGGCCGAGCCTGTGTGGCCCTCACCCTCCGTGCCCAGCCTGTGTGGCCCTCACCCTCCGTGCCCAGCCTGTGTGGCCCTCACCCTCCGGGCCCAGCCTGTGTGGCCCTCACCCTCAGTGCCCAGCCTGTGAGGCCCTAGACCTCCGTGTCCAGCCTGTGTGGCCCTCACCCTCCGTGCCCGGCCTGTGAGGCCCTAGACCTCCGTGTCCAGCCTGTGAGGCCCTCACCCTCTATGCCCAGCCTGTGAGGCCCTAGACCTCCGTGCCCAGCCTGTGAGGCCCTAGACCTCCGTGTCTAGCCTGTGTGGCCCTCATCCTCCGTGCCCAGCCTGTGAGGCCCTCACCCTCCGTGCCCAGCCTGTGTGGCCCTTACCCTCTGGGCCCAGCCTGTGTGGCCCTCACCCTCCGTGCCCAGCCTGTGTGGCCCTCACCCTCCGTGCCCAGCCTGTGTGGCCCTCATCCTCCGTGCCCAGCCTGTGAGGCCCTCACCCTCCGTGTCCAGCCTGTGTGGCCCTCACCCTCCGTGCCCAGCCTGTGTGGCCCTCACCCTCCGTGCCCAGCCTGTGTGGCCCTCACCCTCCGTGCCCAGCCTGTGAGGCCCTAGACCTCCGTGTCCAGCCTGTGAGGCCCTCACCCTCTATGCCCAGCCTGTGAGGCCCTAGACCTCCGTGCCCAGCCTGTGAGGCCCTAGACCTCCGTGTCTAGCCTGTGTGGCCCTCATCCTCCGTGCCCAGCCTGTGAGGCCCTCACCCTCCGTGTCCAGCCTGTGTGGCCCTCACCCTCCGTGCCCAGCCTGTGTGGCCCTTACCCTCTGGGCCCAGCCTGTGTGGCCCTCACCCTCCGTGCCCAGCCTGTGTGGCCCTAGACCTCCGTGCCCAGCCTGTGAGGCCCTAGACCTCCGTGTCCAGCCTGTGTGGCCCTCATCCTCCGTGCCCAGCCTGTGAGGCCCTCACCCTCCGTGTCCAGCCTGTGTGGCCCTTACCCTCTGGGCCCAGCCTGTGTGGCCCTCACCCTCCGTGCCCAGCCTGTATGGCCCTCACCCTCCGTGCCCAGCCTGTGTGGCCCTCACCCTCCGTGCCCAGCCTGTGTGGCCCTCACCCTCCGTGCCCAGCCTGTGAGGCCCTAGACCTCCGTGCCCAGCCTGTGTGGCCCTCACCTTCTGTGCCCAGCCTGTGTGGCCCTCACCCTCTGTGCCCAGCCTGTGTGGCCCTCACCCTCTGTGCCCAGCCTGTGTGGCCCTCACCTTCTGTGCCGGCCTGTGAGGCCCTAGACCTCCGTGTCCAGCCAGTGTGGCCCTCACCCTCCGTGTCCAGCCAGTGTGGCCCTCACCCTCTGTGCCAGCCTGTGTGGCCCTCGCCCTTGTGGCTCTCATCTCCTATGCCCAGCCTATGAGGCCCTCACCCTCAGTGCCCGGCCTGTGAGGCCGTAGACCTCCATGTCTGGCCAGTGTGGCCCTTGCCCTCTGTGCCCAAACTGTTTTGCCCTTACCCTCCATGCCTGGCCTGTGAGGCCCTTACCCTCTGTGCCCAGCCTGTGTGGCCCTCGCCCTCCCTGCCCAGCCTGTGAGGCCCTTGCCCTCTGGAGGGATGGAGGCTCAGCCACAGCCTCGCTGTGGGGAGGTGGCAGGGTCAGTCCTGTCAGTTGTGTCTGAAGTTCTCCACCAGCCTTTTAAGCTTTGGGGCTGCCCTGCCCACAGTTGGCAGTGACAAAACAGGTGGGTGTGAACTGCCCCTCAGTGGAAGGCTCTGAGATAGAGTCTGTGATCTTGGGGGTCCAGGTTAAGTGGAGCTGAGGGCTGGACGAGGGTGGAGGGGCTTGGGGATCCTGGTGCATGATGGTGGAAAGGAACATAGGCCAGAGATGAGTGTTTCCATTATGAGATGAGAAAATGTGCCCATGTGTCAACAACTGTATGGTAAGCCATTAGCCTTTTAATTAAAAAAAGGGGGGTCGGGGGAGTCGGCTGGTAGCTCAACAGGTTAAGCGCAGGTGGTGTGAAGCCCAAGGACTCATGTAAGGATCCCAGTTTGAGCCCCCAGCTCCCCACCTGCAGGGGAGTTGCCTCACAGGTGGTGAAGCAGGTCTGCAGGTCTGTCTGTCTTTCTCTCCCCTTCTGTCTTCCCCTCCTCTCCCCATTTCTCTCTGTCTTATCTAGCAACGACCACATCAACAACAACAATAATTACAACAATAAAAAAAAAAAGGGCAACAAAAGGGAAAATAAATAAATATTAAAAAATAATAAATAAATAAAGGGGGGTGCAGGGCACTAAGTTGCTTTTCTGGCTCCAGGGCCTGGTGTCTCTGGGGAGAGAGGACCCTTTGGGAGGCCCTGAGAGAGGGTTAGTCTTCCTCCCAGCACCCTGAAGCACACAGTTCCCGTGGGTCCTGTAGGACGGGTCCCACGTGATTCAGCCCAAGATGGCCACACAAGAGTGGAAATGGAGTCAGAGCTTCCTCCCTTGGGCACACCCCAGCCCCCCCAGCACTGAGACTTACAGTGGGGGACTTACAGCACTGTCCACAGAAGTCAGGCGGCAGGGACATTCTGGATGAATTAAAGGGGCCACAGCGTCCTGGAGGTGGCACAGAGGATAAACCATTGGACTCTCGTGGGGTCCTGAGTTCAATACCTGGCAGCATGTGTGCCAGAGTGATACTCTGGTTCTCTCGTTCTCTTTCTCCCTCTCTCTTCTCTTTCTCCCTCTCTCTCTTCTCTCTCTCTCTCTCTCTCTCTCTCCATGGAAGGAGGCAGCCTCTTCTGGGAGGGGCTGAGAAGTCAGACTCAGAGAGAGGTTGGTGGCTACCAGGGACTGGGGGTGTGTGTTTAAGGGCTGCAGCATTCCATTTCAGGGAGACGGACAACAGTAACGGTTTCACAGCTTTGAGGGTGTACTGAATGCCTCTTACCTGAACATTGGAAAATGCAGCAGCCCCTGTGCTACGCAGGCCAAAGACATGGCACTCAGGTCTCCTGAGAAGAAGACAGCAGTGATATCCCAGCTTAGTCTGTTCCAGACACCGGAAGAAAGGTCCAGGGGTGAAGTGGCTTGTGAACTAGCAGGCGTGATCTCTCACAGTGCTGGGGCTGGAGGTTCAGGGCGAGGCTGTGGAAGAGTCCACACTGGTCGAGGCAGCCTTTCCTCTGTGTCCTCAACTCTGGGGACTCTTCTGCAGGGACGCTGGTTCCAATCATGGGGTCCCTGATACAAGAGGGAACATTAGCTCACTTGCACCAAGACTCTGACAGTCAAGGCAAGGACGGATCCAGATCAAAGGACACTGAAGGGACAGAGAATGGAACATGTGCTGGGGGGTTAGCTTTTTATTGTCAGAGGTTCCTTTTTATTGAGGGAGAGAGGGAGAGAGGGAGACAGGAAGAGAGGGAGAGGGGGAGGGGGAGGGAGAGGGAGAGGGAGAGGGAGAGGGAGAGGGAGAGAGGGAGAGAGAGAGAGAGAGATGCCAGAACACTCTTCATATATGCAGTGCCAGGGATTGAGCCCCAGGCCGCAGGCATGCGAGGACTGCACTCTACCCTCTGAGTCACCTCCTTGTTGCCAGATCAGACTTCTTTGCCTTAAAGGGTATTATTGGAACAACTTGAGACACTTACATGGGCTCCGAGGACTAGAGGGCGGGAAGGGATCAGTGCTTTCTGTGTTTGATACTTGTGCTCCAGTTACCAAGAAACAATGTCCTTATGACTGGAGAGTGGGTAGAGGGCAGGACTCACCTGCACAAGGCACTGGTTTGACACCTAGGGCCCCCATATGCTGGAATAATGCTCTGGTCTCTCTCATTCTCTTGGCTCCAATAAAATAAATACATCTTGAAAAAGAAAGAGAAAGTCTTAATTTAGAAATAGATATTAGGAGTTTTGGGGGTGGGCTAGCAGGCTCCTTTTCATATCTTGTTCAGGGGCTGGGTGGTGGCACATCCAGTACAGGGCACATGCTACCATATGCAAAGACCTAGGTTCAAGTCCCCAGCCCCCACCTGCAGCAGGAAGCTTCACAAGTGATGGGCAATGCTGCAGGTGTCTTTTTAAAAAAGACAACTTATTCATACATGATTCCAAAAAAAAAATAAGTTTTTTTGTTAGTGATTTACAAAATTATGAAATAACAGGTAAAATTCCACACTGCTCCACTGGAAACTGCAGTGATTCTCCCAAGGTCACAGATATGAGTTGACTACTATTTCTATAACTATCTATATATTTTTAAAATTTTCTTTATTGGGGAATTAATATTTTACATTCAATAGTTTGTACATGCATAACATTTCTCAGTTTTCCACATAACAATACAACCCCCACTAGGTCCTCTGTCATCCTTCATGGACCTGTATTCTCCCCACCACCCACCCCAGAGTCTTTTACTTTGGTGCAATACGCCAATTCCAGTTCAGGTTCTACTTGTGTTTTCTCTTCTGATCTTGTTTTTCAATTTCTGCCTGAGAGTGAGAGAATCCCATATTCATCCTTCTCTTTCTGATTTATTTCACTTAACATGAATTTTTCAAGCTCCATCCAAGATCGGCTGAAAACAGTGAAGTCACCATTTTTTATAGCTGAGAATATATACCACAACTTGCTCAGCCACTCATCTGTTGTTGGACACCTGGGTTGCTTCCAGGTTTTGGCTATTACAAATTGTGCTGCCAAGAACATATGTGTACACAGATCTTTTTGGATGGATGTGTTGGGTTCCTTAGGATATATCCCCAGGAGAGGAATTGCAGGATCATAGGGTAGGTCCATTTCTAGTCTTCTGAGAGTTCTCCAGACTGTTCTCCACAGAGGTTGGACCAATTGACATTCCCACCAGCAGTGCAGGAGGGTTCCTTTGACCCCACAACCTCTCCAGCATTTGCTGCTGTTACCTTTTCTGATGTATGACATTCTCACAGGAGTGAAGTGATATCTCATTGTTGTCTTTATTTACACTGGTCACTTTATTCCCACTGGTCAGTGTGTCTATTCATGTTCCAGTTCCAAGCAGTTTTGATGACAATGGCCTTATAATACAATTTGAGATCTGGGAGTGTGATGCCTCCAGTTCTGTTCAACTATCTATATTTTTTACCCATTGGAAAAAAAAAAGTCTTTGTACACATTTCCTTCTTTTTTATAAGCTTGGAATTGCTTACAATAAAAATTTTAAAAGAAAGAACTATAGCATTTTCTGTGGAGTTATATAAAATATTCTTTCTTATTAATTTTTTTATTATCTTTACTTACTTATTGGATAGAGATAACCAGAAATTGAGAGGAGGGGGAGGATAGACAGATAAATCGATAGGTACCTGCAGCCCTGCTTCACCACTTGTGAAGCTTCCCTCTGCAGTGGGGATGAGGAGCTTGAACTTAGGTCCTTGCACATTGTAACATGTGTGCTTAACCAGGTTTGTCACCACCTGGCCCCAGAAATATTCTTTTTTTAAAGAAAAAAGCACGTAGTTCTTATTTTTAAATTATCTTTATTTATTTATCTATTGGATAGAGACAGCCAGAAATTGAGAAGAAGGGGGAGACAGAGAGGGAGAGATACAGAAAGACAACTGCAACACTGCTTCACTACTTGTGAAGCTCCCCCCTGGCTTGAACCCAGGTCCTTATGCATTGTTACTTGTGTGCTTAGCCAGATGTGCCACCACCAGGCCCCCAAAATATTCTTTTTTAAAGATGATTATTTATTTTTATTTTATTTTAAAATATTTTTATTTGGGAGTCGGGCTGTAGCGCAGCGGGTTAAGCGCAGGTGGCACAAAGCACAAGGACGGGCATAAGGATCCCGGTTCGAACCCCGGCTCCCCACCTGCAGGGGAGTCGCTTCACAGGCGGTGAAGCAGGTCTGCAGGTGTCTATCTTTCTCTCCTCCTCTCTGTCCTCCCCTCCTCTCTCCATTTCTCTCTGTCCTATCCAACAACGATGACAACAACAATAATAATAACTACAACAATAAAACAACAAGGGCAACAAAAGGGAATAAATAAATAAAATAAAATATTTTTAAAAATGTAAAAAAAATTATTTAAAAATATTTTTATTTATTTATTTTGGATAGAGACAGAGAGAAATTGAGGGGGAACAAGGAGGTAGGGACAGGAGAAGAGAGAGAGAGAGAAAAAAAGAAAGAGAGAGAGAGAGACCTACAGCACTGCTGCACCATTCCTGAAGCTTCCCCCTAGAGGTGGGGGCTGGGGGTTTGAACCTGGGTCCTTGTGTACTGTAATGTGTGCATTCAACTGTGCACACTTCCTGGTACCCCCATAAGAAAGATCTTGCCATATGTTATCAAAATCTTGAGTTTCTGTCCATCTTATTGGTGTGCAGTGATCTCTTGCTATGTTTTTGCCTTGCACTCCTCTCACTATGCAGAGGTTGTACACCTTTTCATATGTGTAAGAACCATTTATGTTTATAAACTGAGAGCTATCATTTAAAAAAAAAAATTGCCACCAGATTTATCCCCGGTGTTTGTCTTTGAATGATCCCTTCACTCCTGGTGCATTTTTTTTTAATGATATAAGGTGAGAGACAAGAGAGGAAAAGAATGATAGAGAGGTAGAGATAGGTAGAGAGATACCACAGCACTGTTCCACTGTTCATGAAACTTGCCATGAGCTATTGCTCTTATGTGGTGGTTGGTGGCTTGAACCTGGGTCCTTGCACATGGTAAAGTGTGCACTCTATTGAGTGACCTAGCTGCCAACCCTCTCTATCAGTTTTTAGCTAATTTTCCAATCAAGTTGTGGTTTTGTTTGTTTGTTTGTTTATGGTGCTAGGGATTGAACCTGGGACCCCAGAGCCTCAGGCATGAATGTCACTTACAGAACCATTATGCTGTCTCCCCAATGAAGGAATGAAGGGTCTCTTTCTTTTTGGATTTTCTGATCTCTTTCTGAGCAGGAAGGTTATTCTTTTGCCTGCGATATGATAAAGAGTGGTTGGTTGGGGAAAGGGAGGTATTCAAGGCTTACGGGGAGGGGAAAAATTATTTTAAAAATTATTTATTTCTATGAGAGAAAGAGAGAGCAAGAGAGAGCAGAGCAATGCTCAGCTGTGTTGTGTGGCAGATGCAGGGATAGAACGAGGGGCCTCGCACTCAGCTATCTCCCCAACCCTTATGAATTTTTAAAAAAATATTTTATTTATTTATCAATGAGAAAGATAGGAGAGAGAGAGAAAGAACCAGATATCACTCTGGTACATGTGCTGCCAGGAACTGAACTCAAGACCTCATGCTTGAGAGTCTAGTGCCTTAGCCACTGCGCCACCTCCCAGACCACCCTTATGAATTCTTTAGAGCAAACAGATAACAACAACAATACAGGACTTAGGGGCTAGGTAGTAGCTCATCTATTAGGGCCCAAGCTTTACCCCCCACAAAGATCAGGTCTAAGTCCTGGTACCACATGAGAATACCACGACACCATGGGAAGCTCTGTGCCTGGTGGAGCAGTGCTGTGACGCCTCCTCCCTCTCTCTTACACTATTCGAAATAACAAGAATGAAAAAAAAAACTTTAAGGCCGGAAGTGGTGAGCTTTTATGCCTAAACTCCTGGCACTGTAAAAACAAATAAAAGCAGGGCCAGGTGGTGGTGTACCTACCTGGCTGAGTGCACACGTTACAGTGCATAAGGACCCAGGCTCAAGCTCCCACCTGCATGGAGAAAGCTTTGCAAGTGGTGAAGCAGGGCTGCAGGTGTCTCTCCCTTTCTTTCTTTTTTAAATATTTATTTATTTTCCCTTTTGTTGCCCTTGTTGTTTCTTATTGTTGTTGTAGTTATTATTGTTGTTATTGATATCATCATTGTTAGATAGGACAGAGAGAAATGGAGAGAGGAGGGGAAGACAGAGAGGGGGAGAGAAAGACAGACACCTGCAGACCTGCTTCACCGCCTGTGAAGCGACTCCCCTGCAGGTGGGGAGCCGGGGCTTCAAACCAGTCCTTGCGCTTTGCACTTAACATGCACTTAACCCACTGTGCTACAGCCCGACATCCGTCTCTCCCTTTCTATCTCCCCTTCCCCTCTCCATTCATTGGCTGTCTCTATTGATGAATAAAGATAATAAAAATTGTTTTAAAAATAGACAAAAGCAAACACTATTAACACAGGGCCTCCTGTCCCTGTCAGAACAGCAGGTGCTCACAGGAAAAGGGGCCAGGACTGAGCCCACACTCAGAAGCATGGGGACACGTTGGCCCTGGTCCTGCCTGCCTTCGCTGCTCCTGGGGACCTGCCCAGCATGGTGACAAGTCCACAGCCCTGAGCTCTCTGTCGGGCATGGGACTCCATGTCAGAGGAAAGATGACATGCCTGGGGTTGTGTTACTACTTTCCAGATGCAGACTTCTTAGGGGATTAAAAGGTGTTTTTTTTTTCTTCACATTTTTAAAAATATTTATTTACTTATTTGACAGAGGCAGGCAGAAATCAAGAGGGAAGGGAAATGAGAGAGAGAGAGAGAGAGAGAGAGAGAGAGCGCTGCAGTACTGCTTCACTGCTTGTGAAGCCTTTCCCTGCAAGGACCTGCACTCCAGCACCCTGCTCCTCACCTGCAGGGGGATTTCCACAAGCCGTGAAACAGAGCTGCAGATCTCTTTCTCTCTCTCTCTCTGTCTCTCTCTTTCTCCCCACCCTCATCCCCTTTCAGATTCTCTCTGTCCTATCAAATAAAAAAGAAAAATTGGGCTGGGGAAGACAGCATAATGGTTCTGCCAAAGACTTTCATGCCTGAAGCTCTGAGGTCTCCGTTTCAATCTCTAGCACCACCATAAGCCAGAGCTGAGCAGGGCTCTGGTCTCTTCCTCTCTGAATCTTTCTCTCTCCCATTAAAATAAAGTGAATAAAACATTAAAAAAATGACAGCCTCAGGGAGTCTGGTGGTAGCACAGCAGGCTTAGTGCAGGTGGTGCAAAGTGCAAGGACCGGTGTAAGGATCCTGGTTGGAGCCAGGCTCTCTCTAGAGAAGAGTGCTAGAGAGCAGGCCACTCCTCAGGGTGTTACCTTCGTGTCCCATCTGGAGCCAGGCCCCAGCCTGTGCCCTCAGCCTGTGCCCTCAGCCTGTCCCGAGCTGGAGTCTGCCCTGTGTGCTCTGCCCCACTCTGCTTTGTGGCCCGGGAATACACATTCACTTCCCTGGTTGCCCATCCCCTCTTTTGTCCTAATAAGGACATTGGGCTGAGTCCCGTGCCTGGCCCTTGGGGTCTGTCTCATCACACCTGGCTCTGTCCCGCATTGGGTTAGAGAAGAAATCCAAATGCAGACAGAAGTCCCGCTGGCAGACAGTGACTTCTCAGATGCAGAGAGCAAGATAAAGGCAGCCCTGGGGCTGGAGGCCACATCTCCCACCCCCTGGACCAGACTGCCCTCAGCTGCTGAGGCCAAGGGGGAAGAAGAAGGGAAAAGGGGGTCCCTGCAGGGTTGGGGTCTTTTCTGATGACTGTGAGGTCAGAACTTGGTGTTTCTTTGTCTCTCCCTTTCAAAATAAAAAAAAAAGTATTTCATTTGTTTTAGTTTAATGACAAAAAGATATATATATATATATATATATATATATATATATATATATATATATATATATATATATATGGAGAAACCAGAGCCCTGCTCAGCTCTGGCCTGTGGCAGTGCTGGGCATTGAACTGGAAACTTAAAGCCTCAGGCATGAGAATCATTTTGCAGAATCATTATGCTGTCTCCCTGCCTACCCACCCCACCCCCCAAACGAAGGTTTTTTAGTACTCCTAGGAGGTTGCCTAGCCTAACATTTATTATTTACTTACTTTTAAATTATTTACTTCTTTCTAGACATTTTATTTATTTTATCTTAATGAGAGAGAGAGAGAGAGAGAGAGAGAGTCAGCCCAGAGTTCTGCTCAGTTCTGGTTTATTGTGATGCAGGGAATTGAACCTGGGACTTCAGAGCCTCAAGCAAGAATCTTTTTGCATCACCACTATGCTGTCTCCCCAGCCCTATAAATGTTGTCTAAGCCCGAGGTGCTGAGCTGCCACAGGGAACTGATGCGTCAGTCCCTTCTTCCTGCAGCCTGCGGCTTCCTGGGTGTTGAGGCCCTCTGCCGGTGGCCTTGCTTCCCTCACCTGGGCCTCCCCAGGTCTGCCTGAGCCTGGCCCCCTGCTTGGCCCGCACTTCCTCCCACCCCTACCCCCACCCCCATGCCGCAGCACCTCTGGGTCCACCCCTGGCTTCAGGAGGAGGAAGCCTGGTCTCTATGGCGATAGCCTCCTCTGGCCCCAGGATGTGCATCTTCTCTGGTGTTACTATAACAACCCAAATCAGGCCACGTGCCGCCCTTCCATCTCCCTCTCCAGCGGCAGATGCTCCCTCAGGAAGGCAGCTCATGGCTTCCCCATACCCCACAGGATCCCAGCGAGTTTCTCACCTCCCTGCCACCAGCCGCCGGTCAGACTCACTCTCAACACAGCTATCACGATTCTCAATGACTCTCCAGCTTCCAATTTCCCTTTTTGATTTTTCAATATATTGTTTATTTGTTACCTGTGAGCAGCAGAGAGGAGAGAGAGAGAACACAGAGGAGCGCTCCAGGGACCAGCCTGGAAACCCCGTGTACTCAGGGCTCTTCCCACTGAGCAATTTCTCCAGCCTGCTTTCTCACTGGGCCTGATTTTCCCACTAGCTCTGTGTGAGTCTTGCAAAGGGACCAGTTCTCCCAGACACACCCGAGTGCCCAGTACAAGCTGATCCACCACCCTGACCTCAGCTTTCTAACCCAGAGCTAAAGACCACAATATCCCAGGTGGCATTCAACAGGTGAAGGGTCCAGCAAGGGTGCTTCTGCACTAAGCCCTGCTACTCAGCAGTAAAAAGAACAGAATTTTTGTGTTGGGGATACAGAATAATGGTTATGCAAAAGCTTTTCCTGCCTGAGGCTCCCAGGTCTTGGGTTTAAGCCTCAGCACCACCACAAGTCAGAGCTAAGCAGTGCTCTGTTTGAAAAGAAATGAATGTTTGATGCACCATCCGCAACTTGGATGAGCCAGAGGATTGTGTTGGATGGCAATGCCAGTCCAAAGATGTGTGCTCAACTGTAGACACGCACATACGTGTGTATCACAGGACGCCATTTCTCTTATTTTTTAACTTTTTTTATTTTTTTCATGCTTCACAGTGCAGGCATTGTCTCATGCATTTAATTTCAGTATGCACCTGGCCCCCACAGTTCCCTACACCCCTCCCCACCCCCTGCCCCCAGAGTTCCTTCATTTGGCATTTGTCCTCTTTTTGGGTTAGCTCACTTAACATGGTTTCTTCCAATTTCACCCCAGATGATGCAGAGGAGACAATTTTATTCTTTTGAACAGCTGAGTAGTATTCCACTGTGTATATATAATCAGTTTTTGTTCCTTTTTTTTTTTAGCCACTCATCTGTCGTTGAACAACTGGATTGCTTCCAATATTTGGTGACTACAAATTGTGCTGCTATAAACATGGGTATACATAGATTTATTTTTTTAAAAATTTTATTATCTTTATTGATTGGATAGAGATAGCCAGAAATAGAGAGGGTAGGGGGAGATAGAGAGGAAGAGAGAAAGAGAGATTCCTGCAGTCCTGCTTCACCATTCACAAATTTTTCCCCCTACAGGTGAGGACGGGGGCCCAAACCCTGGTCCTTATGCACTGTGACATGTGTGACCAGCCAGGTGCACCACCACTCAGCCTCATAGATCTCTTCTGATAGCTGTTTGGATAGGTGCTGGATCACAGGGTAGGTCTATTTCTAGTGTTCTAAGGCTGTCTTCCACAAGGGTTGGACCAATTTGCACCCCCACCAACAGTACAGGAGTGTCCCCTTTCCTCCACATCCTCTCCAGTACTTATTGTTATTGTCTTTTATAATATAGGACATTCTCACAGGTTTAACGTGGTATCTCCTTGCTGTCTTTATTTGTATTTTTCTGGTAATTAATGACCTTGAACACTTCCTTATTCCTTATGTGTGTCTATTGACCCTCTTGGGTCTCTTCTGTAAGATTTCTGTTCCCGTCCTTACCCCACTTTTTTTTTTTTTTAATATTTATTTTATTTATTATTTATTCCCTTTTGTTGCCCTTGTTGTTTTTATTGTTGTAGTTATTATTGTTGTTGTCGTTGTTGGATAGGACAGAGAGAAATGGAGAGAGGGAGGGGAAGACAGAGAGGAGGAGAGAAAGATAGACACCTGAAGACCTGCTTCACCGCTTGTGAAGCGACTCCCCTGCAGGTGGGGAGCCGGGGTTCGAACCGGGATCCTTATGTCGGCCCTTATGCTTTGCGCCATCTGTGCTTAGCCCGCTGCACTACAGCCCGACTCCCCTTACCCCACTTTCTTATGGGGTTGTTTGTTTTCTTGGTGTTAAGTTTCCTGAGCTGTGTGAATGTTGGTTATTATACCCTTATCTGAGGTGTGTTGTATAGAGATCTTCTCCCACTCTGGAGGGTGTCTTTCTGTTAGTTCAGTGATACTCTTTGCTGCGCAGAAGCTCTGCAGTTTGATGCAGTCCCATTGATTGATTGATTGATTTTAATTTCTTTGCTGTTGGACTTGAATCTCTGAAAAACCTTTTTGAAGCATAGGATATGACTCCATTTCTACAAATTAATAAAATTAAGAAACAGAACTGGAGAAGAGTTAAGTAGTTGGCCAGGACTGTGGGGTGGGAGGCAAGGCAGGAGGGACGTGCGTGCGGCTATAGAGGGGCAGCGAGGGGAGTCCTGTGGTAATGGGAACTTTCTGGAACCTGACCTTGACCTAGAGGCTATTAATTTTTTAAAATATTTATTTATTTATTCCCTTTTGTTGCCCTTGTTATTTTACTGTTGTAGTTATTATTGTCATTGTTATTGATGTCATTGTTGGATAGGACAGAGAGAAATGGAGAGAGGAGGGAAAGACGGGGAGAGAAAGATAGACACCTACAGACCTGCTTCTTCTTCTTCTAGCGTTTGCCCTTCTTCCGTAGCCAGTCGACAGCATCAGGTTGAGCCTGATGTCAAGTTTCGAGACCTCCTTTGAATCTGGAGAGGTGGCAGTCGTTGACTATGTGGGTCATAGTCTGTCTGGAGCCGCAGGGGCAGTTCGGGTCGTCTCTGGCTCCCCAGCGATGGAACATAGCGGCGCACCGGCCATGGCCTGTTCGATAGCGATTGAGGAGGGCCCAATCATAACGTGCTAGGTCAAAGCCGGGTTGACGCTTGCAGGGGTCTGCGATGAGGTGTTTGTTCTTTACCTCAGCTGACTGCCAACTCTGTTTCCAAGAGTCTGGAACAGAGAAGTTCAGTGTAGGCATAGGGGACCAGATTGGGTGACGAGACGTCAAGCGTTGGACAGGGTGGGCGAAGATATCCACGTATATTGGCAGGTCCGGTCGAGCGTAGACGTGGGAAATGAACTTAGATGATGCTGCATCCCGACGAATATCTGGCGGGGCGATGTTGCTAAGAACTGGCAGCCATGGAACCGGGGTGGAACGGATGGTTCCAGAAATTATCCTCATGGAGGAATATAATTTGGAATCGACCAAGTGGACATGGGGGCTACGGAACCATACTGGGGCACAGTATTCTGCAGTGGAATAGCATAATGCCAGAGATGATGATCGTAGTGTGGAAGCGCTCGCACCCCATGAGGAGCTGGCCAGACCTACTTCACTGCCTGTAAAGGACTCCCCTGCAGGTGGGGAGCCAGGAGAGAGGAGAGAGCTAGAGAGCAGGCCAGGAGGGTGCCACCTGTCCGTTCAGCACCTGCTAACTGTCCTGGCCCCCCAGTTTGGCCACATATAAGAGAAATAGAGGTGAGGTGGGGGCGGGAAGCGCAGAGGAAGAAAGTAAAGATGGCTATTCTCTGTTTAATATTCTTTTTTAAAAAGTCCATCATATTATCTCTCTCTCTCTCTTAAAATTTGTTAATTAATGAGAGAACCAGAGCATCACTCTGGCATGTGCAATGCAAGAGATCAAACTTGGGACCTCATGCTTGAAAGTCTAATACCCTATCTACTGCACCCCTCCCAGACTGCTGTTTAAGATTCTTTTTTTTTTTTAAAAGATTTTAAAAAATATTTATTTCCTTTTGTTGTCCTTACTGTTTTATTGTTGTAGTTGTTGATGTCGTTGTTGTTGGATAGAACAAAGAGAAATGGAAAGAGGACAGAAAGACAGGGAGAGAGAAAGATAGACACCTGCAGACCTGCTTCACCACTTGTGAAGTAACTCCCCTGTAGGTGGGGAGCAGGGAACTTGAACTGGGATCCTTACACTGGTCCTTGTGCTTGGCACCATGTGCGCTTAACCCGCTGTGCTACCGCCCAACTCCCTAAGATTCCTTTTTTAACTGCTATTTAAGATTCTTGTGTGACACCCAAATTCCCCCCCCACACACACACACAAAGACGTTTTTTCCAACCAGAGTCATTTCTGGGGCTCCACACCTGTATGATTCTTCAGCTCTATGTGGACTTCCCCATCCTCTGCCCCTTCAGATAGAGGCTGGGAGAGAGGAAGAAAGAAATAAGAGAAGGAAGACATCATAACACTGCTCCTGCAGCTCCAGTGGCGCAACCGGTTAGCACGCGGGACTTATACATAACACTGCTGCACGCTGGACTTATACATAACACTGCGGCTCGCGGGACTTATACATAACACTGCGGCTCGCGGGACTTATGCATAACACTGCCGCACCACTTATGAAGCCCCATGCTGGTGCTCCCTGGTGATGGCTGGGGACTCAAACCCAAATCCTTGTGCCTGGTAAAGTGTGTGCCCTACTGGATGAGCAGCCTCCTGGACACAGTTAAAAAGCAAATGTATATATTATATAAATGTAAAAGCAGATATATTTTATGTAAACATATATTATATAAATGTGTGAGCAGATATATTCATGTAACTATATATTATATAAATGTATAAGCAGATATATTTATGTAAATATGTATTATATAAATGTATAAGCAAATATATATTATGTAAATATGTATTATATGAATGTGTAAGCAGATATATTTTATTTAAATATATATTATGTAAATATGTATTATATGAATGTGTAAGCAGATATATTTTATTTAAATATATATTATGTAAATGTATAAGCAGATATATATTATATAAATATATATTATATAAATGTATAAGCCAATATATTATATAAATATATATTATATAGATGTATAAGCAAATATATTAATGTATAAGCAGATATATATTATATGAATATATTATATAAATGTATATTATATAAATATATGTTATATAAATAACATATAAGCAAATATATGTTATATAAGTGTATATTATGTAAATATATATTATATAAATGTATAAGCCAATATATATTATATAAATATATTTTATAAATGTATAAGCAAATACATATTATGTAAATATATTATATAAATGTATAAGCCAATATATTATATGAATATATTATATGAATGTATATTATGTAAATATATGTTATATAAATGTATAAGCAAATATATATTATATAAATGTATAAGCAAATATATATAATATATAAGCAAATATATATAATATATAAAGCAAATATATATTTGTATATGTTGGTCTGCTTCTAAATCCTGCTTTTTTTTTTTTTTTTGTAAAAATACTCTGAGTGTATTATAATAATTTGTTTTCAAAGTTCATGTAGAAACACTGAGAATCTTTGAGTTTTCAACCTGATATCCATACATTACAAGAAGCAAACAAAGTCACAGTTCACCCTTAAACCCTTAATAAGCTTCCACTGTACGAAGGTTAAGAGGCTCTGAGCTCCCACACAGAAAAAAAAAAAAAGCTGGCGGAAGCCCCCAGTTAAGTTTGTCCTCCACCAGCACTCTAGCACTTCCAAATAATAATGGCCGCAGTGGAAAATTTCAGAGCCCAAGATCAAAGATCCTCTAGAATTTTTTGTAGTCTCTAGAGAACCTTAACACTATTCTTTCTCAATGTCACAGACTAACAAGAACATCGCTAAGTCAAAATTGAATGCTCTCTTAATGTCTCTAATCTGGTCTAGGTTGGTCTGAATGGAGGAAGCCTGCAGCCCTCCTTTATGAGAAGGAGCACACGACTGGGGCCTCCAATTCTCAGTCCTGTGCTGGATACTCCTGAAGTCACTCAGCAAGTCTAATTCTGACATCACAGTCATCTTTGTCATCTCCTGGAGCAGAGTGCCAGTGGTGGAGTGGGAATCAGGAAAGGCGGTAGGTAGTACATTGACTGAGTGTCTGCTGAATATTCCTCTCCCCCTCAACTAGCCTGGAGACTTGCCTATTGCTCGCCTTTCCCAATTCCATACAGGTCCTTCGCTTCTCTCATTTCTCTGAGTTATCTGTCCTGTGTGGCTAAAAGATTTTGCACCTCTGCCACCTGTTTCTTCAGCGTTTCAGTATAGCCACTGAGCCTTTCTCTGTGATGGGAGGCAGCCTCACCCACAGACCTCACATGGTGGCCTTGGTGATTAGGGGGCTGAGTGTACTGGGGACACAGCACCCCCAGGTCCTGTTCACAGAAGAGACTCAGGCCCTCAGAGTGTCTCTCACACAGGCACTCCTCCTTCTGCCTCAGCTCCTTTTGCCTGCTGTGGTGGAGCTGGGTGATGTCAATTATTCTTGCCAGTGGGCTGTTGACATTCAAGTGCCACCCTTTACAAAAGTACCTGCACAAAGGGCAAGTGAATATATACCAGGGTTCATTCAAACACTGTTGGATGCAGGAGCCAGAGAAGTTGTGTCCGTAGTCAATGGTGACTGGTTCTCTCATGCATTCCAAACAGATGGCGCATCTGGTCTCCTCCAGCATTGCTTCCAGGACTGCTGAGGCCTCCATTGCACTAAGTGGGAAGGGCTTGGTCAAACAGGGTTTCCTCAGAAGGTTCAGCTCTCAGATTTCTTGCCAATGAGAAACACTCCCTCACTCCTCTGGCTCCCTGTTTGATCACACCGAGGATCCGTGGGAATGAAGCACAGTCACCTTACAGCTCAGAACAGGAGTGATGGTCCAAATAGTTGAAAGGATAAGTCAGCTAATTAGTTCTTTCTCCCGGTCACAAGGAAGAGAGGTCTCCATTCTGAGACAGAGATTCTATTGTGTTTAAGGCAGATCTGTGGGGTGGATCCCTGAAGCTGAACTTGAAGTGGTTCTCTGCAGAGAGCTGGTCTAAATCCTGCTTCTAAGACCCCTTCTGTTGCATTGCTTGCCGCTGTGGTCTATTTACATAATCATTCTTTTCACTGGGGGGATTAATCCCCACAGGTTCGATGCTTTTTCCTTCTCCCCACCCCCTATCCTACGTACTTCCTCTTCCTGACACTTCCGCCTCAGGAGATATATAGGACAGGATTGTGATTAGAGAATAGCTAGCTTGCACTGCATTCCTCATCAATAAAGACTGAACTGCGACCCACTCAGCCATGAGTCCCTGGTCATCTCTCTCTCTCCCGTGAAGCTAGCCCAGCATCTGGCGCCCTGAACTGGGACTGGCATATGGCGTACCAATGTGGGGCATGAACCTCGGCTCCACACACAAGCAGCAGACCTAAGAAGACCAGATAAGTAAAGCCGCTTGGCTACCCATCCGTCATGGCCTGCCTTTCTACTTATGAAGAGGCTTCCCAAAGCCTCTACTCTTTCTTCATGAAACAGTTTCTGTCTCTGGAACATTTTGCTCTGGGCCACACTTTGGTTCCTTATGACCATGATCATAGAGCTTGGGAGGTGCATGGAGATTTCCCCTGGGACTTTCTGGACTCCCTCTCGCATGTTTCCCGTGGAGAAGGACTACATTTTGCTCCAGGCCACACTTTGGTTTCTTATGACCGTAATCATAGAGCTTGGGAGATGCACGGAGATTTCTCCTTGGACTTTCTGGACTCCCTCTCGCATGTTTCCCACAGAGAAGGACTACTCTAACTTGAAGAGCATTCTCCAGTACCCGGGCAGTCCCTAAGAGTGGAGACACATGGTTAGTTCTACCCTCCTGATTCAATTCTTTCTTTGATGGGAAGACACTTTTAATCAATCATGCAGGAACCGTCAGAAACACCCTAAATGGAATTTTGAGGAGCTTTTTGGACTAGGACGCCCTCCGGGGGACTCATGATGCTACATGGTGAGATCTGGATAATCTGGTTCAAGGTGAAAGAAAGCCTACCGTTTCCCCCTCATTGTTCTCTCTGAATATCTTAAGTTTGCTGTCTGCTTTCAGTTGCGTTTCATAAAAGAGTGATTTGAAATACTGAATTTTTGTATGACATTGACTTAAAAAATGCTGGATGCAGCCATGATTTCTAGAGACATCCAGAAACAATACAAAAAATAGTTTTTTCCTCTTTTGATATTTTTTTACGTCTTGGTATAAATGAGAAACATTTAATCCTGAAAACTGTATGAGTTCTGGGTGGGGTAGATAGTGCAATGATTATGCTAATGATTCTCATGCCTGAGGCTTCTAACCATGGTTCTTCTATTGAGCTTATACTGTTTAAACAACCTTGAAACCATACTAGAAAGGACTTCCAAAATTATAAAGGTACTTAAACCAATTATAATGGAGTTATCAATTATAGTAAACTTCTAATCTGCTACAAGTTTTGCTTCACAAGTAAGTGAATTACAGCTGTCAGGTCTTCACATGAAAAAGCATCGGCTCAAATGAAATCCTCGGAAATCCATTTGGACCCCTGTTCTCTGACATCACCCACAAGATGGCACGACTACAGCAGCCCCCCCACCCTGAAACCAATGATGTGACCTGGCATGACCGGAAGAAACAGATTCACAGACTCCAAAGCTCACTCTCTACAGAAAAGAATTCCGGTGGCTGACATTCCCCATGGAGACAGACATGCAGCATTTCATCCCCTGGCATTTCTTCCATGGTCATCTGCTTTGGACTGACACTTCTATCGGACTTACTGGTACACCTCTTGGACACTTTATACAACTTTACAGCAGCTTCCCTTTATGCTGCTGGGTTTCTCAAAGACTGACCGCAGCAGTCCATGGACAGTGTTGCAGCCAGCTGCCTTGGGACTCTATAGGCAATTTCCCTAACCTGCAGGCCCTGTCCTCAGAGGTAGGAAACACCCTTTGAGGCATGAAGCGCCCCTAGAGGCAAGAGATGCCCACAGAGACAGGAAACACCCTTTTGCCAGCTAGGCACTGCCCTTTGAGGCAGAAAACGCCCCCCCCCCTCAGGCTTCCCCTTGACATCACACTGGTTCTTGCTGGTCTCCTACTTGTTCCTTCCTGTCTTGTGCCAGTTCTTTTGAAAATGCCTGTACGATATAGGTTTCTGTTCACCCCACACTCCTGATACTATGGCCATTGGTTAAAAAGAAGGGAAAATATTGGTCTGCTTCTAAATCCTGCTTCTAAGACCCCTTCTGTTGCATTGCTTGCCGCTGTGGTCTATTTACATAGTCATTGTTTTCACTGGTTTAATCCCCACAGGTTCAATGCTTTTTCCTTCTTCCCACGCCCTATCCTAGGTACTTCCTCTTCCTGACACTTCCGCCTCATAGGACAGGATTGTGATTAGAGAGAGATCAAACTGCATCCCTGCTAGTCAATAAAGATTGAACTGCGACCCACTCAGCCATGAGTCCCTGGTTGTCTCTCTCACGCCCACGAAGCTAGCCCGGCATGTATATCTCCTAAATTCTTTCATTAGGGAAATAATGGTTTTCAGGACAGCTGTTAACACAGATGCGATTATTTGTCTCCTTGTGATTAGTATCTTTTCAGTAAATAATTTTTTTATTTTACTATTATTATTTTTATTTCTACCAGAACACTGCTCAGCTCTGACTTAAGGTGGTGTGGGGGGACTGAACCCGGGACCTTGGAGCCTAGCACATGAAAGTCTTTTTCCATAACCATTATGCTCTCTACCCCTGCCCATATATTTTTAAATCTCGGTTTTTTGAGTCTTCACAATGAAGCCGCTGTCCTGGCCAGAAGCTGAACAAGGTGCTTGGTGCACAGTAGGTGCTCAGTAAAGCAACAGCTCTTCCCCTACCCCTCCACCTCCCCCATCTTTGGGGGGTCCTGAAAGCACCTGACTTCTCAGCGCCCGGGGGTGCGGACTGGCGCGCCCTCTTGAGAGAGACCAGCGGGTCTCGAGTGCCCGCAGAGGGGGTGCTCCTCGGGCTTGGCGGGGAGGCTTGCGGGCGGGGGCCTCCAGGCGGTGGGGGCGCCTGGTTCCGCCCAGGGGACTGGAAAGGGGCCTCTGAGATGCCCCTGGCGCAGTGACTCCTGTGTCGCCTGCTCGAGTCACTCCCCGCAAGCTCACTGACAACAGAAATGAGGGGACATTCGCGAGGAAACAGGTGAAGGAGCGCTGCTGGCAGCTCTTCCGCGGCTCCGCGCTCACACAGCTGCCGGCTCTGCACCCCCAAACCCGCCCCACTGAGATGACTGGCTTCTCTGGATGGGGAACCGGCGAGCTACACTTGCACTCTGCCACCTCCAGGGGGCGCGGGAGGGGGCGGAGCGTGCTGTCAGTCATCTGTGGGGACGGATGGGCGGGGCCTCGGGATGCTGACCTATGATTGGTTGGACTCGGCGCTGACGCTAGGCGAGGTCCCGTTGCTGCCGCTCTGGGAGAGGAAGAGCGTGCGCATGCGCAAGGCATCTTCCTTCTCTGTAGTTTGAGTTTCCATTTGCCAGACGCTTCCTAAATTCACACACTAGGAAATGTCCTCAGTGGGACGTATTTATAATAAAGGCATCGTTTATTTGTCAGGGCCTCTCCCAGCCAGATCTGGACTTTTTTTTTTAGACTTGAGCTTTCTTTTTTTTTTTTTTTTTTTAAGATTTTATTTATTAATGAGAAAGGAGAGAAAGAAAGAACCAGACATCACTCTGGCATATGTGCTGCTGGGGATGGAACTCAGACCTCATGCTTGAAAGTGTGATGGTTTATCCACTGAGACATCTCCCAGACCACTGGACTTTTTTAAATTTACTTTTTTATTTGTAATTTATTTATAGAGGAAAGAGAATCAGAGCATCCGTCTGGCACACGAGATGTCAGGGGCTGAACTTGGGAGCTCATGCTTGAGTGTCCAATGCTTTACCCACTGCACCGCCTCTCGAGTGGCTCTTTTTAATCTAAGATTTATTTCTTTAATGAGAGGCGAGGACCAGAGCATCACTCTAGTATAGGTGCTACTGGGGGGTGAACTTGGGACCTTATGCTTGAGAGTCCAATGGTTTATCGGCTACACTACTCCGTAGAACACTTGACATTTTCATTTGACTTACGACATGGTACAAGAGATTCACATGGAACAGACAGAGACAGGCCAGGTCACCTCCTCTCCAGTACATCCAATGCGAGGGGCAGAACTGGGGACCTCATGCATTAAAGTCAGTCATCCTATCAGTTGGGCAGGTGCCCAGCCACATGGGCCTGCCTTTGTCTTGCTTTTCTGCTTCATGTCTAGGATCTGCAGAATCTGACCTGTGGTGTCTCTTTATCATTTTTTCATTTTATTGGGGGGACTAACGGATTATGGTATGGCTGTGACATGTGGGCACATTTTCTCGCATCCCTGTGATAGGTGTCTGCAGAACCCTCTCAGCCCCAGCTTAGGTCTTTTTCCCCCACCCTGAATAAGGACCCCCATGCCCTCTCCACTCCGCCCTCCTTCCCCCAGAGTCTCCTGCTTTGCTGCAGGACCCCAGTAGACCTGGGGGGGGGGTCTTATCAGCACAGTGACCTGTGCCCTATCCTGGGACTTACAGACCTAACTCAGCCAGCGCACACACATCAAACTGAAACCTTTAGCCACCGATGAGAAGAGGCAGAGGCTCTGGGAGGGGGAGAGGGGATTTGAGGAAGTGGGATGCCCAGAGTTGCCACAGCCCAGATGGTGCTCCAGGAGCTCCAGATTCATTTCAGAAGGTGTGTGTGTGTGTTGGGGGGGGGGGGACTCCCTCATTGAAGGCAGGAAAGCCTCAGAGGAGAAGGGACTTGAGGCGGTTCAGGGGATACCCTAGGGCAACCATGGTGGCTGCCCAGCTTCCTGATTGCCATGGAGGAATGCATTGGGAGCTGTGCCCTATTCTTATATGGGAAATCATCTTCTGGGAGTGGTAACTGTAAAATCCGTCACTGGAAAAAGTACAGGAGAAGCTCTGAGTTCACATATAAATAAGCAATCAAGAGCAAAAGCCGGGTAGTGAAACAAAGGTCTGGAGCCCAGAATGGGTGCGTGGGGGTGCAGAGGGAATGTGGGAGGGTGGCTGAAGAGGTGGCTCAGTGGTAGAGCACAGGGCTGGCATGGGTGAGGGCCAAGTCCAGTTCCCAGTACATGTACCCACATGGTGTGTTAGTGCTTTCTTTTCTTGCTCTTCCTCTCATCCAAATAAATCGAAGCGTGTGTGTTTGGGGAGGGGGAGGGCAGCAGAAGAGGCTCCCCTGAGGCTGGATTAGCTGCTGGGAGAGTCTGGCCCAGGGGTTGGTGGTGGCAATTGTGACACAGAGGGTCAAACATTCTCCTGTCACTGCATCAGGGTCGAGGGTGGACACCACCTCAGGCTCCTGAGGCAGGAAGCCACCTGGGTTGGTTGCCCCGGGCTATGCCTGCTGCTTGGGAAATGTTTGCCCATGGAGAGAGCCTGCGGAGGGGGGATTATTTCGGGAGTGCTCCTCTCTGCCCCGGAGAAGGCTAGGCCCAGACCCAGGGGCATCAGAGGCTGGCAGAGCTGCCAACCACCCGCCAGCAGTGGCTGGTCCTGGAGGAGTCTCCTTTCCTGCCCTGGACCTGAGGCCACCCCAGAGGGTCATTACCAGTGCTGACAGTCACTTTTGCCAATCCCTGAAGTAGCCATTGATGAGCAGAGGGTGCCACCCACAAATGAGTGTCAGGGGCTTTTGTGCTGGGGTTTCCCTGCCCAGGAGGTGGGGGTGCACAGTGCTGGTTCTGCTATTCTACAACGCTCTGGCTGTGCAGAGGAAGCACGTCAGGGGCAGGGTAGGTGCTTCCCCAGGGGTCAGTGCACACCCACACCCCCCCAATCTCAGCTGTCTCAACTCTCATTAATGGGGTTTGGTCTCTCAGAGTCAGAGGCTTCCCCCTGTGGGCTGCTGCTTGGGCATGGGGTGGTGGTGGGGAGATCGTCTAGATTCAGAGGCTCCAGGACACCCCCTGGATGCAGAGAAGGAGCCAAGCTTGGTGGTGGTGGTGGGAGGGGGCTTCAGCAAACTGATGCCCTACAGGACTGTGGGACCCTCACAGCCAGAGGCAAGTGTGGCCTTTTCTGGAGAAGCAGCAGGACTGGCCTTCCTTCTGATACTTCAGTTTGTGAGAGGAGGGGGAAGTAGGGGAGACGAAGGGAGGCAGGTGGGCTGGGGAGACCCCTGGCCCCCGACCCCTGCACCTGGCTTTGCTCTGGTTCTTTTTGAAGGCAAACCTACAAACAGCTGCATTTATTTGCTTCTTAGGTATTTTTAGGTTGAGTTGACTTTGTTGGAGCAAAATGAGACAACCCCTTTGGAAATTCAGCTTCTTGCAAAGCCATTGACTAAGGCCCAGGGACACCCCACAGCTGTAGGGGGAGATGGGCGGGGGGTGGGGACACTGGCTGGGAGCAGGGTGAATGCAGCTTTGGGAGCAAAGCAGAAAAGAGAATCTGATGGGGGGGTTTCCCTTCAGAGGCAGGTTTTAGATGCTGTTCAATAAATGAAGGCAGTGGGGCCAAAGCTGGTGGTAGCTCACTTGGTAGAGCACATAGTTTACCATACATGAGGACCTGGGTTCAAGTCCCCACACACAACTTGGGAGCTCCTGTACAGGGGAAGTTTCACGAGTGGTAGATGAATGCTGCAGTGTCTCTCCCTCTAGAAAATAAAGTTGCCAGGAGAGGTGGGTCATCAGGTGTGAAGCTCCAGCAAAAGCCTTGGTGACAATAAAAAAATAATGACAAATGGCGGCAGGGGTATGGCACAGGAGCTTTCGAGCATGAGGCCGGCCCCTGGCATCACATGAGCCAGACTGTTGCTCTGATTCTCTTTCTCTCTTCCCCTTTTTTATGAATAATGAATAAATAAATTATGAAGGCAGTGAAGGAGGCCACGTGGGTGACAAACTAAGAGCTATTTCATCTCACTGTTGGGAACTGTGTCCTCCCAGAGGAATGACAGACTGACTCCACAAGGCGACACCAAGCCTGCTGTGCACACAGGCCGGCACTCAGCTGGCATGGGGCCTTGCTTGGTGCCACTCAGCAGGGCACAGCCCCCGGAGTCTCAACTGGTGGGCGTCTTCCAGACTTGGTGAACCCTGTGCTGGCCTGCCCATACCATTGCCTTCACCCCTCCCTCCCTTTCTTCCTCACTCCCTCCCCATGTCCCCAGGGGTCAGGGAGCTGGAGTTCCAGCTGCTTCTCTCAGGGCCTGGCCTGTGGTGTGCAGACACAGAGTTGGGTTGCCAGGCTCCCCTGGGCCTGCCAGTCCAGGAGTGCGATCTTGTGGGGGGGCTGTGTCCAGGAGTGCGATCTTGTTGGGGGGCTGTGTCCAGGAGTGCGATCTTGTTGGGGGGCTGTGTCTCCTGTGAGACCCGGCACTGTCACCTGAGCCTGGGGGAGGGGTAAGCAGAGGCCCTGGCTTGAAGCCCCGCAGTTTGCACACCCCACCCCCCAAACACCCCCCATGACTTGCAGGCTGTCCCAGCAGAGGCACTGAAGGCAGAAAGATAAGGCTCTGGGAAGGGAAGCAAACAGCCCATGGGGAAATTCCACCCACCCCCTTGAGCCTCAGAGCTCCAGAAACAGGCCAGGCGGCTGGGGGTGGGGGTGGGAGCGGGAGCAGAGGGAGGGGCAGGGGATGAGGCCCTGGCTTGAGGGACCTAGCTGGTGGAGGGAAGTAGGGCTCCTCTCCACCCCCACTCCCACCCCCATTGAGGGAACTCCAGGTGCAGCAGCACAGAGGGGAGCCCCAGCCTTGTATACCCTGCTCCCGGGCTCTGGGCCCACGTGCTCCACTTTAGCGACCCCACCCCCTTGCTCCAACTCTAGCCGGCCCCTCACCCAGCAGGGGGACTGGTGGCAGAGGTGAGCCCAGATGTGAGGGGAGCAGCAGAGAAGGGGGCTTCCTGCCTGCCCCCTCTTGGGGCTACTCCTGACCCCTAGGGAGTGGTCTCCCCACTTCCTCCCTCAGCAGCCCAAGCACATCCCTTCTTCTCAGTGAGGACCCCCATCAGGGGATCCCCCAGGAGGTGACAAGCCTGGCAGGCTATCAGGCACAGCAGGGCTCTGTGGAGGGAGGAGTTACAGGGCTGCTTTTTGAAGGAACACTGGGTGAGGCAGGGAAGGGGGTACTGGGATTTGGGGGAACTGTGAGGGGGCGATTCTAGAAGCTCTGGATTCAGGGTCAGCTGGAGCAGCTACTCAGTCAGGGGACAGGTCAGCCAGGCTGCCTCTGTCCTGAGCGCTCGTGCACGCCCATCCCCAGGCCACCCCTCAGATGGGAGGTATGACAATGGCTATCAGTGACAGCCCAGTGGCCTCTTCCTGTCTGTCTGGACCAGTCACCCCTGGGGCTCCCAGGCTCCTCTCCCACTCAGGGACCCCAAGTCCAGCACAAGGCCCTGAGCCTAGGCCTTTTCCCATCCTCCCAGCAGTGGGCTCACCTAGCACCCGGCTCACCTAGCACCCCGCCCTGCTGGTAGGTTCCACCCCTCCAAGCTCTGACTAGGCTGCAGCCTTACCCCAGGCTCTGCTTTATGTGAGGCCTGAGTTGCCTGGGAGGCGGTTCCTGCACTACTGGTGTCTTCTCTCTCTTCTTGACTTACAACACAGCAAGGCCCCAGGGCTTCAGAAATGGAAGCAGGCCCTTTGGGCCTGCCCCACAGCAAGGCCTGGCTGGCCCCACCTGCCCACTAGGAATTCTGTGTTCTCTCTCTGCCCCCTTTCCTGTTCCTTCAGCTCCATTGCCTTCCCGTCCTTTTTCACCAGTTATTGCTGGGGGCTTGGTGCCTGCACCACTCCTGGAGGCCATTTTCCCTCTTTTTGATAGAAACTGAGAGGGGAAGGGAGAGACACAGCTCTGCAGTCCTGTTTTACCACTTATGAAGCTTCCCCCTGCAGGTGGGGACCGGGGGCTTGAACCTGGGTCCTTGAGTACTAGTGTGTGCTCTACTGGGTACATCACCTCCAGCTCCAGGATTTTGTATTTTCACAGTGAAAGCTGCCGTCACCCAGCCTGGGCTTCACAGAGCTGAGGGCCAAGTTGTCAGACCTGATGTCTTTCCCTCCAGGCCACGGCCTTGTCTCTGCTGTTGCCCCTCCGGAGGAGGCAGAGGGGAGCTGGAGGTGCATGTCCTGCCTCTCTATAGGCTTGTCCAGGCAGATTCATGGAGAAGCTTCCAGAATGTCTGGACCTGCTCACGTCAGGCCTGCACGCGGCTGGGCCTGTGCCGTGTGAAGTGGCCTATGTGCACTGCAGAAAGCACTTGGTGTGAGAGACCCAGATGGGGGGGTTGGGTGTCTGTACCCCTTTCTCCCTCCACCCTTCATGAAGGCCCCTGGGAGGCTGCTGGCCTCGGATCTAGGCTTGTCATGTTGCCGCCCCACCTGGGGTCTTTGCTTTGGTTGTTGGGGACCAGGAAGAAGCTGTGGGCGCCGGTTCAGCTCCAGATGGCCAGGGTGGGGGTCCAAGACAGGACCGCGCAGCCTCCCGCCAGCCGGCTGGGGAGTCTCTTCCACCAGAGGGAGGCTGGATCTGGCTCCTGCTGGCCTTCTCTCCCAGAAGGAACTCAGATGGCTCTTCCCCATCGCCATAGCAACTGCACCTTTGGAAGCAGCTGTGGAGCTGGGAGTGAGTGTGCCAGTGGGGAGAGCACAGGCTGTGGGGCCAAGGACCCCTCAGGAGGGGGTCCACGAGGAGTGGGGGGTGGGTGGGGGCTGCTGCAGACGCTCCTGGGTGTGCCCCCAGGCTTCCATTTTGCTCCCAACTGGCCACGCGGCAATTAATCAGTTCCTCCACCCCCTTGTCCCAGGTGAGGGGTGAGGATGGGGACCCAGTGTCAGGGGCCCTTCCTCAGGTAATAGTGGCTGTCCCAGCTTCCTATTGTCAGCCGAGCAGGCACAGGACTCACACACCTGAGGCCCCAGGTGTTGATCCCAGGCACTGTATATGTTGGGATGTCCTTCTCGCCTCTATCACTCTTGTGAAAAAAAACACACTAAAAAGTATTTGGGGGGGTCTGGTGGTGGCACACACCTAGTTGAATGCACACATTATCATGAGCAAGGATCTGGGTTCAAGACCCTGCTCCCCACCTGCAGGAGGGGAGACACTCCATGAGATGAAGCAGGTCTACAGGTCTCCCCCCCACCACACTTTTTAAACCAGAGCACTGCTCAGCTCTGGTTTAGGTGGTGCCGGGGATTGAACCTGGGACTTTATAGAGTCTCAGGCATGAGAGACTCTCTGCATAAACATTAAGCTATCTACCCCCACCTCTCTCTTCCTCCCTTTTGTTCTCAATTTTCTCTCTGCCCTATATAATAAAGTAGAAAAAGAAAGGCCACCAGAAGTGGTGGATTTATCATGCAGGCAATGAGCCCCAGTGATAATTCTTCTGTTAATAAAAGAAAAAGTGTTTAGAAAGAAATTCACTGTCAAAACTATGAACTTTGGGGCAGCGGGGGTGGGGGTGCTGCCGTGACACTCCTCGGTCCCCTGTGCGTGGCGCTGGGGTTGTGCCGGCCACCCTGGTAAAGGCTCGGCGCTGCTGGGTGCCGCGTCCCCCCAGAGCACTCCTTGGGAAGGCTCTCAGCCTTGGCTCCCCCATTCCGGGGAGTATAGCAACACCTGTCTGTCCGCGGTGCTGTGGACCCACTCAGGGCTGCTCTGCCACTGAGCACCGCGACGCACCCGGAGTCTCTTTCTGGAGCCCCCGCTGCCTCTCAGGCCAGTGTGGCTGCCTGGGGGCTGGGAGCCGAGGGCCGCTGAGCTCACCTATTTCACCAAAAGCCCGCCCTCGTGGAGTGGCCAGGGCGTCTGCAGGGCAGGGGTCTGTGGAGGGTATGTGCAGAGCTGTGGCCTCTCACTTCATCACAGCCACTGCCATTTATAAATATTTATAGCAGCCCTTCACTAAAAATAACATCCCGGGGTCCAGGAAGGGAGAAAAATACGAGGAAATCACCGGTTCGGGGATTGATCCTCCTGCAGGGTGGAGCCTGCACTGCTACTGAGCCCCCTGGCGGACACAGAGACACAGCCCTCCAGGGCTGCAGGCTCTGGCTCCTTGCCCCTCCCGTCCTCCCCGCTGCAGGACTGTGCTCCCTGCCCCTCCCCTCCTCCCCGCTGCAGGCCTGTGCTCCCTGCCCCACCCTCCTCCCCGCTGCAGGGCCGTGCTCCCTGCCCCGCCCTCCTCCCCGCTGCAGGGCCGTGCTCCCTGCCCCGCCCTCCTCCCCGCTGCAGGGCCGTGCTCCCTGCCCCGCCTCCCTCTTGGCGGTGGAGCCAGCGGAAGCCCGGCAGTGAGGGCTGCCGGGAGGCGCCTATTTTTAGCTCTGCGGCCGGCCTGGCTGCGAAGCTGCAGTGCTGAGCACCGGCTGGAGCTGCCTCGGCAGCGCGCAGGGGAGCAAACCTGCGGCTCTTAAAGGTCAAGGGGCCCGGCGCGAACCTGCGGCCGCACGCCCACACAGCAACACACACAGACGGTGCCGCTCTTTTCTCTTTGCCACCTCCCGGTGACTGCCCCTGCGGGGCGACACAGGCCCCGGGGAGTGTAGATGCGAGTTCATGCAGGGCCGGCCCAGAGGCCCCAGCTGCGCCCCGGCTCCGCTCCTGGCGGCGACGTCCGGCGGCTCCGGGGTCCTGTCGGGGGCGGCCTGGAGGGGATGCAGCTCCGGGAGGCCGCGGTCCTGGGTCCGCGCCAGCTCGCTCGGAGGCCTGTGCGGGGAGAGAGCTTATTCGCTCCCAGCCTGGCTTCTGCTGGTGCGGGTGGGGTGGGGACCTTATAAACTTGGGGAGTCAAAGTAAACAGTGCCCGGCCCCCACCCTTGTCTACTGGATTTCAAGGCTCTAGGAGAAGGAGAGGGAGACGGAGAGGGAGACCATAGCACTGAAACTTCTCCCGTGTGGTGGAGACGCCTGCCCATGACAGCAGGCGCACTATCCAAGTGAGCTGACCTGCTGGCCCGCTCATCCCCCTCGCAAAGAGGACAGGAGCACTCTTTTCGGGGGCTTTAGCCTCAGGGAAATGGGGTCAGAGGATACCAGGAGAGGGTCACTTATCACCTGCCTCATGTCTCACTTCTGGTCTGGGCAGAGGGCAGTTTAGGGGCTGAGCCCGCTCCCATTTTTTTTTCCCCTCCAGAGTTATTGCTGGGTTCGGTGCCTGCACCATGAATCCACCGCTCCTGGAGGCCATTTTCCCCCCTTTTTGTTGCCCTTGTTGTTGTAGCCTCGTTGTGGTCATTATTATTGCCATTGTTGATGCTGTTCGTTGTTGGATAGGACAGAGAGAAATGGAGAGAGGAGGGGAAGACAGAGACCGGGAGAGAAAGACAGCCACCTGCAGACCTGCTTCACCGCCTGTGAAGCGACTCCCCTGCAGGTGGGGAGCCGGGGGCTCCAACCGGGATCCTTACGCCGGTCCCTGCGCTTTGCGCCACATGCGCTTAACCCGCTGCGCCACCGCCCGACCCCCACCCGCTCCCATTTTAGGCTGGGCGCCTGGCTCCTGGGTAGTGGGCCTCAGCTTGTGTATTTGTGTGTACACAGCTGGCCTGACACACGTCCCTTTGTCTGTCCCCATCTTCTGTACGTCGCCAGGGAGAGTGACTGGTAACCAGCCACTCAAGGGCATCAACTCCTTGCTTGCATATGCCCTGAGCTTTGCAGAAGTCTCCTGGGTCCCTGGCTCTGTCCAGGCTGCCTGAAGGTGCGAGGGGGAAGGGAGGTAGCACAGTGTAACACAGGGGCCTGGGAAGCTACTTTCTGGCTCCCAGGGCCCAGCCCTGGCTTCTCTGCCCTGAAAATCTGCAGCCGAGGAAGACAGTTTGGCTTTAACAGCAAAACATGGGGTGAAGGGATAGCGGGAAATCAAAGAGAACTCTGATGGCTACACCGGAGGCCATCCTGGGGAAAAACAACTCTCCTAAAGGGTCCCTTCCTTTTAATGAGCTTTCCAGAACCCGCAAGATCCTGGGGCTAGAGCTGGGACCAGGTCGGAGGTCAAGGAGGAAAGTGAAAAGACCTCAGTCTATATAGGTCACCGGAGGTGGTGGTGTTTGTATATTTACTAACTGGTTCAGGAAATTAGATGCAGCTGGGCCAGGTATAGGGCGTACGTGTGTGTGTGTCCAGCGTGACCCTGCCTGGTGGGTGGGATGGGGTGGGTTACTAGCGCTGGCTGTGGGTGGGCAGCTGGGAAACTCCTGCCACGCACACCCTCACAGAGGCAAAGTCCCCAGAATGGGGTACAAGGTAGGTGGGGCCGGCAGGTATGCCTTGAGGGAGATGGTATAATTGGGAGTAGTTTTTTTCCTGATTCATTTTTTAAAAAGACCTATTTTCATATGAGAGACAGACAGAGACAGACAAGAGCACCCCTCAGCCCTGGCAGCTGGTGGCAGCTGGAACTGAACCCTGGGCTTCTGGGCCCTTGTACATGTACACCGCCTGCTGAACCCCTCCCTCACCTGCGACTGGGACTTTAAAGCCCAGTCCTGCCCAGCCCAGCACACCAGGACCACACTGGCTCGAGGGGAGTGACTGGAGAAGGGAGGCAGCGGGCCTGAGGTCTGGTGGGGAAGGGTTGTGGGGGGCACAGCATACTCACCCAGGGGGCGTTTGGTCCAGTTCCTCTGCTAACCTGTGAGCAGACACAACAGTCCAGGTCACACCAGGGTCCTCTCCCCCCTCTCTCCCAGACTTCTCCCCCTTCACCCACAGCTTGATGACCCACCCTCCCCCAACATCCCCCTGCCCAGGAGAAGGGGACCCCTACTGAACCCCCACACTCTTGGGGTTCAGTAGGGGTCAGGCTTGTCACCTCTCTGCTGAGGGGTGGTAACCCCACTCCTGCTCACCCTGGAGTTTTTTCCACACTGCCTGTACCCCCAAAGCCCACCTCCGGGCTCTTCAGTGCAGAGGAGAGGGCAGTCTGGGGGGAGATTCAGGACACGGAGCACTGGTGAGGCTGTGACAACATGGATGCGGGTCACAGTAGTCTGTGCAGCCTTGGTTACAGCACTCACTACCCAACCCCACCAAACTGCAGCCAGGACCGGGGCACGGGGCTCGGGGCTGTGAGCAGAGCTGATGGCCTGGCTGTGCTCACTGGGACTGCCATGGTTTCCTTCTCTCTGGCTGGAAGTCACTTCTCTCTCACGACTGGGAACAGCACCATTTCACGCCCAGACCCCGGCAGGATCAGAGGGACATCGTAAACACCCACCAGAGCTGGCTCCAAGGTGGCTGCAGTGACACAGCCAGAGTCAGGCCAGCAGTTTCTAAAACCTATCCGTTTCTCAGCCCGACTCAGCACTCAGGGAGGTCAGGTGGCAGAAATAAATGGACAGGAGCATCGAGAGTGAGAGGGGCAGAGAGAAGCTGGCAGGGTGACACGGGCTCTGACAGTGCCTGAGGCTGGGCGTCAGCTCACAGCTACCCACTCTGACACTCTGGGCCTGGGCCTGGGCCGCAGTCATGGTCAGGTCACTGTCTGCTTCCGGGGAGTGGAGGGAGGCTGAGGAGAGGCCATGGGAAAGGCTGGGGGAGAGGCCCAGGCAGCAGCTGTTACGTCTCCAGCCAAGAACATTCCACAGCAATGCCGGTATCTGGTGGGCGTGTGTGTGTGTGTGTGTGTGTGTGTGTGGGGGGGGTGTCTGCAGTATGTGTTTATCTCAGTCACCTCCTCCTCCATCACCTCCTGCTCTGTGGGGTCTGCAGCATGTGTTTATCTCAGTCACCTCCTCCTCCATCACCTCCTGCTCTGGGGTGTCTGCAGCATGTGTTTATCTCAGTCACCTCCTCCTCCATCACTTCCTGCTCTGGGGTGTCTGCAGCATGTGTTTATCTCAGTCACCTCCTCCTCCATCACCTCCTGCTCTGTGGGGTCTGCAGCATGTGTTTATCTCAGTCACCTCCTCCTCCATCACCTCCTGCTCTGGGGTGTCTGCAGCATGTGTTTATCTCAGTCACCTCCTCCTCCATCACTTCCTGCTCTGGGGTGTCTGCAGCATGTGTTTATCTCAGTCACCTCCTCCTCCATCACCTCCTGCTCTGTGACCCTCTACCTTCGTCCCAGCCCCCTGCTGGTGTGGGGGACCCAGTCCTCTCCATGTTTCTCCACAGTATTTCCAAATCTTTCAAACCTTGCTGCCTTCTGTGCCTGACTCCCTGCGTCCTTTCCAAATATGTCCTTGTCCTCGCTGCACCACAGCCATTGCCCACAGCCTCCCAGTCCCACTCTGGCTCCCTGCCACTCAGGCACCTGCAGTCTGTTTTCCTGCCCGTCCCAGCCTGTCCCTCACCATTGCAGCGTCCTCGCTGAGGGACTCCAAATGCCTGTCATTCCTTGCGGGCTGTCACTGCTCAGACCTCCCTTCCCAACATGGCTTCCTTGCTTTATCTCTCACCCTCCTTGCTCCACCGACCTCCCACTCCTTTGTTGTTTTATTCCTACCCTTCCTGAAGATTCATTTCACTTCACTGACTCTGCTCAGCCTAAAGCAGAAGTGCCAGGGTTAGAGACAGCTGGCTGAACCCAGGCCCTGTGGTTTCTGCCCATGTGCATCATGTAACTGTTAGAAGCTTCTTCTCGAATCCCTCCATCCTGGGGCTGTGAAATCCAACATGGAACGTGCGTTAGGTGCCAGCAACCAGTGGGCATGCTCACACCCAGACAAGACAACTGTCACCAGTGGAGGGTAACAGGAAACACCGAGTTAAGAGCAGGAGGTTTAGAGGTAGAAAGACCCAGTTCAAATCCAATCCCCGCCACTCTGTAGCTACAGTGTACATTTCTCTAAGCCTAGCTCCCTCTCAATGAAACAGGACATTATTAGAGATCTCACAGGGCACTCAAGGAAATCACTGAGCACTGCTCTTTGCCTACAAGTATTAAACAGGTTTTCTATTTGGGTGCCTCTCATATTGGGATCATATAAATTGATGATTATGTCTTCTTGTTGGACTGCTCCTCTGACCAATAGGCAGTGTCTATCTGTCTCTTATCACTGTCTCTGCCTTGAAGTCTATTTTGCCTGACAGCAGAATAGCTGTTCCTGCTCCTAGTCTGCGTCACCTTATTCCAGCCTGTCACCCAGAGCTTCTGTCTTTTTCTTTTCTTTTCTTTTCTTTCTTTCTTTCTTTTTTTGGTGTGTGTGTTTGTGTTTTCTGGAGACATAGAATAGATGGATCTTTCTTTCTTTCTTTTTTTTTCCCCTCCAGGATTATTGCTGGGGCACTGCTTCTAGAGGCCATTTTTCCTATTTTGTTGTCCTTGTTGTTGCTATTGTTGTTGTTGGGCAGGACAGAGAGTAAATCGAGAGGGATGGGGAAGACAGAGAGGGGGGAGAGAAAAATAGTCATTGGCAGACCTCCTTCACTGCTTGTGAAGTGACCCTCCTGCAGGTGAGGAGCCGGGGGGCTCGAACTGGGATCCTTATGCTGGTCTTTACGCTTCACGCCATGTGCATTTAACCTGCTGTGCTACCACCCAGCCCCCTGGATCTTGTTTTTATTTTTATTTATTTACTTTCCCTTTTGTTTCCCATGTTTTTTTTAAATTGTAGTTGTAATTATTATTGTTGTTATTCATGTCGTCATTGTTAGATAGGACAGAGAGAAATGGAGAGGAGGGGAAGGCAGAGGGGGAGAGAAAGATAGACACCTGCAGACCTGCTTCACTACCTGTGAAGCGACTCCGAAGGTGGGGAGCCAGGGGCTTGAACCAGGATCCTTACACACGCTGGTCCTTGTGCTCTGTGCCACCTGTACTTAACCCGTTGCACTACTGCCCAACTCCCTGGATCTTGTTTTTTTTTTTTCTTTATTGGGGAATTAACATTTTACATTTGACAGTAAATATAATAAGTTTGTATATGCGTAACATTTCCCAATTTTCCATATAACAATACAACCCCACTAGGTCCTCTGTCATCCTATTTGGACCTGTATTCTCCCCCCCACACACACTAGAGTCTTTTACTTTGGTGTAATACACCAATTCCAGTTCAGGTTCTACTTGTGTTTTCGCTTCTGATCTTGTTTTTCAGCTTCTGCCTGAGAGTGAGATCGTCCCATATTCATCCTTCTGTTTCCGATTTATTTCACTTAACACGAATTTTTCAAGCTCCATCCAAGATCGGCTGAAAACGGTGAAGTCACCATTTTTTATAGCTGAGTGGTATTTCATTGTGTATATAGACCACAACTTGCTCAGCCACTCATCTGTTGTTGGACACCTGGGTTGATTCCAGGTTTTGGCTATTACAAATCATATGTGTACACAGATTTTTTTGGATGGGTGTGTTGGGTTCCTTAGGATCTATCCCCAGGAGAGGAACTGCAGGATCATAGGGTAGGTCCATTTCTAGCCTTCTGAGAGTTTCCAGACTGTTCTCCACAGAGGTTGGACCAATTGACATTCCCACCAGCAGTGCAGGAGGGTTCCTTTGACCCCACACCCTCTCCAGCATTTGCTGCTGTTACCTTTTCTGATGTATGACATTCTCACAGGAGTGAAGTGATATCTCACTGTTGTCTTTATTTGCATTTCTCTGATAATCAAAGACTTGGAACATTTTTTTCATGTGTTTTTCGGCCTTTTGGATCTTTTCTGTGGTGTGGATCTTGTTTTTTAATTCATTCAGTCATTCCGCATCTTCTGGTTGGTGAATTTAAGCCATTCACATTTAGAGTGATTACGTGTAGCTTACTTAGAGACATTCTGGTTTCTGCTTTGAGGTTGTTTTATGTTCTTGTTGATTCTTCTCCTGTTTGCTTCAGCTTGTTACTTTGAGTGGATGGTATTCTCTGATGGTCTTGCCTACTATATTTATCTCTATGCTATATTTTGGTTTGTGGTTATCTTGAGTATTGTGCCTAAAATATCTACAGAAGTCTTTTTTAAGTTGGCCTTGGTCAACTTTTTAAGCTGCTGGTCCACTTTACTCTCCCTTTCCTGTGTCCATGTTTTTTCCCTGCCACTCTTGTTGGTGTCCCTGGTTCTATTATACCACTCATGAACTCAGTAAGAGTCAGAATTCCTTTCCTTCTTTTCTCTGGGACTCCTTTTAGTAATTCAGGCAAGGCAGAATTGCTAGTGGCAAATTTCTTCAGCTCTGTATGTTTGAAAAGATCTTTCCTTCTCTCTCATACTTGAAGGATAATTTAGCAGGATATAGTATTCATGGCTGGCAATTATTAGTTTTCAATATATTTTTTATTATATTTATTTATTCCTTTTTGTTGCCCTTGTTGTTTGTTTTAAGTTTTTAAAAAAATATTTATTTTATTTATTTATTCCCTTTTTGTTGCCCTTGTTGCTTTATTGTTGTAGTTATTATTGTTGTTGTCATTGTTGGATAGGACAGAGAGAAATGGAGAGAGGGAGGGGAAGAAAGAGAGGAGGAGAGAAAGACAGACACCTGCAGACTTGCTTCACCGCCTGTGAAGCGACTCCCCTGCAGGTGGGGAGCCGGGGTTCGAACCAGGATCCTTAAGCCGGTCCTTGTGCTTTGTGCCACCTGCGCTTAACCCGCTGTGCTACAGCCCGACTCCCTGCCCTTGTTGTTTTATTGTTGTCACCATTGTTGGATAGGACAGAGAGAAATGGAGAGAGGAGGGGAAGACAGAGGGGGGAAAGAAAGATAGACACCTGCAGACCTGCTTCACTGCCTGTGAAGCGACTCCTTTGCAGGTGAGGAACAGGGGGCTCGAACTGGGATCCTTTCACCAGTCCTTGCGCTTGGTGCCACTTGCACTAAACCTGCTGCGCTACCGCCCGACTACCTATTTTTCAATATTTTGAATAAGGCATTCCACTCTCTTCTTGTATCTAGGGTCTGTGATGAGAAATATGAAGAAAGCCTGATGGTTGTACCTCTATATGTCAGTTTCTTGATTTCCCTAGTAGCCTGCAATATTTTTTCTTTGTCCTTGTTTTTGGATAGTTTTTCTATTAACTGTTTTGATGTGTGTAATTTTGGATTCAGGAATGTGAGTGCTTATTTAGCTTTCTGGATACTATGTTTTGAACACTGCCTGGATGCGGAAATTTTTCTGCTATTTCTTTGAATATGTCTTTTGCTCCTCTCTTTTTCCTTGGGGAATCCCAATAACTCTCACATTCATCCTTCTGATGGAGTCTGCTATTTCATAAAGTAATGCTTCATTTCTCTATACCTTTCCTCTTCAGCAGCTTTAAATTCATAGTGTGGTGACTGCATCTTCTAGCTCTGACATCCTCTCCTCAACCTGATTTAGTCTGCTTTGTAGGCATTATACCTGAGCCTGAACTGCATTCAAAGTGTCCTTAAAAAAAAAAGATTTTATTTATTTATTTATGAGAAAGATAGGAGGAAAGAGAGAAAGAGCCAGATGTCACTCTGGTACATGTGCTGCCAGGAACTGAACTCAGGACCTCATGCTTGAAAGTCCAGTGCTTTATCCACTGTTCCACCTCCGGGACCACTCAAAGTGTCCTTTACATCCTGCAGCTCTGCTTGGAGTTATTCCTTCTTATTTTATTTTTGTTCAGTTTTACATCAAATTGTATTTGGATTTTTTCCTTTGTGTTTTGTAACTCTTTGGTGAAATGTTCTCAATTCTCTGATATGTTTGTGCATGTTAAGCTTACATTCTTGAACTGACTTCATAATGACTTTTCTAAATTCTGACATTTTCTTCCAGGTTTTTGCACATCTGATTGCCTTATGTAGGTTCTAACATGGCTGTTTTTTTGGTACTTCTAAGCTTGTGCATTTAGCATGGTTTCTGTTGTTGAGCTGGCAGGAGGCACTATGGCGACAGTACTTAGTTTCCCTATTTATATGTCATGTTGGGGTAGTGGGAGGGGTCAGTCTAGTGCCTGTGATGTCAATATAGGGTGTTGCTGAGGACTTATTCTGATGCAGTCTCCGCCCCCAGGTTTTTCTATGCCCCGCTAAATCCTAGAGTGCCCCCTTTCAACCAATCCTGGCTCCGCCCCCAGGTTTTCCTATGCCTCGCTAAATCCTAGAGTGCCCCCTTTCAACCAATCCTGGCCCTACACGTCACCCCTGGTTGTCGCCCAATAAAAAGCCCCCTCACCTCTCCCTTACTCTCGAACTCAGAAACTCTCGCACTCTCGCACTCTCGAACTCCGGAACTCAGGAACTCTGTCACTCGGGAACTCAGGAACTCTCGGACTCCGGAACCCTCTCCCAGGGTCCCTTGGGGCGGGGCCAAGCAGGCCCGCGAAATTAACAGGACTCATCCAATTCTCTTGGAGGGGGAGGGCTAGAACAAGCCAATGTAAAGCATACGACAATAGGGTCTTGCTGTCATGTTTCCAGCCTCTGGGAAATAACAGCATGGGAGATTTGCTTCTTCCTCATTGTGCAAAGAACACATGGGATGTGGTTCGGGAGGTGGCACAGTGATAAAAGCTTTGGACTCTTTAGCATGAGGTCCTGAGTTCAATCCCTGGCAGCACATGTGCCAGAGAGATGTCTGGTTCTTTCTCTCTCCTCCTATCTTTCTCATTAATAAATGAATAAAAGCTTAAAAAAAAAAACCAAACAAACACATGGGCTTTTATCCTAGTTGTCTGCTGGGGCCTGAACAGACGACAATGCTTTCTTTCTTTCTTTTAAAAAAATATTTATTTATTTATTCCCTTTTGTTGCCCTTGTTGTTTTACTGTTGTAGTTATCTTCGTTGTTGTCATTGTTGGATAGGATAGAGAGAAATGGAGAGAGAGGTAAAGACAGAGAGGGGGAGAGAAAGACACTGCAGACCTGCTTCACCGCCTGTGAAGCGACTTCCCTGCAGGTGGGGAGCCGAAGGCTCGAACCAGGATCCTTACACCGGTCCTTGTGCTACTGCGCAACTCCCCAAAGCTTTAGTTCTTGACCAGGTTTTTGCTTAAACACTGATAGTCCTTGTAGGCAGTTCAATATCCTGATGCTCTGAGTTCCCAGGTTAAGCACCCAGAAATTGCCTGCCTTCCTGCCACCACCAATGTGCTCTGCTGTGCAGCTATCAAGATGCCATTAAGAATGGCTTAAGTTCTGAGACTGTCTCCCTCACCCCTTTTTTCTATCCATTGACCATGCATGCCTGCACCCACCTGTGGCTAAGTGAGTGTCTTTGGAAGTTCCAGTTGTAATTTGGTGAGTTTTCAAGTGACTTTTTGTTGCTTTAACTAGTTGATCAGGGAAGCAATGTAAGGTAGCTGCTACTCCATGGTCATGCCTATGGAAGTCAAGTAGGATTTAGATACAATAAAACTGGAGGGCATTCTTGTTTGTTGTTGATACTTTTATTACGTTTAGTTCTTCCATGATGTCACTGGACTATCCTGTCCACAACATTCTTTCTTTGCAGAAGCCCTTCCTATGTTTTTAAGTATGTAGAGTTTGGTGGTTAGCTATCCCTCCTATTTTAGCTCCTGTTTATACTGCACTTTTTAGTCTTTCTTCCCTGTATTTTAACGTGCTCAGTCAGGCGTGCCACTGCCAGGCCCCTGATTCCCTGTATTTTAAATTCCTGGAGGCAAAGGATCACATTCTTTGTTTAACTGGCACCTACTTTCTGTGCTCCAACCATCCATCTCAGAACCAGGAAGCTTCTGATGACTGAACGCTAGACACCCACCTCTGGAGGGAGGCTGGGAAAGGTAAGAAGAAGGAACTGTGGGGGTACAGAAGCTTTGGGGGCAAGGTGTCAGTAGGAAGGAAAGCAGAAACAAAGGGGAAAGGGACTTCATGGAGCGGGGAGGTGACAGAGCTCTGGCTCTCATTCAAACCAGGGGTCCTGCCAAGCAGTCTTTCCCTCTGTCCTTCCCATTCTGCACCGTGCCTTCCTCTTCCTCTGCACCTTCCTGTGAAAACAAGTCCAGGGAGGCCAGTGACCCTTCCGCACAGCACAAGCCCTGGAAGAGGGTGAAGGGAGGGTGAAGGAGGCTGGGATAGGACTCTAGCTCAACACTCTTGGCTGCAGGCTTCCAAAGGTGCTTAAAGTCCCCCAGGCTATACCTCATGTGATCCACACCCCAGCACTGCGTAACAGAGAGCCTAGAAGGTGGTGCAGTGGATAAAGCCTTGGTCCTGAGTTCAGTGCCTGGCATTGCATGTGTTGGAGTAATGCTCTAGTTCTCTCTCTTTCTCCTTTCACTTAAATAAACAAGAACAGAAGCAAGGAAACAAGCAGCAACAAACAAAGGAGTCGCCTGCTAACTCAAAGCCCCCAGAAGCAGAGCTATCTGATGTCACCAACCCTGCTGCTGGCTCTGTCCCTGGTTTCTGCCCCTTCTATGTGGCTGTTTTCCTTGTGGTGACAACAACTGACAGGGACACATCCAACAGCGGGTGATTAGGTTCAAGAAAGCAGCCACAGAGGTGCAGAGTGGAGAGTGCCCAGACTGACACGAGCATGCACGTGCGCATGCACACGTACACATGCTTCAGAGGTTTTAGCTGACAACACGCTGAGCAAGACTAGGCAGCGAGGGAAGTTAATGTCCCCAGCACCGTCCCCCGCCCCCAGACCCCTGTGCTCCTCAGGAGAGAGGGAAGAGTGCACAGCCCTGCAAACATTGAGAAGTGGGGCTTTGAGACAGGAAGCATTGTGCTGTGGACAGGCCGGTGGGGTGGAGGTGGAGGGACAATGAAAACCTGTCCTATGAGGAACAGCAGGAGGAGAGAGCCTGAGAGCTTCCCTGAGGGCTGTGGAGTGTGGATTTCATATCCGGGCCTGTGTGGGGCTGTGGCAGTGAATGGTTAGAGCAGAGGCTTAGGGAGTCGGGCTGTAGCGCAGCAGGTTAAGCACAGGTGGCGCAAAGCACAAGGACCGGCATAAGGATCCCGGTTCGAGCCCCCGCTCCCCACCTGCAGGGGAGTCGCTTCACAGGCAGTGAAGCAGGTCTGCAGGTGTCTGTCTTTCTCTCCTCCTCTCTGTCTTCCCCTCCTCTCTCCATTTCTCTCTGTCCTATCCAACAACGACAACAACAATAATAACTACAACAATAAAACAACAAGGGCAACAAAAAGGAATAAATAAATAAAATAAATATTTAAAAAGAGCAGAGGTTTAGTGCTCTCTAAGGTGGATTTATTTTTTTTAATTTTTTAAAATTTTTTTCCCTTTTGTTGCCCTTGTTATCATCGTTGTTGTAGTTATTATTGTTATTGCTGTCGTTGTTGTTGGATAGGACAGAGAGAAATGAAGAGAGGAGGGGAAGACAGAGAGGGAAGAGAAAGATAGACACCTGCAGACCTGCTTCACCACCAGTGAAGGGAACCCCCTGCAGGTGGGGTGCCGGGGGCTTAAACTGGGATCTTTACACTGGCCCTTGTGCTTTGTGCCACGTGTGCTTAACCCACTGTGCTACCACACGGCTCCCAAGATGGATTCATTTTTATGGGGGTAGGGTGAGAGAGGCCAGAACACTGCTCAACTCTGGCACTGAACCCAGAACCTCTGAGGTCTCAGGCATGCAAGCCCTGTGCTCTAAAGCTGAGCCATGTCCCTAGTTCAGCTTACTGTTCTTAAGACCTAAGTTCAGGGGCCCACTGAGCCCCTTTAAGTGGTACAGTTCCAGGCACATGGCTATTCTGACACACGTTCATGCCATTTCTAAAGTCACAAGGCTGGACAAGGCCTCTGAGGCATCATCCTTTCCCGCCACAAGTCCAGGATCCCCAGACAGGTTTCATTTCTGTGAATAAGTCAGTCCCTATGTGCTTGTGTTTAGTGCTGTCCAACCACGTGGTCCTGGTATGGTGAGCTCCTGAGTCAGTCATTTTGCATAAACCCTGACAGGCAGTCATGAGGCATAAAGGTAGTTCACTTGTAAGGCCTGGAACTCCCTCAGAAATTCCCTCTAAAAGTGGGATTTCTGGCTTCTGTGGAGAGCTATAACCAGGAAGGGACTTTCTAAGCACCCTAGTCCCCTCTTCTGTTTGTGTGGAGTGGGTAGTGCTTCTGACAGGGACTGAGAAATAGGATCAGAGTGGGGACAGGCCACTGAGGTGCTCCTGGGTGGGAGACCTGCCATCCCACAGCAACCTCACTGGAAAACCACCAGGCTGCACACCTGCTCGAAGACAGGCAGACCTGAGAGAGGACACTAGCCTGGCCCCATGACAGCAGTGCAGTGCAGTGCAGTGCAGTGCAGGTGTGTGCCTACTCTGACTACATCTGGAGAAATGCCCAAGGCTTGCAGGGACTGGTGGCACCAAGGTATGTGTTTGAAATGTGTGTGTGTGTGTGTGTGTGTGTGTGTTGTCGTCCAGAGGAAGTGCCTGTGTGCTCACCTACTGCTGCTAAGCTATATTCCCAGGCATGTGAAAGCAGTGTTAGGTGAGAGGAAACAAGTGAGGTGCACCTGTCCAGGTGGCCAGGGACACTTGGGAATGGAGGGGCCGTTCATTCCACACTAACATGGGGGTCTTACCACTGTGGACAAACTGGTGAGTATCTGGCAGCTACAAAGCAGATGGAACCGTGGGAGTTCCCGAAGACATAATGCTATGTGAGTGGCCCTTTTTTCACTCATTTCCAGGTTTTATGTAAGGGGGAGAAAGTGAGGAAAATCCCCCAAATAGCAAAGTGGCAGAGAAAGAAGTCATAGATAAGGCCAAACGCATGGAGTGAAGGAAGCAACGGGCTCAGGTCACAACTCCAGGTGAAATCAGAACCTAGCTGTGGGCAGGAGGGGGGAAGGGGATTTCAAAACCAAGTCAAACAGGAGAGAGGAGAAAGGCAGCTGGGAGCAGGTCCAGAAGCTTTGTGGCTCATTCAGTTCCAGTCATTCAGGAAAGCTAGAAAGAGAGAGAGAGAGAGAGAGGGAGAGAGAGAGAGAAAAGAGGGAGAGAACATGTGTGAGAGCACAAGTGAGTTCAGTGAGGCCTAGCGGAAGAGCAGCTGTGGACAGAACGCAAGTGTGAGGCCACACAAGTGTCCGAGGGCACTGGGGTCTGAATCTCCTCGGTGTCTGCTCCACGGCTGTGCTCCTGAGAGGATCTGCACATGGACTTATGTCTGTGTGGTCAAGCATGGGACTGAGGCTGGGCGAGGGCGTCCGCCGTGTTCCTGGAAGGCAAGAGGCTAAGCTGCGGGTGAGGTGAGGCGATGGGGGGGGCTCTGGCGTCACCTGAGTACAGCTCCTTCACCAGGGAGGACATGGTGTTGGTGATGGAGTCAGCAGCCACCAGCAGGTCACTGTGGAGGTTTCTCCTGGCACCTGAGGAGAGTCAGAGGTGACGATGGCAGGTGGGTGGGCTTGGGGAGAAGAGGACAGACGGGTCTGTCTGACGGGTCCGAGGCACACCTGGGGAGTCAGCCCCCTTCTGAAGCTCTTGCCTGCCAGAGGCACAGGAGCAGGAGGCCCCAGTCCTCGTCTCCACTCCCCACCCCTCCCAGAAGAGCTGGACCTGCCGAGCCTGTGCCGCTCAGCCACCATTCAGACTCGGGTTCCAGAAAAGCGCTGCCCCCAGGGGCTGCTCGCCTGACTGGGCTCCTCTCTGCAGCCTTGCCGCCTTCATGCCCCTTGTCTCAGTCCCACCGCGACCTGCCTCACTCATCCATCCCCAACTCCAGGGCACTGCTGTCCCCGAGCTCCCCCGACAGCTGTGGCAGCCTCGGGCTGAAGGGACCTTCGGCAAGTCTATTTCGAGCGCGCACCACTCCTCCCCTTTCAGCTTGCCACAGAGACCTTCCCCGGCCAGGCGCAGGGCTCTGGGAATGACTCCATCCAGTGCTCTGGAGGAGGCAGAGTCCAAAGGATGAGGCACAGGCGTGTCCCACGGCCGGAAAGAAAGAGCAGAAGCTGGGAGGCCTGCCGGCACACACCGAAAGCCTAAGACCCCTGCAGAGGCTGGCCAGGGATGAAAGGGGCCGGCATGTGACTTACACCAGGTGTGCACATCGGGCCGGCCTTCCAGAGCTCAGCTAGCGCATGAAGACTCTGGCAAAACCTCAGTAGGAAGTTCTCCGCGTTTCCAGCCCACTCACCGCCCTCCCATTCTGCTCCTGGGACTCACCTTGGGCGAAGGCCTCCTGCATGTCTCCCCCCACTCCGCCCAGGAGCTCCTGCGGGCAGTGGGTAGGGGTGGAGCCGGCTGAGGTGGAGCGCACGGGCATGGGCATCGGGCGGCCACTGCCGTGGGTGGGCGACGTGCGGGGTGACCCCGAAGCCTGTGCCTGGGAGAATCAGAGAGAGAGGACATGTTTTCTTGGGGAGAAAGTTCCAGGGGCAGCACACTGCACGGTCTGAAAGGAAGCAGCAGGCTGCCACAGGGCTGTTGAGAGGATGGGCAGGTGGGGGTTGGGGTGAGGGGCACACAGTAAGGAGCAATGGGGGTTCACAGGCCTTTCTCAGGCTGGACTAGCAGGGCCTAAGCAGGCTGGGGGCCATGCGGCTGGCGGCTAACACACAAACCTGTCACTCCTGTTTGCAAACACGCTTACGTGCACTATCTCCTGGGCTCCTCATGACTTGTCAGTGGGGGAGAGGTATTTTGGTGTGCTGCAGAAAGCACCAAGCCAGAGAGACAGCTGTGGGTAAGAGGGTGGGAGGTGCTGGGTTGCACACCAGGGCTGCAGGGGGCCGCACAGAAAGCCCAGATGTGGGGAGTCGGGCTGTAGCGCAGCGGGTTAAACGCAGGTGGCGCAAAGCACAAGGACCGGCATAAGGATCCCGGTTCGAACCCCGGCTCCCCACCTGCAGGGGAGTCCCTTCACAGGCGGTGAAGCAGGTCTGCAGGTGTCTATCTTTCTCTCCTCCTCTCTGTCTTCCCCTCCTCTCTCCATTTCTCTCTGTCCTATCCAACAACTACAACAACAATAATAACTACAACAATAAAACAAGGGCAACAAAAGGGAATAAATAAATAAATAAATAAAATAAATTAAAAAAAAAAAAAAGAAAGCCCAGATGTGGGCTGTGGCCCCAGAGCAGGTGGTCTGGCAGGTGACTCTGTAATTCATACACAGAAGGTCTTCCCGGGACACCCCCTGGGACAAGGGGAGAATGGACACACGGAGAGTGGAGACAGACACCCTGTTAAGTGCTCTGGTAGTGAGCGGAGAGAGCTGAGCACCACGGGGTAATGCCTGAAGTCTTGGTCAACACCTGGAGATTCAGGCCAGGGGCAGACATACACTTGGTTTCCGTGCATATGCTAACAGAATCTGTCGCCAACAGGCTGTGTGGGCAGTCTCACCTCAATGACCAGCCTGGTGCGGGTGCTGGACTAGACAGAAATGACTTGCATGCCATGGCTCTCTGAACGCCACACATATTTTAATTTAGAAATTAAAACGTACAGAAGGCTCCAAGTATAACCCAGGAAATAATAATCTCATATAGATAACTACTAGTGTTGTTCAAATGTGTTTTCACCTAAATTCCTTAAGGTAAAACTATCAGCTCTCTCTATCTCTGTTTTTTAAAAATATTTATTTATTTACTTTCCCTTTTGTTGGCCTTTTTATTGTTGTTGTCGTTTTTATTGATGTCGTCGTCATTGGATAGGACGGAGAGAAATGGAAAGAGGAGGGGAAGACAGAGAGGGGGAGAGAAAGACAGACACCTGCAGACCTGCTTCACTGCCTGTGATCACTGCCTGTGAAGCGACTCCCCTGCAGGTGGGGAGCCGGGGGCTCGAACCGGGATCCTTATGCTAGTCCTTGTGCTTTGCGCCATGTGTGCTTAACCCGTTGCACTACTGCCCGACTCCCTCTATCTCTTTGTTTTAAAGAATTTATGTATTTATTCATGAAAAAGATAGGAGGTCAGAGAGAAATAACCAGACCTCACTCTGGTGCATGTGCTGCCGGGGATTGAACTCAGGACCTCATGCTTGAGAGCCCAGTGATTTATCCACTGCGTCACCTCCCAGACCACAAACCATCAGTTTACTCCAGTCTCTCCTGTCCGTCTTTTCAGAGGCAAGTGTCACCACAGACTGTGGTGCAGAGCCTTTTACCCACAATTGTGCGTGCAGTGCCGAGCGGGAGGTGCTGTCAGACACCACACGAACAGCATCATGCTGGATGTCACTCTGCAGTCTGCAGTTACCACTGAGCACGCCTTTTCTGAGTGTCTCACTACACAAATCATTATGAACTTACCTCTCACTGTATATAAAAAACTAGATCACACTGAATGTTAGCACTGAAACTATAAAACTCTTAGAAGAAAACATGGGAGGAAAATTTCTGAGCCCATACTAGGTGGTTATTTTTCCAGGAGAAGACAAAGAACTATGAAAGAAAATAGGTAAGTTGGACTTCATCACAATTAAAAAATCTTTCCCAAGAATACATTTAAGAAGATGGAAAGACAACTCACAGAATGGAAGAAAACGTTTGCAAATCATCCATCTTACAAGGGACTCTCACACAGGACATAGAATCTGATTTTAAAAAGGGCAAAGGGGTCAGGAAATAGCTCACGCAGTGGAGCCCGTGTATTGTAGGCCATGAGGCCCTGGCCTTGAGCCCAGCCACAAGGGTGTACCAGGGCCGTCTCTTTCTATTTTTAAAAATACATTTAAAAAAAATTTTTATTATCTTTATTTATTGGATAGAGATAGCAAGAAATTGAGAGAGAAGGGGGAGATAGGGAGGGAGAGAGACAGAGTGACACTTGCAGCCTCGCTTCACTACTCACAAAGCTTTCCCCTTAAAGGTGGGGACACGGGCTCTAACTTGGGTCCTTGAGCACTGTAACATGTGCACTTAACCTGGTGCACCACCACCCAGCCCCTTTTCTATCTCCTTCTTTCTCAAAAAATAAAGACCAGAAGACCTGGCCATGGAGGCTATCTGGTAGCATCATGCATGATAAAGCCCTGGGCTCATTCCTAGTGCAGGGAGCAAAAAATAAAAGGGATCTGAATCAACACCTTCCCCCAAAAGATTGACACATGCCCAATAAGCACACGGAAAGCTCCTGCTCAATATTATCATCCATTATAGAAATGTCAAAACCAGAAGGAGATCCCACTTGCTCCACTAGGTCTAGAGTGGTGGCCGCCAGTTAGGTATATAGACACTGCAGTAAGCTCTGACATGAATATGGCCGGGGGTGGGTGGGTCAGGGGGTAGAGTGCAGGACTTCCATGTTCAGAGAAGTGCTCTGGGGTCTTGCTTCCTGCTCTTTCATGTAGTAAATACATCTTTAAAAAGAGAGTATGGAGATGGAGCCTCAGAAGCTGCTGGTGGGGTTGTACAATGTGGAGCTGCTTGAGAACAGCGTCTGGCAGCTCCTCAAAAGCTCAGACTGTCCCACACGACCCTGGAATGCCACTCCAACATGGACTCCCAGGAGAAATGATACCATTCATCCGCACAAAAACCTGCACACATGTGTAAAAGCAACATGCTTAACAGCCAAAGAGAAACCAGCCAAATGCCTGTCAACTGATGGGTGTGGTGTAGTCCCAGAATGGAATATAAGGCGGCAACTGAAAATGAATGGATTGACAAGCGCTACCCCACCACCAGTGAACCCTGAAATATGCCAGATGAAAAAAGCCAGTTACAAAGACCGCACGCTGTTGGACCCCTCTCTTGTGAAAGGTCCAGAACAGGCAAGTTCATGGAAGAGGGAAGCAGATGAGTGGTTCTTGGGGGCGGGGGCCCAGGGGCTAGAGAAAGGAGTGAGGGTCCACGGACATGGGGTGCCTCTGGCAGGTGACTGAATGCTGTGAAAGTGGCCGTGTTGGTCACCGTGGGCATATGTGAAACCACTGTACCATACACTTGAAGAGGGTTCACTGAACAGTATGTGAATTGTATCTCCACAAGACATTGTTTACTTGTTCCAGCTACATAGCTTTCCTTTCCAGCTAGTTTAGAAACACCAAGAACCCCACTTCGGCCAGTAACATCATCACATATTAAGAACTGTACTACGGCTTACTAAAGGGAAAATCCCCTGGATCTTCTACTCTGTAGTTATCGCCACCACCACCACCACCACCCCCAAACACCGCCGGCACTTAAGGGAGAGGAGATGGATTATAAAGCACAGAAAGTCAGTCTAGTTTGGAAAACAGGACCAGCCAGCCTGGTAGGGTCAGCTCTCCTCTGAGCCAGTGGAGGTGGCCCAGGAGAGGTGACAAATCTGCAGAGAAGTTGGGGAGGTCTGACGGTGGGGGTGGTCTGGCAGAAATCCTAGGAACCAGTATTGGCTGCTCGACAAGCGGCCAGAGAAGCGGTGGATTCCGGCACAGCTCCGGGGCAAGCAGAGTAAAGGGAGTGAGGATCCTCAGTCAGTCTCCAGCCACAGAGCAGGGACACAGGCTCGTGAGGCAGTGCTCAGAGTCCACATGGTCAGCCCTGGAGTGGGGGAACTGCCTGTGGGACTCAGCCGGCTCCCAGCCAACGAGAGGTCGGCACAGGTCAGCGAGGTGCTGTGCCCACCCTCTACTACTGTCCTAGCACTGGGCACCTGCCCCATGCCAGGGAGGGAGAAAGGCTCTGAAGAGCTGGCCTCAGAATGGACACAGTGGACACTTGGAGGGAGAGTTCAACCCTCTGGAAAACGTTCTGGGCCTTCATGTGTGGCCTGTGAAAATCAGGCTCACTGAGCTGTGTGACAGGTACCTGCCACCCCCAGGGTGTGTGGTGAGCTGTCCCCCGGCCAGGCAGGCAGGCAGGCAGGCAGCTGATGGCAGAGCTGCAGGGCCCCAGGTGGACAATCAAGCTGCTTTTGAAGTACATGAATCTGAGCATTTGCAGATGTTTTAATAAGGAAATGAGGGGGGTGAGGCAAGAGGGAGGGCAGGGGCTGGGGGGCCAGGCACAACTACAATTTGAGAATCAGGAAGTGAACCCTACCGCCCACCCTCAGCTTGAGGACCATCAGGCCCTTCCAGGGGCCACCGCCCAGCATAGGCCTTCTCAGGATGGCAAGAGTCATGCTCCAGGAGTTTCTGCTCAGCACGGGAGGTGGAGGAAGGCTGAGGCCACTCGTTGAAACGCCAGGCCTGTATGTGGGGACTATATTGGATCAAAATATCGCGAGGACACATCTGCCAGGGGCTAAGTGAATTCTCCTTCCAGCAGAGTAGGCAGCAGCTGGTATCCTGGCAGGTGGGTAAAGCCCTGGTGTCCTGGGAGAGTTCTGCAGAGGGGCCGAGGGTGAATGAAAGTGGCATGTGAGGGATGGCCGACGGCCAGGTCAGGGTGGCTTAGATAGGCCAAAACAAGGAGGTGCGGCCCTTTCTCCTGGCTGAGGGGCTGTGCCTTCTCCTACTTCCAGACCCCTACCTGCTGTCCTCTCCATGCTGTCTGGCCAGCTCTTCCAGCCCATGTGACATTATCTGTCCCACATCACCTCCTCTAGGCTCTGAGCAGGCCTTCCTGAGGTGCTCCACGGAACCCTGACTGCTGTGCACGGCATCTGGCTCACCTCCCAGAAGATCTTGCTCACCACTGTGCATACAGTATGTAGCGACGGGGCTAGGGGTGGTGGTGGCTCTGAGCCTCCCTCCTGGGACAGGCAGTGGGGAGGAGGCAGGGGCACGAACAGTGTCAGGATCCCAAGCCTACTGAGTCACTGAGATGTGAAGCACTGTAGCCAGAGGGCTAAGTGAGAGGCAGATATCAGGGGTGGCGTCAGTGACCCTACGCTGCCTCCACCTCTTGGGCCAAGGACAATAATGCTTCTTGCGAGTCAGTGGGTGGGCTGCCACTTTGGAGACTAGGTCGGAACGGCTGTGGCTTCTGCCTTGCCCACACTCTCTCCCCACGTGCTGGCTCTGCTGACATCTTAAGTCATCCTGTGGACAGGCCACATGACAAGGCAGCTCTGGCCGCAGCCGATGCTGAACATGGGTCTTCGGCCCATGACCCTCGGGGAAGCCTGCGGGCAGCAGAGAGAGTGGCTGGGCCTGTTGAGATTCCTGGCCCCCGGCTGTGGGAGTCCCCACTAGGCAGACCTAGGCTCCTGGCCACAGAGGCTGCAAGGCAATTCTTAGTCTCCAAATCACCAGGTCTCAAGTTGTCAGGCAGGAGTCGGCAATGCATACGATAAGGTGGATTCTGTTCTACCTTACTAGGTCAGCCCCATCTGAGTGAAAGACTCCTGAATGGGAAGAGGAAAGGGGAACGTGGGGATAAAAAGACAAGGTCCACGAGAGGCCGCAGACAACAGGAGCAAGGACTGTGGACGAAAAGAGAGGCAGCGTGTGCAGTACAGCACGACACCTGGCATGGGGAAGATCGTGTTGGGACAGGTAAGAGCCCAAGTCAGACAGCACATGAAGAACGCCGCGGAGCTCTGCACTGCACCAGCACACATGGTCTGAAGAGCACAGGCGGCTCTGCTCAGAGACAGAGGTGGACCCCTTCCTGGTGCAGACTGCCACGCGCCTTACACAGTGCCAACCCCTCTGGACTCAGCAGCATGGCAGGAGCTGGGCAACCCGTGGCTAGAAGCCTGAGATGACAGAGGAAGAATCACACAGGAATCGGTGGGGTGGAGGATCTAGCCCGGTGGACCCAGAGGTGGGGTGGGACCAGCGTCCTGCAAGGACAGGGGATCTTGCTGAGCCTCTGGGGAGGCGGGGGGGACAGGCAGCCTGGGAAGCTACGGGCTGCTCTGCAAGGGCTTGGACACAGCAATTTTAGGCGACACCACGTATGACAGCTCATTTTGTCCAGTGTTAGCTGAGACTCTGCCCCATCACTATTATAACCAAACTCTGAGGGAGATGACCTGCGTCTAGAGCCTGTTGCACCTGGGGTTTCAGGGTTTCCTGATATGGGGACAGTGGACCTTGTGACACGACCCGTGACACAGGCTGAACACACTGCACGGCAGCTGGGTGCCCACCCAGTCACTAACCACAGCAGACACCCTGGCTCAGGCTCTCTGCACTGGGCTACGATCCTGCTGGAAACAGTGCCGAAGGAAGGGCACTTCACGTTCGCATCAGCAAACACAGAGAGGCTGAGAAAACTCTGCATCATGTTCTGAGGAAAGAACTCAGAACTACGCGGACAGCTTCACAGGCTTCACAAGCCCAGGAAAAGTGCCTCTTTCCCATCTCCATATTCATTCACAGTTGAGGAAACCGAGGCTTAAAGAAGCTGGGAGTAAGTTAACAGGAAGGCTAAGGAGTCTTCTGTTTACTGATGTGGTGCCCTGGACTGAACCTGGGGCCTCACACACTGAGCGACAGCCCTGCTCCCTGGGTCTTCTCACTGCTCACCCTGCCAGGAGACCCCAGAGCATGCTGGTATCATGGCACAGTGTCTTTGTTTCCTAACCAAGGCACCACTCAGCTCTGCCTCCTGGTGCCAGGGGTTGAACCTGGAGCCTCCCTGTGTGCTGTACCATCTCCCTGGCCCCTGACAACATCTTTGAGGCCAGAGGAATAGGGCCCAGTCAGGACCTCTCACTATTGCTGCTAGCCATGATTTTCCACAGGAGAGTCTGTTACTAAGAGGGAGAAATGTGAGAAAGGAGGACAGAGTGATTAGGGATCAGTCTCCTGTCTAGAGCACAAACCTAATGCTGGAGCCAAGGCAGACACAGAGGCTGCCAGGGAAGGTGACCTGAGGACACAGGGCTCCTTCCCTCCGCTGACAGCTGAGCAGAGACAGGCTCGCATGCTGCGCACCAGAGTGGGCCACCCAGGGAGGCTCCTTGCACATGCGCAGCACAGAGCAGGAACACAAAGTCGGCGTGCACAGACTGGGCTGTGTGGAGGCCTCCCCACATGTGCTTGGCACACAGGAATATGCCATAAACATGCCTCATTTGCCTTTGTTTACCCCATAGAGCGGGCAAGAATGTTCTTCATCTCTCTCGTACACACGCTGGGTCTGTTTTGGGGAGCTGACACCCTCTGTGGAGCCCTAGCTGCAGCCCCCCCCCCCCCCACACACACACCCAGCTAGAACTCTGAGCGACACTGGCACTGTGGTAACGAGCTACTTTAGCCTCCATTTCTCTCTCTGACTCATGGACACCTGCCAGGTAGCAGATGGCCTGTGCGGACAATTACCGTCATTTTGCTGCAGTGTGTTTAAACCAAGCAAACAGGCCTCTTTGCTGCTGATTTCCACAGACCCTCTCAACAAAAAACAATACTGGGAGAGAGGAGCTGAGAGCCTGAGACTCTTGCAAGGCATCCATGAATAGAGATGGAGCCAGGGTGGATCAAGAGCAGATTCTGGACTTTTTTTTTCTTTCAAGACAATGTTAAAGAACAGAACCTACATACTGCTTTGGGCTTGTGCTGCAGTAGCTGTGCTTGAAAAACACAGTTCTCATCATCGTGAAAGCAGGAGACAGGGAGGAGTATCTGATGCTGTGCTGTCTGCCCTGCTGTAAGATGTGAGGATAGCTGCCTGACAGACAAGCGAGAAACTGCTGGGAGCTGGGGGAGGGCATCTGGTGGGGCTGGGGGACGAGGGAGAGGCAGCCGCAGCAGTGGGTACAGGTGGCTTAGACACGCTGAGGCACACCTGAAACTCACAGGCTAGGAAGTGTTGATATAAGGGGCCAGGCGTGGCACACCTAGTTGAATTCACATGTTACAAAGCGCAAGGACCTAGGTTCAAGCCCCTGGTCCCCACCTACAGGGGTAAAACTTCCTGAGTGGTGAAGTAGTGCTGTGGGTGTCTCTCTCTCTTCCTGTCTCCCCCTTCCCTCTTTATTTCTCTCTGTCTCTATTTAATAAATAAATGTTTACTTAAAAAGATGCAAATATTTCAATTAAAATATGAAAGGAAGGGGGCTGAGTGGTGGCACGCCTGGCTGAGCACACATGTTATAATGAGCAAGGACCCCAGTTCAAGCCCCCAGTCCCCATCTGCAGGGGAAAAGCTCTGCGAGTGGTGGAGCAGTGTTGCAGATGTCTCTCTGCCTCTTTCTTTTTATCACCCCTCCCCTCTCGATTGCTGGCTGTCTCTATCCAATAAATAAACAAATAAATAAACAAATAATCTTTTTAATGAAGGGAAGTAGTCCAGGAGGTGGCACAGTAGATGAGGTGCTGGACTCTAAAGAGTTAGGTCCTGAGTTCAGTTCCCAGCACGGTGTGTACCAGAATGATGCTCTGATTCCTTCTTTCTCTCTCTCTTTCTCTCCTCCTCGCTTTCTCATTAACAAATCAATCTTTAAAACAGAAATAGGTATGAACCAAACAAAAATATCCAAAAAGATTTGTGCATACCTATGTTCATAGCAGCACAATTTGTAATAGCCAAAACTTGGAAGCAACTCAGGTGTCCAACAACAGATAAGTGGCTGAGAAATTTGTGGTACATAGATACAATGGAATACTACGCAGCTATTTTTTATTGTACCAAAGTAAAAGACTCTGGGGTGGCTGGGTGGGGAGAATACAGATCCAAGAAGGATGACAGAGGACCTAGGGGGGGTTGTATTGTTATATGGGAAACTGGGGAATGTTATGCATGTACAAACTATTGTATTTACTGTTGAATGTAAAACATTAATTCCCCAATTAAAAAAAATGGTGAATTCACCTTCTTCACCTCATCTTAGAGCTTAAAAGTATGATCTCACTCATAGAAGTTGAAAAACAAGATCAGAAGGGAAAACACTAAGCAGAACTTGGACTGGAGGTATTGTATTGCACCAAAGTAAAAGAAAAAAGTTAAAAAAGTGGGGTTAGGGGGAGGGTTCAGGTCTTAGAACATGATGGCAGGAGAGGACCTAGTGGGGGGTTGAACTGTTATGTGGAGAACTGGGAAATGTTATGCATGTACAAACTACTGTATTTTACTGTTGACTGTAAACCACTAATCCCCCAATAAAGAAATTTTTAAAAAAATAGACAGGAAAACACAAAGCAGAACTTGGACTGGAGTTGGTATATTACATCAAAATAAAAAACTCTGGGGTGGGGTTCAGGTCCTGGAACATGATGGTAGAGGGAGACCTAGTGGGGGTTGAACTGTTATGTGGAAAACTGAGAAATATTACACATGTACAAACTATTGCATTTTACTGTTGAGTGTAAACCATTAATCCACTAATAATAAATAAATAAATAAAAAGAAATAGGTAGAGAGCACACCCAGACACTTCTCTAGCTCAGCAAAGGTGCCTACCTGCAGGCTGTAGAGCCATGAGGCTTTTAAAGATAAACTGGGGGGAGGCAGCGGATAGCTCAGCGGGTAGGGGCTGCCTTACTGCGCACCCCATGGGACACCACGGAAGGCAGCGAAGGGGAGGCCATGGGTAGTGGAGCAGTGTCTGGTGTCTCTCCTGCTCTTTCTCTCTCCCCCTCCCCAGCCCTCCCTCTTAAGGCACCTGGGAGACTACTCAGCAGTATGGAGCACGAGCGAAGCCCTTGAATCATTCCCTAGCACTGCAAGAAACAACAGCAGAGACAAACTTGGCTTTAAACACTACCAAGCAAGGCTGGAGAGCTATCTGCTGCCTGTCTTCTATTGCCACGACTCACACACATTTGCCTCTCCTGTCTGTTGGGAGGATGGGGCCACCTGCAGCATCCCATGGGGTCCCCCCTCTGCTCACTGTGGAGGCTCGAGGGGTAAGCTGCTCCAGACAGGAAGTAGCTGCTGGAGGAGGGGGGGTGCTTTGTGAGCAGAGTGGTGGCAACAGACAGAAGGTGAAGGCTCTCAGTGTTCACGATTCTGCCCCCATTCAAATCCAGATAAATCATATAGCAGACACACACACAAAAATTTTATAGCAGACAAAGCTTATCCCAAGGCTTAGGGGGTGGGCGTGGGGTTAGAGTCTAGTTATTTTTCTTAGTGGAAGAAAAAATGAGTATTAAGTTCCTGAGACAAGGAACAGCCTATTAAAACTCACTATAAACCTAAAGATCAAAAGAAAGTTGAAATTTAAACTTTTAGATAGGGAAGCCCATAAATTCCAAGATTAGAATTAACCACTTTGTTTGTTTCTGAGTCTGCCCAGCTCTGTTTGAGAATGGCAGCCCATTAGTTCTCATTTCAGGATTTCAAAGCTGTTCTCAACATAATGATTAGGAAACTCTTGGGGGGGGGGGCTCTATAAATTGAACACCAAACACTCAGACTGCATACTGAAAACCAAAAGAGGATGGGCTCCCAGGAGAGCATTCCTTATTCACATGACTCAATCAATGACCAGGAAGGCAGCTAGAGCCTATCAGTGACATTTGCAAATTCAAATGAGTTCATTTAAATGCTACACCAAACTTGTGAGGCATGAACACCACCGCTCTGTGTCCTTACAACAGATAACATGTGGGTAAGAGTTCAGGCTCGGGGGTAGCGCAGCGGTGTAAGTGCACGTGGCACAAAGTGCAAGGACCAGCGTAAGGATCCCGGTTTGAGCCCCAGGCTCCCTACTTGCAGGGGGGTGCTTCACAATTGGTGAAGCAGGTTTGCAGGTGTCTTTCTCTCCTCCTCTCTGTCTTCCCCTCCTCTCTCAATTTCTCTCTGTCCTATCCAACAACAACGACAACAATAACAACGATAAACAACAAGAGCAACAAAAAGGGAAAAAACAGCTTCTAGGAGCAGTGGATTCATAGTGCAGGCACTGCGTCCCAGCAATAACCCTGGAGGCAAACAAAAGAGTTCAGGCTCTGCAGTCAGCTGGGCTGAGTGTGGACTCCGGCTCTGCCATTAAGTAGCTGTGTGATCTCTGGCACCTCAACACTGCTTGGCAACTCAGCTTGTTTGTTCATCTCTGGCTACAGCACTGCTCGGCTCTATGTCTGGTGCTGGGGATTGAACCTGGGACCTCTTGCATGTAAGCCCTGTCCACTACCACTACATTATTTCCCAGTCCTGATTCTTATCAAAAATGTTTTTTGGCTCCAAGGAATGAACTGAAGGTCACTTGTATGGAAAATACCACTGCTAACCAGCCTCCTTGGATCAATTTTTTTACTTTTTGAAAGAGAAAGGGAGGGGAGGCTCTGTAACAATGCCACCCCTCCCTCCCAAATCCATGGACCTCCCCTGCTACTATTCCTGGCACTTCCTTATGGTGTTGGGCTCAAACCCAGGGCCTGGTGTGTGATGAGGAATACGTTCTCCTGGCTCACCACCTCCCAGTCCATACATCTCACAGGCCAGCAAGGGAGGACACAGAGGCTCACACATGGGCTTTCTAGAATAAACCTGCCACGCTGGGAGCTCTGAAGGGGCACTGCGCCCCCCTCAACAGGCTCCCCACCTCCAGAGGCAAGCAGGCAGGCAGGCAGGTCACTGAAGCATGTGGCAGAGACTAGGTGGGCTCCATTCCTCAGTGATGGCAGGAAGAAAAGCTGCCTGGAAGTGAGAGGGTTGAGGTTTCCCAAGTGAGGAGAGTGAGGGGTATCATTTCAACCAACAGGAAAGGCTGGGGAAGGGCAATTCAGGTGAGGAAAAGACAACAACAGTCTGAGGGGGGAGGAGTGTGGAGGCCGATGCGGAGGGGGTGCACAGGTAGGGGAGAGACGCTTGGGGCTACGTCATCCAGCACCACACGTACATAGTCAAGTTCACTTACTGGGCTGCTGATGGGCCTGCAGCTTGGGGTCAAAGTCAGTTCGCCACCTGTTTGTTTTTTTTTGTTTTTTTACTTCTGTTTTAACTTTTTTTACAGTCCATGAACAAAGAATGAATTTTACTTTTTAAAATGGTTATACTTTAACTGGTGAGTGCCTACATTCTATCTCTGACTTGGCTCAGGAAGCCCTGAATATTAAGTATTCGAGGCTTCAGGAAGAAGCTCGCTGGCCCCTGTACTGTACCGGCAGTGCCAGAGGGCTTGTCACGCTCGGGTCATGGTGATCTGTGCCAAGGCCCTGCTCTGGGGTGACATGAAGGGGGGGTGAGAAGCGAGAGGCAGGAGACATGGAGACCTAGCAGGAGACATTTTAAGCACACCAGGTGACAAAGTTGGAGCTGAATGAGGAATGGTGACAAGGACTGAGAGGAGGAGAGAGGCAGCAAGCTTTCCGGGGAGAGACTTGATCAGACTCTGGAAACCGAGTGGGAAGAGCAGGAGCTGGAGAGCACACAGGTAGAGTGCTGGCCATGACGATCATGGAAGCAGGACATATGGACAGAGACGTGAGCCTACGTATCTATCTCAGTTTTTAAACTATATATACAAACATATATACATATACATATACATATATATATTTGCCTCCAGGGTTATTGCTGGGGCTCAGTGCCTACACCATGAATCCACTGCTCCTGGAGGCCATTTTTCCCTCTTTTTGATGCCCTTGCTATTGTAGCCTTGTTGTGGCTATTATTATTGTTGTTGATGTCATTCGTTGTTGGATAGGACAGAGAGAAATGGAGAGAGGAGGGGAAGACAGAGAGGGGAGAGAAAGAGAGACACCTGCAGACCTGCTTCACCGCCTGTGAAGTGACTCCCCTGCAGGTGGGGAGCCGGGGGCTCGAACGGGGATCCTTACGCCAGTCCTTGCGCTTTGCGCCACGTGCACTTAACCTGCTGTGCTACCGCCAGACCCCCCTAAACAATATATTTTTAAAAGAATTTACTTATCATGAGAGAGATAAGAGAAAAAGAACCAGACATCACTCTGGTACAAGTCCTGCCAGGGACCGAACTCAGGACCTCATGGTTAAGAATCCAATGCTTTGGGGGTCGGGCGGTGGCGCAGTGGGTTAAGCGCACGTGGCGCAAAGCGCAGGGACCAGCGTAAGGATCCCGGTTCAAGCCCCCGGCTCCCCACCTGCAGGGGAGTCGCTTCACGGGCGGTGAAGCAGGTCTGCAGGTGTCTATCTTTCTCTCCCCTCTCTCTCTGTCTTCCCCTCCTCTCTCCATTTCTCTCTGTCCTATCCAACAACAAAGCAACGTCAACAATGGCAATGATGGCCGCAACGAGGCTGCAACAACTAGGACAACAAAAAAAAAAGGGGGAAAGGTGGCCTCCAGGAGCGGTGGATTCATGGTGCAGGCACCGAGCCCAGCAATAACCCTGGAGGAAAAAAAAAAAAAAAAAAAAGAATCCAATGCTTTATCCACTGCACCACCTCCCAGACCACTAAACAATATTTCTTAAACTTCATTTTAAAAATATTTTTTAACTTCTTTTATTAATAGGACAGAGAGAATGAGAGGGGATTGGGAGAAGATGGAGAGGGAGAAAGAAAACTTTCATCAGCTCTAGTCCTACTTTCTGGTTCCTGTTTATTAATCATTTTGTCCTGCTTCATATCTTACTGCCTTTCAGCCATCAAGCTGCAGGTGCTACTATGATCCTATCCTGACTTCCCTCTGCAGACAACTTCATCAATCCTTCCCAGAACCTCACCTCTCCAGAGCCCTACCCCACTAGGGAAAGACAGAAACAGGCTGGAAGTACGGATTGGCCTGCCAACACCTATGTTCACCTATGCGGAGAAGCAGTTATAGAAGCCAGAGCTCTCACCTTCTGCACCTGAAAAAGAATTCTAGTTCATACTCCCAGAGGCCATTGAAGGCTCAGACAATGAGATAAGAGCAAGAGGGTTTCAAAGCCACAGCAGGAGAAATCAGTCAACGATAGGGGAAGTGAACCAAAGGACTCTACCCCCATTCCACCAAGACCAGAAGCATTTGCCACCAGGAAACTTGTTTTTATGCCATCATTAAAAGGAAAACGAATCTGGAAAACACCAGAGGAAGTCAGGCACTGTTTCTCTTATCTGAAAGAGAAGAAAAAAAAAGGAAAGAAACATGGAAGCAGCGATAGGTGTTGGGGTGACTTAGCAAATAAAGAGGGTGGGTGGAGGTGCTCCAGGGAAGGGCACACAGCAGGAAGTGCAAGGACTTGCGCAAGGCGGCTCCTCCTGCAGGGGACACTTCACAAGTGGTGAAGAAGGTCTGCAGGTGTCTCTCTGTCTCTCTCTCTCTCCCTATCTCCCCCCCATTCAATTTCTCTCTGTCCTATTCAATAAAAATGAAAAAATGGCCACCGGAAGCAGTGGATTCATAATGCTGGCACGAAGTCCCAGCGACAACTCTGGAGGCAAATAAATAAAAAGAAAAAGAAAAAATAAAGTAAAGGCAAGATCATTGAAAAAAATGGGAAGAAAAAAGTTAACTATAGATAGTTATAGAATCAACCCTATCAGTGACCTTGGAGAACTGGTTTCCAGTGGAGGGGATGGGGACACAGAACTCTGGCCGTGGGGACCACATGGAATTATACTCCTATTTTCCTACAATTTTGTAAATCAACATTAAATCAGACAAAAAATAAAAAAGAGAGGTAGAGAGACACTTGCAGCACTGCTGTGCTGTTTGTGAAGCTTCTTCCCTACAGGCAAAGGCTGGGGGCTTAAACTCAGGTCCCTGTGCACAGTTCACACACGCACTTAAACAGGTGCACTACCACCCAGCCTCCCATCCATCTCTTTCTAAAATCTCAGACTAAAGGATTCTGAGTGGGCTGGGCAGCGGCGTACCTGGCTAAGCGCATGTATGACCATGCGTAAGGACCCAGGTTCGAGCCTCAATGATAGCTTTGGTGGCAAAAATAAATAAAGTATTCTGAGAGGGGGCCAGTGGTGCACCCAGCTAAGCACACATAGTACTAAACACAAGGACCCATGAAAGGATCCCAGTTTAAGCCCCTGACTGCCCACCTGCAAGGGGGTCAGTGACGTCACAAGTGGTAAAGCAGGTCTGCAGGTATCTTATCTTTCTCTCTCCCTCCTTATCTCCCCCTCTTCTCTCAGTCCTAGTCAATAAAATGGAAAAAATGGCTGCCAGGAGTGGGATTCATGGTGCCAGCACCGAGCCCCAGTGATAACCCTGGCAGCCAAAAAAAAAAAAAAAAAGGATTCTGAGAAACAGCTGGGGGCTCAGACTCAGATCATAGAGAAAGATCCTCTAAGCTCAGAACAGTTCTTTTCTACGGTTATTTATTTATTTATTTAAGATTTATGGAGAGAGAGACACCAGAACACTACACAACTCGGGTAGGTGGTGGTGTCAGGGATTGAACCTCTGGCACAGCCCCAGAGGAGTGCTTCTTACTTGGGGGCACATCTCTCTGTTGGGGGCAGGCAGTGGACTTTACTGGTAGGGTTAGCCGTGCTGCATAGAATGCATAGGCAGCCTCTCTTTCACTCCTCTTAGTGGACCAGAAGTCAGTCTGCTGAGGGTGGGAGGCAAGGTGGCTCAGCCCTGAGGTCTTTCAGAGGCTGGCCAGCCTGGGGCCTGTTTTCCCAGGAAAGGAAAGCCAAGAGGAGTCCCAGATTAAGTGGGGACCTTTCAAGGACTCCTATTTACTGTTCATTTGGACAATGTCCTGGGGGCAGCTACTAGCCCAACTAGTAATTCTACCAGCAATTACAATTAGCAACAGATGAAGATGAGTACAAGAATCCACTGTACAGGGCAGGGGAGATAGCATAATGGTTATACGAACACACTCTCATGCCTGAGGCTCCAAAGTCCTAGGTTCAACCCCCCACACCACCATAAGCCAGAGCTGAGCAGTGCTCTATGTTTCTCTCTGTGTGTTTCTCTGCATCTCCCTCAAAAATAAAATAAAGGGAGTCGGGAGGTGTTGGTATGCATGAGACCCCTTCTGTTTCATTTGGTTTAAATCCCCCCTGCTTAACACTATTCTATTTACATAACCACTTCATTCTATTTATATAACTGCTGTTAACAAGCACCTCCCTCCAGGGCATTGGTTCAATCCCCACTGTTTCATGATATGTTTTTGCTCCACCCCCCCTCCTTGTCACACTCTGATTGTCACCAGTCACTTTTCTCTCCACCCTCTCTATGTCACACCCTGTTTCCACCCTACTTGTCAAGTATATATAAAGACAGCATTGTGAGTTTTAGAGTACTTTACCTTTAGTTTAGCTCAGCTCGGCTTAGATTGTGCTGCGTCCTGCATGAATAAAGAGATACTGCCTACAGCTCAACTATGAGTCCCTGGTCGTCTGTTACCCGCTCGTGAAGCCAGCCCGGAGAAAACAACCTAACCCGTCGAAAACGACAGGGAGGTAGCGCAGAGGGTTAAGTGCATGTGGCACAAAATGCAAGAATCAGTGTAAGAATCCCGGTTCGAGCCCCCGACTCCCCACCTGCAGGGGAGTTGCTTCACAGGTGGTGAAGCAGGTCTGCAGGTGTCTGTCTTTCTCTCCCCCTCTCTATCTTCCCCTCCTCTCTCGATTTCTCTGTCCTATCCAACAACGACAACAACAATAACAACAATAATAACTACAACAACAATAAAAAACAACAAGGGCAACAAAAGGGAAAATAAATAAATATATTTAAAAAAAAACAATGAGTAGGGAGTCGGGCGGTAGCACAGCAGGTGAAGCACACGTGGCACAAAGCGCAAAGACCGGTGTAAGGATCCCGGTTGGGGCCCCCGGCTCCCTACCTGCAGGGGAGTCACTTCACAGGCAGTAAAGCAGGTCTGCAGGTGTCTTATCTTTCTCTCTTCCTCTCTGTTTTCCCCTCCTCTCTTCATTTCTCTGTCCTATCCAACAACGATACCAATAACAACAACAATAAAAGGGCAAATAAATATTTTAAAAAAATTTTTTAAAATGAGTAAAAAAATAAAATATTTAAAAATAATAATCTTTTTTTTTAAAAAAGAATCCACTGTATGTTTACAACAGGTCTCTTTTAACTGAAACTATGCAGGTGTTGGTTTCACTGAAGGATCTAGGCCAGGAAGCCTCCTACCTCAGCATTATTATTAACATGGCACAGCAAACCCAGCCTGGGGCCAGCTGGAAACCCCTGGGGAGGGGGGAAGGGGGTGCTACAGCATCAGGACTGAAGGGAGTTCCTCCAGATGCTTTACAGGCAAAAAGCCACCCATAAGGCCCATGTCAAAGGAGGCTGCTGGGGTGAGGCCTTCTGGGAAGGGTGGAGAGGGAGGCACCCTCCTGAGGAGGCATGGCCAGAATCCCAAGGCTTGCCAAAGAGAGGGCTTCCTGGAAGCAGCCAATGCTACCCTAGGGTGTTGGCTTCTGTCTGCAAACATGGGAGATTGGAGGTTGATGTGAATAAACCCTGGGGGAGAAGCTGGCCACTGAAAGTTCAGGCAATAAAATAAAGGCAAGAAGGTTTCAAATTTGCAAAAGGAGAAACCAGTCAAATGAAGCCTGTTGGATATCCACAGACCCTTCTCTGTTTACGGTCCTTCCCCACAACAGGGCTCAGTGAGGGAAGATGTGAAGAGCTGGAGCAGTGGGCATTTATAAATGAGAAGTCCAAGGCTTGTGAAGGCAATGTGCTTGTTCTGAGAGAAAGGAGGTGAGGTTTAGTTAACAAGGTTCCGTGAGTCAGAGGTGCAATCCATTCACAAGAGACTCAATAATAAGGCAAACTGAAGATTTAACTCCTCCTTTCACTGAGGGGGGCTAACTCAATGTGGGTAACCAGATTCCTCTAAAGATGCAAGCTTCAGATTCCCACCCTCCAGACCACCACCTACTGCTAATCTGGGTCAAGGCCATCCCTGTGGGGGCACCTGTCCTTGTGTTAGAGTGAGAGAACTCCCATGTGGCCAACTTCTCCCCCAGGGTTTAGTCACATCTCCCTCCAATCTCCCGTGTTTGCAGACAGAAGCCAGCATCCTAGGGAAACACTGGCTGCTTCCAGGAAGCCCTCTCTTTGGCAAGTGGGGGCGGGGGCAGCAGGAGGGAAGAGAAAGAGAGTGCACATACCACTGGGGACTTGTGCATGTGCCATTTTACTGCTACTGGGCTGAACTTTACATTCTTCCTATTTCAGAGAGAGAGAGAGAAGAGAGAGAAGAGAGAAAGAGGGACAGACAAAGGTAGAGAGAGAGAGACAGAGGGAGAGACCCACCGTGAGCTATCTTCATCTATCGCCTAAACTCACAGGCTTGTTTGCTTTTGTCATCTCTGGGGCTTCACTGCTCCAGGTTGACTTTTTTTTAATCGACCTTGCTTCACCACACGTGAAGCTTTTCCCCTGCAGGTGGGGACCACAGGCTTGAACCTGGGTCCTTGTCCAGTGCAATGTGAGTGCTTAACCAGGTGCACTGCCACCTGGCCCCTCAGGTTGACTCTTTTCAGAGAGAGGTAGAAGGCTTCGGGGGGCACTGAGCTCACAGCACTGACCCTCCACCCCAGTGTTGTAGTGCTCCCATGTGCTGTGCAGGGGGCTTACCCTGGGCTGCAGACATGGTCAAAGCAGATGCCCTCTCAAGTTAGCTATCTTATTGGTCTTTAAAGCTTGTTTGTTTTTTTCCCAGAGCACTGCTCAGCTCTGACTTACAGTGGTTCCAGGGACTGGACCTGAGAACTCAGAGCCTCAGGCGTGAGAGCCAATTGCAAGACTGTTATGTTCTCTCCCTGGCCCTGGAGCTATAGTTCTCAGGGCTGTGGCTGGCCTGTCTATAAAGGGTTGTGGTGGCCTAGTGGGACGGGCTGCAGAAATGCTAAGGAGCATGCTTACCTTGCCAAACCTGCGTCCTCCCCTCAGACGGCTCAATTAAGCAGGCATTAGCCCCGCTGTACACTGGAATAAATATGTCCACCCAACACCCTCCAACCTACAACTGGGACAGTCTGCCCTAGACGCAGCTCAGGAGCATCCCTGTCGGCAGCGTCCTTGGCCATCTGGTGTCACCTTAAGGTGGCCCTTTGTAACAGACTGACAAATCCCTAAACACGCCACTGGCTGCAGGCACAGGGCTCTTAATGGAGCAATGCTCAAAACAGATATGCTTTTAAATGTTTAAAAGTGGATCCAGTGACTTACGCATGTGTGACTTCACCACTCTGGGTCACCTTTTAATTCAAACGGACAGAGAAAGCAAGGAGGGGAGACAGTGAAGAGCTTCCCCCATTGCCACAGCACCTCCCATGTGGTGCCACGGCTGGAATCTGGGTTGTGTGCATGGAAATGCAGGTGCCCTACCTGGTGAGTTATCAGTCTGGCCCCTCAAATGATTTTTAAATGGTACAAATAACTATAGATATCTTATACTTTCTAGGCCATAAGCCTGTTCTGTAAATATAAAAATCTGTCATGTGCATCTGATTATAAATGTATTAGAAAGAGGGAGAATTCTCTTTTCAACATAATCACTATCAGCTCCTTAGGCAAAAATCACAATAAAGTCAATTATACTAAGAATACATGAGCTTAGTATTTGTATTCTTCGAGCAGCACTGAAGTTTGTTTTTCTGATTCCTTTTTATAACCAGTATCCAGGGTCATGGCTTAGTGTCCCGAATGGTTCTACCACTCTAAGCAAAACTGCTGCTGTAGGCACACCAACTAGTTACACCTCTTATGACTAGTACACCTATTTGCACAGGTTGTGAAGACCCTGTGTCTTCCTTCAGCAGCTACTGAGAAGCTATCGTGTGGCAGGCACAGAGCTAGCAGGTAGGAACCCGGCAGGGAAAAAGGCTGACCAGGTCCTTTAATTACAGTCTGACGACTCTCACGGGTTTGATGAACCCTGCCCCCACTGATACAATCTGATTCCTGAGCCTATTAAACTATAGGTCATATCGTGGGGTGGACAGTCACTCAGTGAAGTCTTATCTAAAATAGCCAGGCAGTGCCACCCTTAATTATAACCCTTGGATTTAAGAAAAGAGAAGGGAGGCAGGAGGAGAGGAAAGACAGAAGAATTATCAGCTGAGCTAGTGACGCTACTCAGGGCACCAGCAAAGGAGCCGCGGCAGCGGCAGAACCCCAGCGCAAGAGCTTCTGGAGTCACGGTTATTAGCCCTCTCTCTCAACTCCCCCAAAGCCAGCATAATCCCTAAAAGGAGAGGATGTCGGAAGCAGATTATATGAAACATTCTCTGGATTGGATTTACAGAGCCAATTTTGGCACACATGCCTAATAAATTCTTCATTTTAAAGGTCTTTTGTAATTATTTCATTACCCATATAGGGTAATACACTTGGGTAAGGAAGAAATTCAACTTCTACTCCAGTAAGAACTCGAGAGGAAGAAAGAGCTACAATTTAGCGGCTAAATGTCTTTCGGTATCTCACTCTGTGATGGTACAGATTAAAGCAGAGGCACCAGCTCTGAGGCTTTCTAACCTTTTCGGCTGCGTGTGCTAAAATTGTTGCTGACCTGTGTAAAGCAGGTAGCCTGAGGTAGGCCCGGCTGGCACCCTGTGATGTGGGCAGAGGGTGTGTTTACCTAAATCCGCAGAGCAGTGTCAGCAGGAAGAGAAAGGTTGACACCTCACACCATAGCTCGGGAAGAAGAGGAAAAAGCAATTTGTACCAATTCATGCTATGAGCAGCCTCAGGAGACCGTGAGCTCGTGACCTTGGCCGTGGAGAATTCCCAAGACAGACACAGAAGTGGCTCATTAGTGGCGGCTTCAGGGGCCTGGGTCTGGCTTCTCATTTCGCTAATTTTAAGGGGATGATGATCTCACATGGGATCAAAGGTCAATGAAATGAACATGTTACTGTGTAATCTTCGGTCTGCTCTGGGTCAACTTTAAATCGACCCAAGACCCTAACAAAGGGACTTTTCAAAGTTAACCCAATTACCAAATAATGTGATTATAACAATAACTATCCATTGTCTTTTTGAACCTTAAGACAGCAGGAACCTCACATTTCCACTACAGAGCCTTTATTTCCCCCAGTCCTGGAACCTTAGGGTAGGGCCCACTTTCCCACATGCCTCTCCCAATTCATATCAAATAATATTGCATCTGCCAATCGCAACCTAATCATTGCAACAATTGCCACCTCAACATGCTTCAGCTCAGACTGTGTCCAGAGACTTCAGGTGTGGAAAGACAACCCTTCAGCTTCATTACTCGGGTGAGACCTTTCATTTCATAGTATTCTCTAATTCTATCCCAGGTGGTTCACTTCCTAACAAAGTCCCAAAACCTAGAAACAGACCAGGTTCCATGAGATAGAGCATATGTTCACATGTATCCATAAACTAGTGCAAAATATATACCTGAAAGCAGAAGTACACTAGAGTTTGCATTGAGTACCCCCCGCCCCAACACTTCCTCTCCACTATTCCAACCTTTAGGTTCATGATTGCTTTACAATTTGTTTGGCTTTGTATATTAACTCTCTTTTCAGCCACCAGGTTCCAGATGCCATCAGGATGCCGGCCAGGCTTCCCTGGACTGAAGACCCCATCAATGTGTCCTGGAGCTCCGCTTCCCCAGAGACCCACCCTAATAGGGAAAGAGAGAGGCAGACTGGGAGTATGGACCAACCAGTCAACATCCATGTTCAGCGGGGAAGCAATGACAGAAGCCAGACCTTCCACCTTCTGCAACCCACAATGACCCTGGGTCCATGCTCCCAGAGGGATAGAGAATGGGAAAGCTATTGGGGAGGGGATGGGATATGAAGTTATACTCCTCCTATCCTATGGTTTTGTTAATGTCTCCTTTCTTAAATAAAAAATTAAAAAAAAATAAACTGACCCAAGAAAGAATACACCAGCAGCGAGGAGTTCTGATTCTTGATTGCAGTGTAATCCAGGGCATTTTTAAAAAATCAAATGTCTATACCGGAACCCTGACAGCTACCATTACAATAAATAACCACTCCGCGTGTGTGTGTGTGTGTGTGTGTGTGTGTGTGTGTTTCACCACCAGGGGTTATGTTTTCACCACCAGCTCAGTGTCTTCACAACAACTCCTGACATTTTTTTCTTCCTTCCTTCCATATAGGTAGAGAGAAATAGGGAAGGAGATGGGGTGGGGGGAGAGATAGATAGAAACTATCCTGTTAAATTACTTGTGAAGCCTTCCCCACCTACAGGTGGAGGCGAGGGTCTTGAACCCAGGTCCTTGTGCACTCTACCGGGTACACCACTGCCTTGCCCCATCTCCCTTCTTCAGCAAGACAGTTCTCAGGTAAAGCGGAGGTGTTCCTGCTCACACACTTCATCCTGAGCTCACACACTCAGAGGCCTGGGAAGATGCTAGTCTGGACTGATCAGTGGAGTCAGCTCTCAGGGCAAGTAGTTTCATATATCTGTCGAGTGTATCTCTAGGGTGTAAAGGGGTGAAGAAAGGAGGGAACCCTGGTGGTGAGTGTGCAATGATGCCTTGGACTGGCGGGAAGAGCAGAGCCGGCAGCAAGGTGTCGGAACCATCTGGGAAGGGGTGGGAAGAGGCAGGAAGCACAGGCTTGCTTTTCTCCCCCTTTCCTCTTTCCTCTCCTCCCACACGTCCCACTCGTCTTCCTACTCGTGGTAGGCACTGCCAGCATCTGCTCTCTGCTTCTGCTGCACCAGCTGGAGGACTACATTCCCCTGCCCCCAGCAAGTTAAGGGTGGTCATGTGGCTTGCTCTGGGCAGTGACATGGAGTGAAAGTGTCACTTCATGCCTGGGCTCCACAGTGCATGCTGGTCTCGCCTGCCTTGGCCTGGTGAGTGTGCCTACTACTTAGGCAGAGCTGTAAGATCAAAGCAACAAAGTGTGTGAATGAGAGGGGGAAAGAACAAGGCAAGAAGAAACCCAAGCCAACACTCCCTACATTCAAGCCACTGAGCTGTCTGGGCAGTAGGCTTATCCTAACACCACAGGCTGCCTGTCTCCCACATGCCCCTCTTGTCTCTCTGCCGCTCGCCTATCTCTTCTCTCATCTCCTCTTTCTTTCATGATTCGGCCGCTCTCCTAACTACAAATAATAATGGGGTGCTGAGTACCTAATCTAAAACAGAGATAAGTCTGTCTTTTAAAAAAGGAATGAAAAGACATTTTTAAATGAAACAGTTGAAATTTCTCCCTTTTTAATATTTATTTATTCCCTTTTGTTGCCCTTGTTTTATTGTTGTAGTTATTGTTGTTGTTGGACAGAACAGAGAGAAATGGAGAGAGGAGGGGAAGGCAGAGAGGGGGAAAGAAAGATAAGACATCTGCAGACCTGCTTCACCGCTTGTGAAGCAACTTCCCTGCAGGTGGGGAACCGGGAGCTCAAAGCAGGATCTTTACACTGGTCCTTGCGCTTTGCGCCACCTGCATTTAACCCTCTGTGCTACCACCTGACTCCCGGAATTTCCTTTTTTTCAAAAAGGGTCTAGAGATAAACTAAAAAAAAAATCCTTAGCTTGTGTAGAAACTAAACTGTGTTCTGAAAAAAAAACTTACTATGTTATGTAAACATATGGTGTCACTATTGTGGCTAGGCCCCCAGTTGGTTTTCTTGTGTGGGCTAGTGGCTAACTGAAAAAATAAAAACAAACAAACACTTCTCTAGACACAACACAATTGTCAAGCAGCTCAGAAACACCACAGTTCCCTCTGGAGTGGGCTCAGGACAGGATATGTCATGTGTTGTCACCAGTCAGTTTTCATTTGAAATTCTGTTAGCAGCAGGCCAGTGGAGCTGGAAGCCCCAGATGCCTGTCCATGTCTGAAGGACATCTGACTTATCTAAGAACTCCAGGCTTTCATGGACACTCATTCCCGGCACAGCCTTAGGCCTGTGGTTCCTTTTACCACCCCAAAAGTTGCCGCAAGCAACTCAAGTCACTCGAGACACGAAGCTGCAGAGAGTAATGCAATGGCTGGGAAATGCAACGGCAGCTGGTCATGCGTGTTCAAACGGAGGACACGTACGCACTTTGGAAACGTTCTTTTGACAAGCACTGACTTCAGAGAAGAGCATGCTCTAGGGAATAAACAAGACAGGGACTTTCAGGCCACTTTACGACACATGGAGAGGACAGCCAAGGGCTCTGCAGAGACCATCTCGTGCAGGGAGGAGGGGAAAGTATGGAACAGTCACATGAGCAAAGACGAGCATGCAAAAGGAGGGAGGGTCTGACGGAGAACTCTGAAGGTCACTTACTGCCTGCTTTTGCTCTTCTTCCTAAAGGGGTTAGAGAGAAAAATAAAATAAAATAAAAATAAAAGGCAGAGGGGAAAGGGAGAGATATTAATGGCCACCACCACAAACATTGGGTAGAAATGACAGGTGATTGGGCTACCCAGGCCAGGCCTGAGGGCTCAGAGACCAAAGGCCCTGCACACCATCAGTGGGTAGGCCCTGCCTGTTCAGTTCTTTTGATGCTGACATCTAAGGTGGAAGGAGAGAATCTTAGAAACCATCTAATTCAAGATCCTCATTTATAGATGCAAAGGTCATACCTGCCCAAGGCCACATAACTAGGGAACACTGAAAGCAGCAGCTCAGCTGTGACCGGGCAGCCCGGGAGTCATTCTGTCTCACCAGCAGCCACACACGTGTTTAGGCACAGAGGACAGAGACCAGCAGTGGCATCACCCGGACTTGTCAGAGATGCAATCCCACTGTGGGCTCACTGAATCCAAATTCCCGGGGTGGGGGCGCAGTGATGTTTCCCACCAGCCTCTCAGCTGACTTTTGTTTTTAAAAATGGTTATTTATTTTTAATGAAAGAGAAGCACAGAGAGAAAGATGGGGGAGGGGAGGGAGGAAGAAAGAAAGAAAGAAAGGAAGGAAGGAAGGAAGGAAGGAAGGAAGGAAGGAAGGAAGGAAGGAAGGAAGAGACAGACCCCGAGACCAGAGCCCTAGTCAGTCGGCTCTGGCTTATACTGGTGCTGGTGATTGAACCTGGGAGATCAAAGCCTCAGCTATGAAATCTATTAGCGTGACCACCGTGCTGTCTGCCTATCCTTTCCAGCTAATTCTGACACCTGATGGTTGGAGAACCTCTGCTCTAAAAATGTCCCGACAACTAGCAGAGTCCACCCAAGGACATCAGCTCCTATATTTCTCATTCTCCCAGTAAGGTGGGAATTGCTTCAGGGCCCTGAAGAGGGCTTTCAGAAAGAATTCTTGACCTCAATTTTTCATTAATTCAGCACAAGTGCCTTTAGTATTTCGTATACACAGATCACTAGACACAGGGAGACAGGAAAGGACCTCTGTCTTTCTGAGCCTTGGGAGCAGACCAGGTGCTCGCTAACCATCAGCACCCAGAAGGCTCCACCAGGGACTGTGGAGAGAAGCACCATGACAATGAGATGGCCTTTCTCTGCCCTTCTCCTTCACCTTCCTCTGCTCCTCTGTATTTCAATGGGTGTCACTGTCTCTACTTTCTACGTCTCATCACAGGTCACTGTGGCCAGGAACCCACTGTTCTTTGCCCCAACAGCAGCGGTTCTGTTTATATCAGATCCACTGTGCAGGCAGTCTTTACTGGACACATGTGGAGGAAGTTTCAGGAGAGTTTCTGCTTTCACTCAGTCTGTGGATCTGGGTGCAGTGGTGAGCATGGTTTCAGTAAGGCCAAAGGTTATAAAAGGGGGAAGTGAAGTAAATGTTCCAGGAAAATCATTTTTACTCCTGCAAGAAACATGAAGTAGAAACTGAATGGGCCCCTTAGAAATATTCCGGGGAACCTCCAACTCAGCACAGAAAGATGTTCTTGATAATCAAAGCCAGATGCTCCAGGCCCGACCAAACCTAAACTCTCTGGAGCCCAGGCACCGAGGGCTCAAGCTTTAGCTGAGTCAGCGAGAGAAAGCTGGCATCATTAAGCTTTGTGTGGTGAATGGGGCTCCAGTTAGAAGGGGTCAGTTTTGCAACTGGGATGCAATCTCCTCCCCGTGGGGCAGAGCACTTTTCTTCCATTTGCTAGACGGGGCGAACAGTGTAGGAAAGTTACCAAACAACTGAACATGTGTTCTTACTGCTGGCACTCAGCGCAGAAATGGAATCTGAGATAGCAGGGTAATCCTAGTGGGCTGACATTGCATCTGAGGTCAAAAAACAAGTGATTTCTTAGCACCGTTTCTAAGACACTGGCCTATATTCCCATTTTATTCCAGGTTTGGCACTGAAGGGAGGCTTGCTTTCGTTCAACAGGAGAAGGAATTTTGGAAAGCAATGCTTCATGACGACTCATTTGGTGGCCTGCTGTCATCTGCCCAAAGATATGAAATAGTTATCCTTTGTAGTTCTCAGGTGCCGTGTGAGGATGGGGCGACGCTGTCTGTACACATAGGGAAAGTGTGGGCTAGGGCAAAGGATTAAGGGTGGTGTCGTATAGTTTAAAGTTGTAGAAGTTATTCAGATCAAACCTTGAAGGTTCTGTCAACATGGTAAACAAATAGACAGAAAACCTCAGAACTCTGTTATAAACTAGTCAGCTGGGCTCAGTAAACACTGACTACACACTGGAGCCAGGCTGATTTGAAGGGGGCATAACACCTTCATTATGAGTGCAAATCTCAAACTGCATATGTTCCCTAGATCCTCTTCCACATGAGGCTGTCTGGCCAGGGAGCCAAGCAATGCATGGCCACTGTACCAACTACAAAAGCATTTATATTCCAAACCTCTTCTGCAAAGGAGGTTGAAATTCAAAACTGCAAGCTTCATCTGGTGAATGTGTCTCAAAAGCAATGTTGGAAAAATGGAAAGTAAGGTAGAAACACAGTGGAAGCATGGTTTAGAAATTGAAATGCCATTATATAACCACTTTCAGATTAAATAGGAAGTCTGTGGCAGAAGTTACCGTAGCCTCACTAATGGGGGAGGGCGAGGGAATGCAAAGAAATATACTGAAGTGTGGGCATTTTAAACACTGTGGCATTAAAAATGAACAACAAGAAGGTTCCTCATTCTCCTGGCTTACAGGGGATGAGCTTTAGACATCACTATTTGCCAAATAGTTACACACAACACTTTAAGATCTCAACACTTTGTGGGATTTTTTCTTTTTTTTGCCTCCAGGGTTATCACAGGGGGCTTGGTGCCTGCACTACAGACCCTCTGCTCCTGGAGGCCATTCTCTCCATTTGGCTGTTGTTGTTATTGCTCTTGTTGTTGCTGGATAGAACAGAGAGAAATTGAGAAAGGAGGGGAAGACAGAGACAGGGAGAGAAAGACAGACACACAGACACCTGCAGACCTGCTTCACTGCTTGTAAAATGCCCCCCCCCATAGGGGGGGAGACGTGGGCTCGAACCGGCATCCTTTCAATGGTCCTTGTGCTTCTTGCCATGTGCACTTAACCCAGTGTGCTATTATTGTCCAGCTCCCAAATGTGTGATTTTTCTTTGTTAAATAAGTGTATGCTTATTTTTTACTCTTCTCTGTTCTAAAAAAAAAAAAGCATTAAAGTTTTTGTTGAAGTAATAAACAACAGTGATATATAGACATATACATATGTCTTTAAATCAACACTTTTGAATAAACAAATAAACATGATATTGCACTGAAGCAGCAGAATGAAAGAATTCCCTGTGAAATGGAAATTCACCGTGTGGTGTATTTTAATTTATAAGTGTCCCAGACCATGTTGCTTAATTGTCCATTTGACTAACTGCTTACAGCTGTTTTATGAGAGAATTAAATGCTAGCAGACTAAACACTAATGAAAGCAGGACAGTCCTTTGAAATTAGAATTAAAATTCTAAAGGGTACTTTTATTATGGGTTTGGTGATATATGCTTTTAGTAGTAGGAAAACATCTTTGAAATTGTAATAGAAGTCAATGACTCCTAAGCATGATCTTTAAGGAGTGCATTTAATCCACAAATTAATTTTAGTCACTAGAGTAAAGAATCTTCCTGGCTCATGTTTGCAAATTCTTCTTCCCAGTCAGGTGGGTGAATGATAAAGCCTTTAGGAACTGGGCAGGGGGTCCAGCAAAACAGGGCAGCAGGTTCCAGCAGATTTTGCTAAAGCTGTGACTGAAAAAACAACAACTGGAAATACCAAGGGACTCAAGCTTGGGATTAGAGTCCCGGGCACCAGTTCATTCTATTTAGCCCTTGAAGACAAGTGCCAGAGGCACAAGGTCACAGCAGTGTTCACGGGGCTCTGAGCCGGGAGTTCACAAGAAACAGAGGGTAGCCCAGCTGATGGGAAAACCTACAGTGGGGCTTAGGGGAAACACAATTCTGACTTCTCTTCTGTTTGCATAAACCATTTTTTTTTTCTCTCTCTCACAAAAATCACCCTGAGGTAACTTCCCATCTAGATCTGCATAATGCCTAAGGACATCTTTCTGAAAGGGAGGTTTGACCAGAGGAAGGGGACCAGGAGGTGGCACACCTGGTTAAGAGCACACATTACAGGAGGAAGGGGTGGATGGATGGGACACCTCTTGTCTCTTGTCCTGAAGTGGATGATCCCATAATGACAAGGGCTAAGACACAGGACACATGTGTTTATCTCTGTTGTCTTGAATGGATGACTGAGTCCCTTAAGCTGGATTTGGGCCAGATTTAATGCAAAAGGTTTTTCTTTATAAGAGACCCATTTAGACAGAAAATCTTCCTCAGAAGAAATCCTGTTAACAGGGTTGATGTAGAGATGTGTCCAGGCCAAACAACTCAAATACCCAGACCAAAGGTTAGGGGGAAAAAACACCCCTCAGTTTAAGACTAAAAGTGAAGTCAAAAGTCAACTTGAAACCCAAACACTAGACCTGCCCAAGTTACTAATAGCTTACTAACTAGCATCTTTACTAAGGGACTGTTTCAGAATGGAGAAGCTGAGGTAGTCTCCAAGTCAGTATTTTCTTAGGCCACCACTGCGGCTGCAGGCCCAGGCCACACTGGGTCTAGATGATGTCATTAGGCTCCTACTATCATTTAGCCTCTCCTCTTTCTTCCTTCCTTTCTAATATATATTTATTATTTGATAGAGACAGAGAAATTAAGAGGGGTGGGGAGATATGGAGAGAGACAGAGACACCAGTAGCACTGCTTCAGCACTTGTGAAGCTTTCCCCTGCAGGTGGGAACCAGGGGATTGAACCTACGTCCTTCTTGTGTGCTGTAATGTGTGTGCTCAACCAGGTGCACACCTGGCCCCATCCCTTCCCCTTTCTAACTCATCCTATGTATCTTCCTAAACTTTTATTTATTTATATATTTATATTTATTTATTTATCTGCCTCCAGGGTTATTGCTGGGGCTTGGTGCCTGCACTATATAAATCCACTGCTCCTGTGGAAATTTTTTTCAATTTTTTTTCTTGATAGGACAGAGATAAATTGAGAGGGAAGTAAAAGACACACACACACACAGAGAGAGAGACAGAGGGAGAGAGAGAGATACTTGCAAACCTGCTTCACCGCTTACAAAACAACCTCCCTGCAGGTGGGGAGTCAGGGGCTCCAACCGAGATTCATATACTGGTCCTTGTACTTCACACCATGTGTGCTTAACCCGTTGCACTACCTCCTGGCCCTCAAATTATTTTCTATTTTAGATCTTTGTGCGGGTCCTTGCACTTTGCACTCACTATGTGTGCTTAACCTGGTGCACCACCGTCCACCCCCTTAAACTATTATTTTCAAGGCTCTCAATGACTTCTCCTTTCATGGGATTAAATTGTCCCCCTTTAACCTGGTGTTTGAGGCCCTCCACATTTTGTGACTTCTACTCTGGCAGTGAGCTCTCATAATATCACAAAACAGTGGTCTCACAGAAGAGACAGTGACCATGGGAATTAACAGCGTGAACAAAGGCATCCTGGTAGTGCTGCTCCATAGCTGAGCAAATACTCCTTTTAGTTCCAGTAAGACTGTCCAAGTGAAGACATTTTAATGCTGTATGTGCCTTTAGTGGCTCTGAGGAATGGGGCTTGTAAAACAGCTAGGGCTGCTTGAATTATCACAAACCTACTCAAGCCTAATATACCAAACCTAGAGTTAGTAGAACATTATTATTATTTTTTTTAACAAAAGAGATATAGAAAGAGACAACAGACAGACAGACAGACTAGAGCACTACTCAGCTTTGACTTATGTTGGTGCTAGGGGTTGAACTTGGGGCCTTGGAGCCTGAGGCATGAACGTGTTAATATAATATTTGATTCTTCCTTAAAAAAAAAGTTATTGATTAGACTTAGTTTGGTTTTCAGGTTGGCTTGCCTCTGTAATGCTCACCAAAACAGAACATTAACACTTGTTAAGTATTTAGGCGGATTCCCTGGAAAGCCATCGTAAAAAAGGCTTACATCGTAAAAGAGGAGAGTTAGACCATGTCCTTGGTGTGAGGGCACAGGTCTTGACGGTGGGTGTGATCTTTCACACATAAACAGGTATAAAACTTTACCCCTAAAACTTCAGACTATGTTAAACCAATAAAAGGAATCATTAAAGAGTGGAGAAATACTCATTTATACACAGTACTCTATTTATAGATATCCCTATATACTCAGAAAAGCAAATAATCAAGGATGTTACTCTAGTTTCAGTTGCTAATTTAGTTTAATTTATTCTGCCAGAGCACTGCATAGCTCTGGCTTATGGTGGTATGAGGGACTGAATCTGTGACTTTGGAGTTTCAAACACAGACATTACTTTCTCTTCCTCACCCTGTCAATTTTTTTAATAACTGGCTTTAGACTAATTCAGATGGCTTTAATACAGAGTTAGGCTCACTCTACAGAGGCTCATCTGAAAATGAGGTGCCAGCAGCAGCTAACTCACAGGCGGTGGGGGTGGCGGAGAGGTGTGTGGAGGTGGCCAGGTCTGCTGACGACTCCTACCTTCAGCAGCTTCATGAGTCCTTCCAGTTGAACCATGAGTTCGCGCCGGCTCTCCTGTAGCGCCGACATTCTCTGCTCCAGTTCATCTTTCCTTTGCCTGCCCCAGGGGAAAAGCAGCCCCATGAGAAACAGAGACAAAAGGACCTTGGGGAAGGGGCTAGGGTCAGCTGAGCAAGTCACTTTAACCTCTGACCCTTGGGGAGAAAGTGGGGGTGACAGCCATTTGCCAGCTTTGCTTTATTGTGAGAACAGTATAGAAAAATGTTTTGGAGGGAGTCGGGCTGTAGCACAGCGGGTTAAGCGCAGGTGGCGCAAAGCACAAGGACTGGCATAAGGATCCCGGTTCGAACCCCGGCTCCCCACCTGCAGGGGAGTCGCTTCATAGGCGGTGAGGCAGGTCTGCAGGTGTCTATCTTTCTCTCCTCCTCTCTGTCTTCCCCTCCTCTCTCCATTTCTCTCTGTCCTATCCAACAACGACAACAACAATAATAACTACAACAATAAAACAACAAGGGCAACAAAAGGGAATAAATAAAATAAATATTAAAAAAAATTAAAAAAAAAAAAAAGAAAAATGTTTTGGAAAGTAAACATTGCCAGAAAGTTGAAAAGTATGACGATGATGATTAAAGTAAGTGGTTTGAAAACCTCCTCAGAAGTCAAACCCCTCATTCAGAGAGCTGGCATGCCAGTCAAGGGAGTGAGGTTCTACAGATTGCGCCACTAGCACCGGACAGCAGACAGCGGGAGACTCTGTGCCCAGAGAATTCATGTTTCCCTCAGGTCAGACGCCAGGCCACCCACTCGAGCTTGGCAGGCCCTAAAGCAAATGGACTTTGCTCCCCAAGGGGTTCTCTTTGCAAAGTCTCCTTTCACTGCTACTTTCCAGGCCCGTGCTCATGGCTCTAAAGCCCAGCCCTCTCTGATACATTCCTGCTACCGCCTGCGTTCACTCAGCCTACATTTCTGCCAGGTCTTCACCAGAGTCTTATGCCTACACAACTGCATTGCTACTGCTAGGTAGACTCTTTTTCTTTTCTTTCCTTTTTTTTTTTTTTTTTTAAGCTAGAGGGTGAGAGACAGAGAAAGAAGGAAGAGCAATACCCACTCTGCCCCTCCGTGTGGTGCTCCCCCCACACGGCGACTGGGGCTCAGACCTGGGTCCTCCAGCATGGCAAGTGGGCACCTTACCATGTGAACTATTATCTCCTGACCCCACATACTTCTTTCTTGATTATTCATGTGTTTTTTATTTTCATTTCTCTCACTTTGCCCAGGTACCCCTGACTTCACAGACAATGACCTCCTGGGGTTCCTGGTTTCACCCCTCAGGTGAGGAAACTGCAGTGGAATATACACTGAGGCTAAATATGCAACTGTGAGCAAGTCAAACAAGCTCTCTGAGTTCAGCTCTCTCCACTTTGAAAAGGAACCAGTAAATTTCAGGGGGAAAAACAAAAATAGCAGTGGTGACTCTGAGGATCAAATGCGACAGAGGACACGTACACGTTCTGTGACTTGCACAGTAGAAGGGAACTGTGTGCACTTAGCCAGCCCAGGAACAGCCTCCATGGACTCCAAGCATCACTGATGACCCACACTACCCCTTTGCCCGCCATGGTCCAGTACAGAAGCTGCTCTCCTAGGGGAGTCTTGGCTGAGCACTTGAAATGTGGCCAGTTTGATCTGATATGCACTGTCAGTGTGATAAACACACTGGTATTTAAGAAAAATACTTAGGGTGAGAACTTTTTGTTCTTACTGGGGGTTTCACCAGACTTTTTCAGTTAGAAAGATAGAGATAAAGAGACCAGAACTATCAGGAACAACACAATAGACCCCCTTGTGGGTCCCCATAGGACCTTGCCCTCAACCTGGATCAACAATGGTAGAGAATGTTCCAGCCTCCTATGCTATACCTGAGGAAGATGGGTCGATATTGGGGCCGCATGGAATGTTCCTACTCATGACCATAAAATGTGAGCTCAGATCTAGAGGGATGCAGAGCTCACATAGGCTCCTAAGCTAATTATGGGCCCAAGATCACATCAAATCAACGGGGTTAACAGTCAACAATATTTATACCCCTTTTCCATATTAGGGAGCTACTCTCTTCCCTGATCCAGCTTTCTGGTCCCTTTTGCAGCCATGACATCATCTCCCTAGACAATAACTTGGATCCACCTACATATCAGATTTCAGGCTCCGGGGCAGGTGGGGGGGGGGACTAGTATAGCCACAGGCCCTTTGGAATTTAATTAAAGTATGCCTACTAGCTATCTACAAAATGGAGGACCCCCCCCCCCCCCCAACTCTTCATCTGCACTATTCCAGCCCTTAGGTCCATGATTGGTCAACAATTTGTTTGGCTTTGTATGTTAACTCTCTTGTCAACCACCAGGTTCCAGATGTTAACATGATGGCCGACCAGACTTCCCCGGACAGACAACCCCACCAATGTGTCGGGGAGCTCTGCTTCCCCAGAGCCCTTCCCCACTAGGGAGAGGCAGGCTGGGAGTATGATCGACCTGTCAACGCCCATGTCCAGTGGGGAAGCAATTACAGAAGCCAGACCTTCCACTTTCTGCATCCCACAATGACCTTGGGTCCATGCTCCCAGAGGATTAAAGAACAGGAAAGCTATCAGGTGAAGGGGATGGGATATGGAGTTCTGGTGGTGGGAATTGTGCGAAGCTGTACCCCTTGTATCCTCTGGTTTTGTCAATGTTTCCTTTTTATAAATAAAAAATTAAAAAAAAAAAAAGAGAGAGACCAGAACTTCCTTCAGTGAGGTGGAGGTTGGATCTGAACCTGGGTTGTGTGCATGAGAAAGCAAGCACACTATTCAAGTGAACTAACTTGTAACTACTGGATGGTCTTGCTCATACTTGGAATACAAAGAGTTTATACAGACAGATTTGCAGAATAAATAAATAAATAAATAAATAAATATAACCAAGTCCCACCACCCTGCAGTTCCCAGCTTCTCCCATCTCTCCTCCAGAGCTCGGTCGGTCCTCTGTCCATCTTGAACACCATCCTTGCAGGGAGCTGCTCTCCTGACAACTTTAGCAGGCACCAGGTCCTGCTTAGTTCACCATTATCACAACTGATGCTTCTCTTCAGCATTTAACTCCTTCACCTTGCACTGCTGTCATCCCTATTATAGTGCAAAATCCCTGAGGTCAGAGAACAAGCCTTCCCAATCTTTGTATGCACTGAATAATTAAGAGAACATCACACATCCAATATGTGCTCAATTTATATCTAGTGAATGTAACAAAATCATTATGCAAAACCCTTAGAGGTTTTCAACGACCTATCACTTAAGGTTCTTCTGTATCTGATTTCATTATCTAATTCTATCTCTTGTTACTGACATAGTGATGATTAGTTCAAAGAATGATTAAGAACAAATTCTTAGCTCCAAGATATTATTCTTCTATGAAATCTCCCATACCATTTGGGGGACTAAACCCCAATTGTTTCTAACCTGTGATGTTTTCTCTTAAATTCTTTCCAAATTATACCTACCTTTCATGGTTTAGCTCAACTCTCATCGCTTCCATGAGTCAAATTCCTTCTAGCCTGTGTACTTAGGCATGGAGTACATCTGTCTAGGTATCTTAAGTGTGTATGTAGTTATCTTTTCCTACTCAGAGTTCTTATACTAAATGCTAACATTGTGTAATATTATCTGACTAGTAAATCATTTGCTCTGTTTCCAAATCACAATTATGTATTTTAAGGACAGAATCATTGTCTCCTAGTCTTTCCTACCCCCTAAATTTCTAATACAGGTATATAGAAATTCAACAAGGTGGAACCAACCCATTCAATTTCCTGCGAAGCCTTTTCCCCATGACTCAGTGAGGATGCAGGGCTCTTTCTCTGTGCTGTTCATGGACAAGCAGTTACATCATCTGGCTGAGACAAGCCACTCCTACCTGCAACACTGTGGAGGGATTCTTGAGACTAACGCTGAGGGACATACATGCCTCAAGGCTGCACATAGCAGCATTCCTGCCAAGCTCAAAAAGGAAATAAAACTCTTATAATGTGGGGATGCACATGTATTTTATACAGTGGCCCAAGAAGCAAGCAAATGGCAAAACAAGTTCTGGCTCGAGGTGACTCTGTGCGGAAGGTGAAAGCAATGGGGCAAGGGACACTTACTCAGAAGATGTGTGCTAGCAGGAAGTGGGTTCATTCAAGAATGTGGGTTCACGGGTGCTCATTTAAGGGCATTTATTTAACCATCATCTCATCGTCTTTCATTTCCTACACATCTATCATATATACTATTGGAATAAGTACAATATTTGAATAATTAAAATGGTAGTAAAAGGAAGGAGATGGTCCTGGCAGGCAGGACTCATAGACACTAATCCCAGGGACAAAGTTTCCTATCTTGCTTTTATTATCCTAGTGAAATTTTTTTTCCTTGTTTGTTTTTTTGTTTTGTTTTGTTTTTTGTTTTGCCTCCAGGGTTATTGCTGCGGCTCGGTGCTTGCGTTATGAATCCACAGCTCCTGGAGGCCATTTTTCCCATTTTGTTGCCCTTGTTGTTGCTGTTATTGTTATCATAGCTGTTGTTGTTGTTGGATAGGACAGAAAGAAATCGAGAGAGAAGGGGAAGACAGAAAGGGGGAGAGAAAGACATTTGCAGACCTGCTTCACCACTTGTGAAACGACCCCTTGCAAGTGGGGAGCCGGGGGCTTGAACTGGGATCCGTAAGCCAGCCCTTGCGCTTTGTGCCATGTGTGCTTAACCCGCTGCGCTACCGCCCAGCTCCCCTGTATTATTTTTTAAACCAGAGAACTGCTCAGCTGTAGTTTATGGTGGTGCTGGGAAATAAACTTAGGACCTTCAGAGCCTTAGGAATGAGAGCTATTTACATAATCATTACGCTGTCTCCCCATTACGCTGACCTCTCTCTCCATCTCCTCTCTCTGACTTATCAAAAAAAAAAAAAAAAAAAAAAAAGAACAAATAGCCACCAGGAGCAGTGGAATGCAGTGTAGGTACCAAGCACCAGCAATAATCTTGGTGGGGAAAAAAGATACCTGTTGCAGTGTTTCACCACTCAAGAAGCTTATCCTTGCAGATGGGGACTGGGGGCTTACTCCCAGGGCCTTGCACATGGTAATCTGTGTGCTCAACCAAGTGCACTACTGCCTGGCCCCCACACCTCTTTCTAAGACTGAAAGAATGGCAGCAGCGAAGAACTCTGGAGCTCGCTCTTGTTCTATTCTTCTAAAAGACTTCTCCATTCCCTCCAAACTGACACGGAAGCTGTTCCTTGCCCACATTTGACCCTCGATGGCTGGTATGTACTTTGAAGAGGGAAGGCCCAGCCAGTCTGAGATGTAAGGGATTCCCACCAACCTGCACGTCTCAGAGGGTGTGTGTAGGCAGCAGCTTTCTCTGATAACAGAGGCTGTTTGGTTCATGAAGTCCCAGGAGGCTATTCTCAAGACAGTGGGCATCATTCCTGCCAAATGCGTGTAGATTTGGACTCATTAACAAGATGAGAAGACTGACTGTAGCACAGGGGCCTTCCAAGGGCAGCCATGGAATTATGAACAGGACTCTGCTTGTCCTAGAGCAGGACTCTGATGTTTACCTAATTTTGTAATGAAGGCTCAAGTTCTCAGGGTGACAAGTAAAGAAGCCCCCAAACATCCAATGAAGTAGCAGAATGAGTGGAAGGTTTAGAGGTTTGCTCTAACAAGGCTAGTTCACTGAGGAATACAACCATCCCACGCATTTCAACTCAAGATGCAAACCTCTCCAGTAGCGGAGGTGGGTAGGGGGTCAGCACGTACCTGAGCAGCCGCAGCTCTGCCAGCAGCGTGGGGTTCTGCTGGGCCTTCTCAGGGGTGGGCTGGGAGGCCTGTTCATGCTCCAGGCGGAGGCGCTGAATCTCTTGCAGGATCTCCCTAAGGGGATGGAGGAAAGTGAGGCGGCTGCAGGGAGCCTCCCAGCTCTGCTCTCCTGTTAACAAGTTCCACTCTGGTCCTCCTGCCTCGACTGTCTTTTTGTGATTACTTCCGAAAGGCTAAGCTGTGAAACGGACCTTCTTAACATTGCTGCACCTGACACTTGCTTTTTGTTTGTTTTATGAAAATTAGTCACCACTGCACTCTCAACATCAAACTTAGGATCTCAGTCTTCCTTTTTGGCCTTTGTATAAAGCCAAGAGACATTGGCTACTTTGACAACCTTCAATCAGACTTCTGGAATGTCACCAGTGGCATGACCTTTACAACCAAATCCAGCAACCAGAACTACATCATTTTCCTCAATAAAATTAAAGCAACCATCACTGGACACAAAGGCTGTGATTTTTTTTTTTTTTTTTTTTTGCCATTCTTGATCAACAGGACTCTGACATACCGGTATTCCTGATAGCAGGATTTGGCTATTTGGCTTCAATCCCTACTTTTTCCAAAGGGTCATGCCACTTCTGGTCCTGTCAGTGGCTACAGAACTTCCTAGCAGTATGAAGACCATGACACTTGCCCATCCTGCTGATCCCATGGGCCTGAGTGGAAATAATATCTGACATTTCCTTACTGAAATGACACTGTGGTTGAGAAAGTCATAAAAGCACTTTTTCCCAAACTAGAAAATTTTTCATGTAAGGAAACTGACAATTAAAATACTTGGCTCGGGAGTCGGGCTGTAGTGCAGCGGGCTAAGCGCAGGTGGCGCAAAGCACAAGGACCGGCATAAGGATCCCGGTTGGAACCCCGGCTCCCCACCTGCAAGGGAGTCGCTTCACAGGCGGTGAAGCAGGTCTGCAGGTGTCTATCTTTCTCTCCTCCTCTCTGTCTTCCCCTCCTCTCTCCATTTCTCTCTGTCCTATCCAACAATGACAACAACAATAATAACTACAACAATAAAACAACAAGGGCAACAAAAGGGAATAAGTAAATAAAATAAATATTAAAAAACAATACTTGGCTTTTGGGGTCTGGGCAGTTAAGTGCACAGAGTACTAAGCACAAGGACCAGCACAAGGATCCCAGTTTGAGCTCCCAGTTCCCCACCTGCTTCACAAGTGGTGAAGCACGGCTGCAGGTGTCTTTCTCTCCCCCCTCTACCTTCCACTCCCCTCTCAATTTCTCTTTGTCTATCCAATAAAATGGGAAAAAAGAAAAATGGCTGCCAGGAACAGTGGATTCGTGCTGGCATGGAGCCCCAACAATAACCCAGGAGGGAAAAAAAAAATCCAGCTCTTCTTTAGGGAAAAGGAAAGAGAAGTCTTAGGAGCCTCCTGATGCAGGTCCTGGGCTCATCTCCCCAAAGTCTTCCTCGGTCTCCTTTCTTTCCCAAGCCCTCAGTGATGATGGCTGCTGTCTCTTCTACCTATGCAGTACTTTGGAGTCAGTCTCCCACCCCAGCTCTACCTTTCTGTGCTTAAGGGCACACTGTCCTTCCTGTCTCCATGCTTTTAGGTGGCTTTTCAGTGAGAGACCAGAGGGTCACATGCAGCAGAAGGGGGCAAGATAACTAGATGGAGTGCAGAGAGGATTGTGAGAGGGAAATACAGTGGCACATGGGAGGAGAAACATTCTGAGGGCATGTGGGCAGGGCTTTGGGGGGCCAGAATCATCAGCAGGCAGAGTGTCCAGTCCACTTACTAAGCCTGGCTGGCCTAGATCCTCCTTTGTGATCAAAAACCTGCTGGTCTACTAGGAAGAGAGAACCTGATATTTTAGCTGACAGTCCTGGGGTTTCAGGAACTGGCTTGACTTCTGTATTCTTTTTGTTTATTTGTTTGTTTTTATCTTTATTTGTTGGATAGAGACAGACAGAACTTGAGAGGGAAGGGGGTGACAGAGAGGGAGAGAGACAGAGAGATACCTGCAGCCCTGCTTCACCACTTGTGAAGCTTTTCCCCTGCAGGTGGGGACCAGGAGCTCGAACCTGGGTCCTTGCACACTGTAACATGTGCTCTCAACCAGGTGTGCCACCATCTGGCCCCGACTTCTGTATTCTTACCTGTTTTTGTTTTCCAGTTCTGCAATCAGCTGTCTTTGTTGTTTGTTGGCATCAAAGTTCAAGCTCAGGTCAGTGGGAGGACGGGTCTATCATGAGAAGAAAGAAAGGATTTGTTGTTGTGATTCCATATATCCAGAGTGGCTGGACTGTTGATTTTTTAAACAGATTTCTGAGGGAGTAATTTACATACCATAAAAACAACCATTTGTACAATGAGCCTCAGTAAATTTAAGCAGTTGTGCAGTCAATCGCCACAGTCCAGTTTTAGTTTTCCATGACCACAAAAGATTCCCTTATGCCTGTTGTAGTCAATCACCACTCCCAGTCCAAGTGAGACAACCACTGACTTGCTTTATGTCTAGCTTGGCCTTCTCTAGAAATTTGCAGAGTTATATAAATACCAATGTTTACCCTTAAATGGTTCATCCAATTGCCTGTGGGGGTCCTGGTGTGTTACACCCCTGTCTTCAGTGCCCTTCTCAATCCACATCCTCAGACTGACTAATTACAAATCTCATTTCATTTCTCTGAGTTTGGGTTTTTGTTTTTCAGTGTTGTTTTGGATTCTACATATAACTGAAATCAAACAGCATTTATCTTGGAAGAACACCCTCAAGGTTCAGATTTTTTTATTAGTTAATTTTTTTATTTATTGAAAGAGAGGCAGTCAACATAAATTTAACAAGAACAACAGGTGAGAATCATTAAATATACATTATATATTTAACATATATAATATGATATATATAGTATATATCAATTCCTATCAATTTCTCTATTTAAATAAGGAAACATTTCTTTAAAAAAACTATCAAATGGTATGTAATTTTTCTTATCACTTTTAAGCATATTCATGAGGTTGTCAGACCACTGCCACTAATTCCATAACATATTCATTATCCTTAAAAGAAACACACCAAGGGCAGCTGGTAGTGCACTGGGTTTAGTTCACATGGTATGAAGTGCAAGGACCACTGTAAGAATCCCGGTTCGAGACCCCACCCCTACTCCCACCCCCACCCCCACCCCCTGGCTCCCCACCTGCAGGGAGGGTCGCTTCACAGGCGGTGAAGCTGGTCTGCAGGTGTCTCTCTCTCTCTCTCCCTCTCTCTGTCCTAGCAACAACAGTGGCAACAACAACAAAATGAAAAGAATGCAGTGGATTCGTGATGCACTGAGCCCCAGCGATAACCCTGGAAGAAAGAAAGAAAGAAAGAAAGAAAGAAAGAAAGAAAGAAAGAAAGAAAGACAGACAGACAGAAAGACCTCTGGGCCGGGCAGTGGTGCAGCCAGCTTAGTGCACGTTACCATGTGCAAGGACCTTGGTTCAAGCCCCTGTTCCCTACCTACAGTGGGGACGCTTCATGAGTGGTGAAGCAGTTCTGTAGCTGTCTCTCTCTTTCCCTCTCTATCTCCCCTCCCCTCCCCATTTCTCTCTGCCCTGTCAAATAAAAATAGAAAGAAAAAAAATGCCCGCTGAGACTTGATAGTGCTGGCCCCAGCCCCCTGCAATAACCCTGGGGGCAAAAAAAAAAAAAAAAAAAAGAAAAAGGAAACACACCTATTAATAATCACTCCTTATTTCTCCCTCTCCCACTATGATGACCACCAATTTTCTTTCTTTTCCAAAGCACTGCTTGATTTTTGTTCACGTGGCGTCAGGGATTAAGCCTGGAACCTTGCGGCCTCAGGCATCAAAGTCCTTGTGCATAATCATCACATTGTTTCCCTGGTCCTCAACTTACGTTCTATCTTTATGGGCTTACTTGTTCTGGATATCACAAATACATGGGATCACATAATTTGAGGTCTCTTTAAAAAATATTTATTTCTTTATTCCCTTTTTGTTGCCCCTGTTGTTTTATTGTTGTAGTTATTATTGTTGTCTGTCTTTGTTATTGGATAGGACAGAGAGAAATGGAGAGAGGAAGGGAAGACAGAGAGAGGGAGAGAAAGACAGACTCCTGCAGACCTGCTTCACCGCCTGTGAAGTGACTCCCCTGCAGGTGGGGTGCCGAGGGCTTGAACCGGGATCCTTAATTTGAGGTCTTTTATGTCTAGCTTCTTTCACTTAGCAAAATGTTCTTACAGTTCACTCATGTGCATATATCAGAACTGCGTTGTTTTTAACTGAGTAATATGCCATCATGTAAATAAAACACTCATGAATATATTCACTAGCAGTTGGATATTTAAATTATTCTTATTATTTTCTATTTTGAAAAATGTTGCTATGAATATCTGTGGATATCTTTCTGTGGAGAGATATATTTTATATTCTCTTGGGTATATGTGTAAAAGTAGGATTGCTGGGTCATGCAGTAACTGCTTTTTGAAAACTGTCAATTTTATATTCCTCTCATCACAGTATTAGGGTTCCATTTTTGGATATTCTTGGTAATACTTCTTTTTGTTAAAAAAAAAAATCAGTCATCCTAGTAGGTGTAAAGTGGTCTTCATTCTGGATTAAATTTGCATTTCTCCAATGACTAACAGACTAATGTGTTGCATATACTTTTATGTGATGACGATGATGACAATTCAACCAGAGCACTGCTCAGCTCTGGCTTATGGTAGTAGGGGGCAGAGGGAGTGGGGGTGGGGTGGGGGGAGAATTGAACTTGAGGTTTCAGGAGTCTCAGGCATCCAAGTCTTTTTGCATAACCATTATGCTATCTCCCCTGCCCCTATTGACCATTTTTATATTATCTTTGACAAGTCACTACTTTTGATTGCAAACCCACTGATACTTCTCACACGACTTCTTTTTTTTTTAAATATTTATTTATTCCCTTTTGTTGCCCTGTTGTTTTATTGTTGTAGTTATTATTGTTGTTGTCATAGTTGGATAGGACAGAGAGAAATGGAGAGAAGAGGGGAAGACAGAGAGGAGGAAAGATAGACACCTGCAGACCTGCTTCACCGCCTGTGAAGCGACTCCCCTGCAGGTGGGGAGCCGGGGTTCGAACCGGGATCCTTATGCCGGTCCTTGTGCTTTGCGCCACCTGCGCTTAACCCGCTGCGCTACAGCCCGACTCCCATCACACATGCCTTCTTAAGAACACAGAACTAATCAACATAAACTAGGAAAATGAGTAAATGGGAGGGTTTCCTTTTATTGACTGACCTGAGTCCAAGCTCTCAGTGAAGGCTGTTTCTCTCTGTACATTCCTGGTTCTGATCAATACACTATCCATGATGAAGCAGAACACTTGTTTCCACTTGAAGTTAAGAGACGCGACATGAGGGGCTGGGTGGGGATGCACCTAGTTGAGTGCACATGTTACAGTGCGCAAGGACCCAGGTTCGGCCCCCACCCCCATCCCCACCTGCAGAGGGAAAGCTTCACTAATGGTGAAGCAGGGCTGCAGGTGTCTCTCTGCCTCTCTCCCTCTCTATCTCCCCCTACCCTCTCGATTTCGGACTGTCTCTATTCAATGATAAATAAAGATAATAAAAAATTAAAAATAAATTTAAAGGGGCCGGGTGGTGGCGCACCTGGTTGAGTTCACATATTACAGTGCACAAGGATCTGGGTTCGAGCCCCTGGTTCCCACATGCAGGGGGAAAGCTTTGCGAGTGGTGAAGCAGGTCTACAGGTGTCTCTCCTTGTCTTTCTCTCTCCCCTCTTCCTTTCAATTTCTGGCTGTCTCTATCCAATAAATAAATAAAAATAATTTTTTAAAAATTAAAAAAATAAATTTAAAAAAGAAGATGCAATATGTAATTCTTTGTAATGTGGCCTTTCCTAAATAAATTGGGAAGACAGTATATCAAAACTGACCAGGAGGTTCCTTCTAAATTACTAAATATCTTTCTTCCTTAAAAGAAAAAAAAAAAGTGGCATTACTTCCTCCAGAGCAGACCAACAGATCGATCAAATTTTCTATATTGTATTCAGAGTCTTGCATGAGACCGAGTTGAACCTCAGAAAAATGACTGGCCTGACACTGAACCTGCTCTATGAATAATAGATTTCCAATTCCTGAAAACTGGAATTAAGACTAACAGCTCCCTATTAGAGTGGGGTCAGAAAAGATTACAGACAAGGGAAAGAGCTATGAAAGGAATTTGCTTTAAATGATGACAAAGAAACAAACACCCTGTGGTATTTCGCTGGAAACGTCTAAAGGGTCTTTTCAGCTCTGAGTGTCTGACTGAAAAGCTGAGGCACTTTTCAAAGGGGAGGTTAATCAAAGAATCAAGAATGAACCATTATCAGTAATGGTTCATTCGTAACCAGGCAAGATTCTTTGGTGTCAAACAGCACTGTTCCTCAAATACAAAGAAGTGGGAGTAGAGGAAGATTCTAAACCAGAAGCAGCAGTTCCACCTGGAACAGGCGGCTATTAAAAACAAACAACACTTCTTTGGATATTAAGTTGAGAATTTATGATAGCAAGATAAGAACGGGCGTAGGCAGTCTGTGAGGAACTACTTGTCATGTGAACCTTACTTTGTTTTACTATGTATTTATTTTCTCTAAATGAGAATAAATATTTACAGAAAAAGATGTGACGAGAGTCTAGATGATACAACATGGGTAGCAACACAAAGCTCTATAGAATGTTGCTTGCTATAACTTAAAACACAATGTTATTTATCAATAATGTGCCACACACCTTTCATGTGCTAATCTATGTAGGGTTTCAAAGGAACACTGTGCTGTTTCCTCATAAGCACTGCGTGTGGCTTTGGGGGTTAGTGAAACGCCATCACCTCTGAGGCTCTGTATCATCTTTAGACTACAAAACTTCAGGATGCTTCCAGTCATGTGAACAACTACAAGTTGTAGCATCTGGGAAACACAGTGACTATTGTCCCTGGTTCACGGCGAGCAGCGTACGCCCCAGTACTCCTCCCCATTTTTATTAAGCTGGGTGATTAAGTTTAGTTGTTTGTTCTAAGCCAAAGATAAGCCAAAGATATATGAGAATAAAAAAGGACGACCCTTTCAATAAACACCAAATGGAATGAATTGGAAAGACTCAATAGGGCTGAGTTTCTAGACTAAAGAGCCAGTGGACTAGATGAAGGCAAGGCAGCTTTAGAGATTGGGAAAAGTCAGGACCACCCCAAGAGGCAAACTGATCAACATATTGCTAACTACTGATTCTAGTTATGAGCTTGTGAAAGTAAATTATCACTTTCTTTCCTGTTTATGTTTATAAACATTCATAACACATTTTCAGTATATCCAAATAGGGAGCCATAAAAATGATTCTTTTGTGTATATTTGATGTAGGGCCAGGCAATTTCATTGAGGATGAAGCTGCAAGTTATCTCCTTTGCATAAAACACTTACATGATACAAACCCAGCCTCCAGCTTATTGTACTATGGAGATGAGAACTTTCTCATTACGTAACAACTACAAAATTCCTCCTACTCAACACATTTTGCTGATTTCATTTTCCTGATTCCACATCTTGACTCCCTGACACCAGTGGTTTCATCACTGACGCATGGAGTTTCTCTGGTGATGTATACAGACACCAACAATTTAGTGTTATGTCTGACTTAGAGGAAAATGGGGAATTCAGGTTGGCCTCATGACATTAAGTAGGATTTGTTCCTTCAAGAGTTTTCTTGGCCACCTCTGAAGTAAGCAGCAAACAAACAAGCGAACAAAAAACCCAACAGGGCTTCAGTGAAAAATGAAAAAAACTGAAAAGTTGTAACCGGTGTGAAATTTAATTTTGGACAGAGAAATTGAAAGGGGAGGGGAAGATAGGGAAAAAGGGGGGGGGGGTCAGGCAGTAGCATAGCAGATTAAGCACACATGGTGCAAAGTGCAATGACCAGCGTAAGGATACTGGTTCGAGCCCCTGGGTCCCCACCTGCAGGGGGGTTGCTTCACAAGTGGTGAAGCAGGTCTGCAGGTGTCTATCTTTCTCTTTTTCTCTCTCTTTTTATAGAGAAAGAGAAATTGAGATAAGAGCGGGAGATAGAGGAAAGGAAGGAAGGAGGGAGGGAGAAGAGAGGAAAGGAGAGACCTGCAGTTCTCCTTTACTGCTCATGAAGCCTCCCCCCTACAGGTGGAGGGAACTCAGTTCCTTGAACACTATAATGTGTGAGTTTAATTGGGTACACCACTACCCAGCTCCCAGATTTTAAAACTTTTTTTAAAAAGATTTTATTTATTTATTGATAAGAAAGTTAGGAGAGAGAGAGAACCAGACATCACTCTGGTACAAATGCTGCCGGGCTTGAACTCAGGACCTCACACTTGAGAGTCAAGCGCTTTATCCACTGTGCCACCTCCCAGACCACAGATTTTTAAACTTTTAAATAAATCTAGAGATTTAGCTTTTATCTGATAACTTGACTAAGTTTCAGCAGTATTTAGTCTTTAATAATCCAGGTAAATTAATGAGGAACCAACAGAGGGGCAAAATGCGGCCTGAGAGAGAAAAAGTAACAATGCTTTATGGATGTAGGTCTGGTAAAATAGCTCAACTGGTAATGTGCTCCTTTGGCATGTGTGCATCCTCGGTTCAAGCCCGGACCCCACCACACTGAAGGCAGCTTTGATGCTGTGGTCTCTTTCACTCTATCTAAAAAAAAAAAAAAAAAAATAGGGAGTCGGGCGGTGGCACAGTGGGTTAAGCGCATGTGGCGCAAAGCGCAGGAACCGGCGTAAGGATCCCCGTTCGAGCCCCCGGCTCCCCACCTGCAGGGGAGTCGCTTCACAGGCGGTGAAGCAGGTCTGCAGGTGTCTATCTTTCTCTCCCCCTCTCTCTCTGTCTTCCCCTCCTCTCTCCATTTCTCTCTGTCCTATCCAACAACGAACTGCGTCAACAAGGGCAATAATAATAACCACAACGAAGCTGCAACAAAAGGGGGAAAAAATGGCCTCCAGGAGCGGTGGATTCATGGTGCAGGCACCGAGCCCAGCAATAACCCTGGAGGAGGAAAAAAAAAAAATTCCAATGCTGCAACTGTATCTAAGATGAATTAAATCAATCTTGCTGTAAGGACCAAAGGCAATGTTTCTAAACACCCAGCACAAAGTTATTGATACAGAAGGCTCAGAAAGGTGATAGCTCCAATTTAATCCTCTTTTGAGGTCAAAGCAGACAGGCAGGGTGACCTCTAGGGGCACAAGACCCCCTCCCAGAAGGCCACAGAAACAAAGGTTGGATGAGGTGAGGAGGGAAAGCTCAACACTGAAAACTTCAATAGACAGTGTCTGAAGCGATATATGTGACTGTTAGACTAAGCGATGGATACATTTAAGTGAAGTGATGGAAGGCCGGAGGACCACATTGGAAGCCTGAAAGCATTTTTTGTTTTGTTTTTTTTTTTATAAACCACAGCACTGCTAAACTCTGGTTTATGATGATGCTGGGGATTGAACCCGTGTCAAGTCTTTTCCATAACCTTTATGTTGTCCCCCAGCCCTTAAAGTTGTAGTATTTGAGAAGGGAGACTCCCAGTGATACTGCTACGCGAGAATAAGACACAAAGTCCCTTTGATTCAAGAAAGCATGAAGTGTTTTTTTTTAACTTCTTTTTACATTACCATTCTCATAGTTAAATGTAAATTCACAGAATTCCATCATCTTTAATGAGATGGAGACTCAGCTGAAGAATGCAGGATAAGAAATTAAGACCCCCTTGAGTTAAATTAGGATATGTCATAAAGTAATACCAGCACAATGTGAAAATTAACCTGGCCAGGCAGTAGCACAGCAGGTGAAGTGCACATGGCTCGACGCACAAGGATTGGCATTAGGATCCTGGCTCAAGCCCCTGGCTCCCTACCAGTAGGGTAGTGGGCTCAGAAGCGGTGAAGTAGGTCTGTAGGTGTTTTATCTTTCTTTCCTCCCTCTGTCTTCCCCTCCTCTCTTGATTTATCTGTCCTATCCAGCAACAGCAGAGATAACAGTAACAATAACAAAAGAACAACAAGGGCAACAAAATGGGAAAAATGGCCTCCAGCAGCAGTGGATTTATCGTGCAAGCACTGAGCCCCAGCGATAATCCTGGAGGCAAAACAAACAAACAAACTAACACTACTGCAGAGAATTTTGTCTATATGAACTCAAAGGATCAGTTCTAAAGAAAGTCGCCGGGGCCAGGTGGTGGTGCAGGTGGTTGAGCACACGATAACGCATAAGGACCCAGGTTCAAGCCCTTGGTCCCCAAAAAGCTTTGCGAGTGGTGAAGCCGTGCTGCAGGTGTCTCTCTGTCTGTCACCCTCTTCCCTCTCGATTTCTAGCTGTCTCCAATAAATAAATATAACAATGTTGTTTTTTTAAAAAAGAAAGTTACCCAAAATAAACTAGACTGTCTCTGTATCCTAGGACAGTCTGTCCATCACCTCAACAGTACTTAGACTAACTAGAGGGCTGCGGATTAATAAACCACACACACACACACACATATTCTCTCTCAAAAACTTAATGTTTTTAGTCCGGTGGTTCTTAAACTAGATGTAAATCAGAAGGGTGGACATTTTCTTAAGATAAAAACCAATGGGCCTTAAGCTCACAGATTCTGGTTCAATACCTCCACAGTAATGCCAAGAATCTGAGTATTTGTTAAATGCTTCCCACAATCATAATATGCATCCAAGCTTGACGACTATTTTATGGGAGTTTTGAGTTAATAAATGTGTAGAAGACACCACATGAGTACTGTTCTTTTTTAATTCTAAGACAACACAAGGGCACTTCTGCAAGTCTCGAGCAGCTGACATGACAGGAGGCTGTGAAAGCTAGGAGGATGGGGGTGGGACAAGCAAAAATGTGCCCATGCTAGGTTGTATAATGGGTCATGATCTCCCCTTCCTTTCACCTTTCTTCCAAGTTTTCCATGAGTTTAAAATTTTCCATGTGAAATTAGGAAAATATCTGATTATTATATGTAATGCTGGTGACGTTTGTGGTAAACTTCAGAATTTGCTGTTAAGACTATGATTTTCCACACAGTGTAGTTATTTTTAGGCATAAACTTAGGTACTTGAGGGGAAAAAAATGAGCTCTCCTGGCCTATCTAAGCAACCTACTGTTTCTTTCTTCAAGGATCAGCTCAGAGAGGGGTGGGCAGCTATGTTTCTTTCCTCAGGAGAGTGCACGCTGGGCACTGCAGCATTCTGCAGGGTGTCAGGCTGGCTGCTCACATGATTTAACGATTTGTCTTTGTGGAATAGGGTGTTTGCAAAAAAAATCAATATAAAGCCTATCTGGCAGGCTATAAAAAACTGTTTTGAGCAATACATCCACTTTATGCAAAGCACTTGTATCAGAGAGAGATTAGAGGATTAGAAGTCTTGTGTTTAACAGAAATCTAGTCAAAAAGAATCCTTCCAGAGAGACTCAATATTTATATATTTTTGAAAATATACTGAAGATAAAGGAGACCATATCAGTATTCAGTGTCAAGACCATTCTAAAAATGATCACTTTCCTACAATTTAGAGAACTGGTATTGGAAACCACCAAGAGTAAATAGACTTATCTTGTTTGCAGTGGAGGAGTAGAGGGAGGGACCTTCTTTTCAGGGTCGAATGGCTTTGGAGCTTTTACTTACAATATTTTAAAAGCAGTATATAAGTCAGCAAGGTTATATAATGATATTAAGTACACCTAATTTTAAAAACCAATGACAATTAGGTTCATACAAACCATAACCTTTATTTATTTTATTTTTATTAGACAGCCAGAAATTGAGAGGAGAGGGAGAGATAAGAGAGGGAGAGAGACAGAGAGACACCTGCAGTCCTGCTTCACGACTTGCAAAGCTTTCCCCCTGCAGGTGGCGGCCAGGGACAAAAACCCTGGTCCTTGTGCATTTGTAACATATGCGCTTTACCAGGTGTGCCACCACCTGGCCCCCATAAACTTTATTTTTAAAATCATTTGAACAGTTATGACTGAGAGTATTAGTAAGGCTTAACTAATCATATGCAGCTTTCTCCCTTCTTTTGTTCCATTTTGTTAAGCTTCAGAGTTGTAATATAGAATAAGCTGTATGACATAATAGTCAATTTTTAAGGTAAAGATCTTTTGTAAAAAAATTTTATTTTATGAAAGAGGGAGGATGAGACAGAGATATGCCAAAGCACCCTTCAACTCTGGCATATGCACTGTAAAGGATCAAATCTGGGAAGTCAGGCATTTAAAGTCTTGTGTCCTACTATTAAGCTTTCTTAGAGAATATGGGTGGGAGAAGATAGTATAATGCTATACAAGATGACTTTCATGCTCGAGGCTCCAAAACCCAGGTTAAATCCCTGCATTACCATAAGAGAACTGAACAGTGCTTTGGAAAAGAAAGAAAGAAAAAAAGAGAAAGAAAAGAACCTTAAATTGCATTACAAGCAATAGTAGTACTAGATATAATCAGCGCGTTGATTTTCAGCACAATTATATAGGAAAGAATGCTCCATTGCTGTGACTGATTAATCTTCTCTGGTAGTTTTCTGAGGATCTTTATAGTCTACAGTTTTGCTATAATAGACCTGAATGTGGAGTTATTTTTATTGATTTGGGGCAAATTGTGATGTTTCAAGCTGAAGATTAGTGCTTTGAATAAATTCTGGAAAATTTGCAGCCATTAATTTTTTTTTTTTTTTTTTTTTTTTGCTTGCAGGGTTATGGCTGGGCTCAGTGCCTGCACTATGAATCCACTGCTCCTGGAGGTCATCCCCCCTCCCCCACCCCATTGCTATTGGATAGGACAGAGAGAAACAGAGAGGAGGGAAGACAGAAAGGGAGAAAGACAGACACCTGCAGACCTGCTTCCCCTCTAAAGTGAGCCCTCTGCAGGTGGGGAGCCAGGGGCTCGAACCAGGAGCCTTGCACAAGTCCTTGTGCTTTGTACTATATGCGCTTAACCCAGTGTGCCTGTGCCACTGCCTGGCCCCTCAACCATTAATTCTTCAACCATATTCAACCATTTCCTAAGAGAAAGTGATTTTTTAAGTTCCATTTGGCTAGCTTTCTATCCACCATGTCTGGAATCTTTCCTCCAAATTTACCATTTTTCTGTGCTGTTCTTTGGTTGACTAATTCTCCAATTCAACATTTATAACTTGTACTAAAATTTTAATTGCACTAGCTTTTGTTTTTAAGACATTTAAGTTCAGTTTGGTTTGCCACTTCTGATCTTTTAAGATAGTCTTTCATAATGTTTATGAATTTTTGTTATGTTTTATTTTTAAAATTACAATACTGAGATACAGAGAAGCAGGGAGAGAGATCAGAAACAGAGGTGGGGGGAGCCAGAGACACCTGCAGCCTACTCCACCACTCACGAAGCCTTTCCACTGCAGGTGGGGACCAAGGGCTTGAGCCAGGGTCTCTGCGCACGGTAACTTGTGCACTTGACCAGTTCCACCATCGTCTGTCCTCCGGGAGGTTTTAGAATTTCCTCTTTCAGGTCTTAAATGTTTTAAACAGCCACTTCAAAGAGTTGTAGTAGCTGAAATCATGGAGGCCTGAAGTTGCGGTGTTAGTTTAGGAATTCATGGTGGTTGGGCTCTTTCTGTGGGGGTACTGCTGTGTCGCCATTCAGAATGCTAGCTTAGGAGAGGGTTTACATAATCCACTGCTCCTGGAGGCCACTCTTTCCCCCTTTTGTTTCCCTTGTTGTTTATTGTTGTTGTTATTGCTGTGGTTGTTGGATAGGACAGAGAGAAATGGAGAGAGGAGGGGAAGACAGAGAGGGGGAGAGAAAGACAGACACCTGCAGACCTGCTTCACCACTTGTGAGGCGGCCCCCCCTGCAGGTGGGGAGCTGGGGGCTCAAACTGGGATCCTTGTGCCGGTCTTTGCGCTTCACGCAATGTGCGTTTAACCCGCTGTGCTACTGCCCAGCCCTCCCTGTCGGGCTGAGCTTCACTGACGGGAGACAGACGACCAGGGACTCATGGTTGAGCTGTACGCAGTATCTCTTTATTCATGCAGGACGCAGCGCAATCTATACCAAGCTAGACTAAACTAACAACTAACTAAAACGAACAGTGTTGTCTTTATATATACTTCCCAAGTAGGGTGTGAACAGGATGTGACGCAGAGAGGGTGGAGAGAAAAGTGACTGGTGAAAATCAGGGTGTGACAAGGAGAGGATCAGGGTGTGACAAGGAGAGGGGGTGGAGCAGGTGAGAATTCTACCACTAAACCACCAATGCCCTGGAGGGAAGGTGGTGCTTTATGTAAATAAAAAAGTGATTTATGTAAATAGATGGCAGTGGTTATGTAAATAGAATACAGAGGTTATGTAATTAGAATGCAGTGTTAAGCAGGGGGGATTTAAACCAAATGAAACAGAAGGGGTTTTTAAAAGCAGAATTAGAAGATACCAACACCTCCCCATAAGCAAGATTTCTTAGCTCTGGATGATGGTTTTCTGGACCATGCCCTCAGTGTATAATGCCCTCAGAGACCTAGCTTCATCTGGGAACCTCATTTCTAACCTGTGCACAAGGTTTTGCCCACTGCAACTCAGGACAATTCAACCCAAGCTGAGCACAGAACAGGAGTAGCAGCAATGGCACTGCTTGAACTGCTTTGGGTTTCAGACTTTTCCAGATTCCAGGAAACTGAATTCTCTTCTATTGATTTTTAGACCCCACACTCCAGTAACCCTCTTACAAAGATTAATTTATTTACTGAGAGAGAACCAGACAGGAGAGCTATCACAGTGCCACTCTGTCACCCAGAGCTCCCTAGTACCATCCCTGGTGCTCTCGTGTGCCAGGGCTCAACACGGTGAGCTATCTCTTACTTCCTATAGATCAGACGCCTTCATACCCTTCTGCATTTTCCCCCTATTATATCTAATTACTTGTGGTTAAACTTAATAGTGTGATTACTTGTGGAATGTTTGTCTTCTTTACTAGATTATTAGTTCTGTGAGGGGAGGAGTCACTTGTTCATCATGGTACTAAATCTGACATGTCATGAGAATAAAATTAATGTAGGTGTGGAGAAGAAAAGGGGTGGGTATTCATTCACATGTACATATACTCAGGGAAAGTACAGGTTTGAAAAAAGAGAAGGAAGATAGGAAACTGCATTATGAATTATTTCAAAATTGTAGAAAACAGCAAATTCCTGGGCCACCACTTCCCACTTTCACACGGTCACCATTCTTGGTTCCTTTTCCTTTTGAGACATAATGCTCAGATCTGAAGTATACCATTCAGTTTTGACAAATGCACACATCCCTATTAAAATGTAGAACAGTTCCAGTATTCCAGGAAATTTCCTCATTTCCTTTAATATCCTTATTTCTAGAAACAGCTTCTGACCTGACTTCCCACTGTCACAAGCTTCTTGCCTGTCCTGCAATTTCATGCACATGGGATCAAACAGAATGGATTTCTGTGCGGGTTTCCTCATTCATCTCCATACAGTACCTAATGGTGTTCCAGTCAACGACATATGTATTCATTTCAGACCACATACACAGTGATGGTTGCTCCATATAGCTTAGTTGTGTAGTAGGCTCTGTCATCTAGATCTGTACACACAACATATATGACAAATGTAAAGTATATAGCAAGTATCAAGTACACATTTGCGAGACAAAATCAGTTAATGGCACACTTTGCATGACTGTCAGTTTTATACTTCACCTATGTTGTTGCACCTACCAGGGTTCCTCTTTTATTTTTTATTTTATTTTTTTCTGTTGTTGAATAACATTCAGCAGTAGGAATAGAAGAGTTTGGAGCACATGTGTATTCATAAACATATGGACTGTTTCCAGCTAATCTGAACAGAACTGCTGTGAACAATCTTGTACAAGTGAAAGACAGACACCTGCAGAGCTGCTTCACCACCTGTGAAGCGACTCCCCTGCAGGTGGGAAGCCAGGGGCTCGAAGCGGGATCCTTACGCTGGTCCTTGCGCTTTGCGCCACATGCGCTTAACCCGCTGCGCTACCGCCCGACTCCCATACAAAGCTTTTTATGAAATGAAGCTTTCAGATCTCTTGGATATTGTCCTGTCTCCTAGACAGCATCTAGGAACAGATCTTCTAGGTCACAGAATGTTTGCCCCCTTAAGAAACTGCCAAATAGCTTTACAGAGTTAGCTGTAATATTTTACATGCCCACCAGCAAAATAGGAAAATTCTGATTGTTCCAATCCTCTCAGACAGCTGGTGTAGACAATCTTTGGGCATTCTAGTGGGTTATTACAGTCCTAATGGACATCTTACTGATGCTGAATGCCATTAAGCACCATATACTTAATGGCAACCTGTATGCCTTCTTTTATGAAGTGTCTGCTCAAGTCTTTTGACCATTTAAAAAACCTGGACTGTCTTTTTTCTTATTAAAGGTCAAAGATTATTTACATATTCATCCTGTTGTCAGCTATGTGTTGTGAATATTTCCTTTCAGATTGTCTACTCCTTAGACATATCTTTTGGCTAGCAAAATCACTTATTACCAATAAAGTCCAATTTACCATTTTTTAAATAGCTTGTGATTCCCAAAACCTCAGAAATATTTACTTACCCCAGAATAATGAAGACATTTTTCTATGTTTTCTTTTAGTAGTTTTTTTTAAAGATTTTATTTATTTTTAATTGAGAAACATAGGAGGAAATAGACAAAAAAAAGACATCACTCTGGTACATGTGGTGCTAAGGACTGAACTCTGAGCATCATGCCTGACAGTCTAACGCACCTGCCACTGTGCACATACACCTCCCGGGCCACACCACTGTTCCCTAAACATGAGTGCGCCGGGAAGTTGGGCCTTTTCTGCATTTCAGTGTGATCCTTGCAGGTGAAGTGTGATCTTCTTTTAGTAGTTTTATAAAGGTTTTAACTTCTATTTTAGATATAGATATATATTTCCAATCGATGTTTATGTATTGTGTAAGGTAGAGGTTAAGATTTCCATCCATCCATCCATCCATCCATCCATCCATCCATCCATCCATCCATCCATCCAATCTATCCCTGATCTGGCAACATTTATGAAAAGTATTTTCCTGTCCATTGTGTCCTCGTCAAAAGCTATTTGACTTTATACTTGAGTCTATTTTATGGGTACCCTATACCGTTCCCTAGATTTATGTGTCTATGATTTGTTTCTTTTCTCTCACAGCTGGATATGTAACTGGCATATACCACTGCATAACTTTAAGGTTTTCTTTAATTTCTCTGATTAACATAGAAAACATTGTTAAATTTTCAGCCTTGAGATCTTTCATTAAATTTGTCCATGATTGTGGGAGTCGGGGAGTAGCACAGCAGGTTAAGCGCAGGTGGCGCAAAGTGCAAGGACCAGCATAAGGATCCCAGTTCGAGCCCCCCGCTCCCCACCTGCAGGGGAGTCGCTTCACAGGCGGTGAAGCAGGTTTGCAGGTGTCTATCTTTCTCTCTCCTTCTCTGTCTTCCCCTCCTCTCTCCATTTCTCTCTGTCCTATCCAACAACGACAACATCAACAATAACTACAACAATAAAAACAACAAGGGCAACAAAAAGGAAATAAATTAATTAAAATTATTTTTTCCATGATTATCTGATTTTTAAAAATGGTAATGGTATTTGAAAATGGTATTTTTCTGGGGCCAGGTGGTGGCATACCTGGTTGAGTACATATATTACAATGTGCAAGGATCCAGGGTCAAGCCTCTGGTCCCCACCTGCAGGGAGATAGCTTTGTGAGTGGTGAAGCAGTGTTGCAGGTGTCTCTCTGTCTCTCACCCTCTGTATCTCCCCCTTCCCTCTCCGGTTCTGGCTGTACCTATCAAATAGAAATATAGTTAAAAAAAAAACCTTAAAAAAAGAAAATGGTATTTTCCCCAATTAAAATTTCTATTTGTTCATAGGATATTGACAATTCGGGAGTCGGGCTGTAGCACAGCGGGTTAAGCGCAGGTGGCGCAAAGCGCAAGGACCAGAGTAAGGATCCCGGTTCGAGCCCCCGGCTCCCCACCTGCAGGGGAGTCGCTTCACAGGCGGTGAAGCAGTTCTGCAGGTGTCTATCTTTCTCTCCCCCTCTCTGTCTTCCCCTCCTCTCTCCATTTCTCTCTGTCCTATCCAAAAAAAAAACAACAACAAGGACAACAATAATAACTACAACAATAGAACAACAAGGGCAACAAAAAGGATATTGACAATTCATCTTTACTTTACTTGATCAGGAACTGTAGTGGTTTACTAGTCCCATGATCTTTTTAAACAGACTATCTTGTTTTTTCTTCTTGATTTCATTAATTTTTTTTTAATCTTTATTTATTGGGTAGAGACAGCCAGAAATTGAGAGGGAAGGAGGTGACAGGGAGAAAAAGATATACCTGAAGCACTGCTTCACCACTTGCAAAACTTTCCTCCTGCAGGTGGGGACCCGAGGCTTGAACCTGGGTCCTTAAGCACTGTACATGTTCACTCAACCAGGTGCACCACCACCCAGCCCCAATTTCATTTTTTTTTAAAAAGTGATATTGTAAGTAAAATTAAAGGTGACTACAGTCCCTTCCCTAAGCCCACTCCCATCCTTCTATCCTGAATCTCCTTAGTGTTATCTTTGCTATCTACTTAACATTCATCAATGAAAGTAATGCTACTTCCTGCTACTCTACTGGAACACTCCAAAGCCTTTTATTTTGTTTTTTTTTTAATTTTTCGTATTTATTTACTTACTTTCCCTTTTGTTGCCCTCGTTTTTCATTATTGTTGTTGATGTCATCGTTGTTAGATCAGACACAGAGAAACGGAGAGAAGACAGAGAGGGGGAGAGAAAGATAGACACCTGCAGACCTGCTTCACTGCCTATGAAGCAACTCCCTTGCAGGTGAGGAGCCAGGGACTCGAACCAGCATCCTTATGCCGGTCCTTGCTCTTAACCTGCTGCACTACCGCCCGACTCCCCAAAGCCATTTATCTATCTACCTATCTACCTACCTACCTACCTATCTATCTATCTATCTATCTATCTATCTATCTATCTATCTATCTATCTATCAGAGCACTGCTCAGTTCTGGCTTATGGTGGTGCAGGGGGACTGAATCTGGGACTCTGAAGCCTCAGGCACGAGAGTCTCTCTGCATAACCATTGTGCTATGTACCCCTGAAGCCCTCTATTTACTCACCACATTTCCTGCCTCTGCAGCCAGCCGAGCAGCATAGCGAGCTATGAGTCGGTGCTCCTCGTCCAGTCGACTAGGACTGTCCAGGACACTGCCAAGAAGAGAAAAATCCAGCACCAGTCTATTAAACATCTGCTATTCCTGCTTCTTTCTCAGAAAGAACAAATGAGAAAGAAACTTGTAAAACATGAATATTAGCAAAAGAAAAAGAGGCCTGGGTCTATGAGGAGCCCACCACGTCACTTCTCTGCCGCAGCACGCCCTCACACAGACAAGGGGGGGCCCTTCTATTTTAATTAATTCAAGGGCTGGGAAAGATGGGGTAGCCATAGAATCTTACAGAGAGATTCCTAATCAAATGCTTTGAATTATACATGGGTCCTGAGGGGGGGGGGGGAAACAACTAAAGAATTGTAAGAAACTGAGGGTTGATTTAAAAAAAAAAAGCACAGTGAATACTGGCTGAGCAGAACCAAGGCACCACAGCTAGGGTAGGCCAAATATATTGTAAAGTTGTAGTCCCATGGTATCAAACATATCCTTTCCATGACTCTATTTATTTATTTATTTATTTATTTATTGCCTCCAGGGTTATTGCTGGGGCTCAGTGCCTGCACTACGAATCCACTGCTCCTGGAGGCTATTTTTTCCCTTTTGTTGCCCTTGTTGTAGTTATTACTACTGTTGTTATTGCTATCCTTGCTGTCGGATAGGACAGAGAGAAATGGAGAGAGGAGGGGAAGACAGAGAGGGGGGAGAAAGACAGACACCTGCAGACCTGCCTTACCGCCTGTGAAGCGACCCCCCTTCAGGTGGGAAACACAGGACTTGAACTGGGATCCTTACAATGTATGCTTAACCCCAGGTGCTACTGCTCGGCCCCCTTTTATCATTCTTGATCCACTACTCCTTAACAAGAGAACCAATACTGCAAAAATTCAAAGATTTACTTAACTGGGATTATTCTATACCTGGAGGAAAGATGGCCCTTGAGGAGAAAACTGGGTCCATGTGTATGTGATGTTAATATGGAGCTCTTAACTGATTATAAAATAACTGACTCTAATTTGAGATCTTACATCCACTACTATAATCCATTTACGGCACTCACTAGGGACTGGAGCTAAATACTCCTTAAATCTGAAAGATGCTTTAAATTCTTTTACTTTTCTTTTTCTAACCAGAGCACTATTCAACTCTGGCTTTTGATGCTGAAGACTGAGCCGGGGAACTTGGAGCCTCAGGGCAAGAAACTCTTCTGTAAAACCACTATACTATTTCCCTAGACCCAGCAGATTTTTTTTTTTTTTTTTAAGATTTTACTTATTTATGAGAAAGATAGGAGAGAGAAAGAACCAGACATCACTCTGGCACATGTGCTGCCAGGGATCGAACTCAGGACCTCTTTCTTCAGAGTCCAAAGCTTTATCATTGCGCCACCTCCCAGACCACCAGATTCTTTAAAATAAGAATGATGATGACAATTACAGGAAATGGCTACTGTAACCTGCCTCTGCTTTGGCCAAAGATTTGTGAAATTGCAAAACCCCCTGATTTAAAATGAGCAAAATGGGGACCGGGTGGTGGCGCACCTGGTTAAGCACACATGTTACAGTGTACAAGGACCCAGGTTCAAGCCCTCGGTCCCCACCTGCAGAAGGAAAGCTTTGCAAGTGGGGAAGCAGGGCTGCAGGTGTCTCTCTCTCTCTCTCCTTCTCTATCTCCCCTACCCTCTCGATTTCTGACGATCTCTATAATAAATAAAGATAATAAAAAAAATTAAAAAATAAAATAAAATGAGCAAAATGACAGGTAATTTAAAAAAAATTAAACTGAGTTAAAACTCATCAAATCTCATCATAATTACTGAAGGAAGTCAGGGAAGGGTGGTGTTAAATCAATGGAGTGCCTGCTCATTTTTTTGTATACAATCAATTATATTACCCTATTTTTCTATATTTCTATCTCAATGGCTAGATCTTTTAGTGTATGTCCTGCTGAAGCAAGACTTACAGGTAATTCTTTAAACTTGATCTGTCCTCTAGGAGGGATCTTATTTTTTTAATGGGCTGTAAGTCTTCTGCTGAAGATACTTTTCAACACTTTAATTTTAGGTGTACAAATATGTCAGTCTCCAGTAATTCAATCATCCTTTCAAATGGTGACCTTTACTAGATAATGAAAAAAAAAATTCATACTTTAGGGTTCAGGCCTCAAGGTCAGAACTATATATATATATTATTTTAACCAGCGCACTACTCAGCTCTGGCTTATGGGGGAAGGGACTGAACCTGGGACTTCGGAGTCTCAGGGTATGAAAGTCTCTTTGCATAACCATTATGGTATCTACCCTCTGAACTGTAATATTTGTACCTCAAGCATTGGTTTGCAGTAGAAAAACAATCTTTCCCTTTTAAATAAACAACAGAAAAATTAACAAGAGGAATGGTTATCATGGAGAGATTGGCAGCTTTTGAAGTAGGATTTAGAAAGTGGCCGACAGCTGGCCAGAGATAAAATAGGTTCCTCTGTGCAAAAAGAGTTCTTCCTTATCCATGACATTCCATCTCCCAAAATAGGAAGGCTAAGTCTATTTGTCATTTATTACCAAATATGGGTGACTTGCCTATTTTACCTGGCTATAATTTCTGCCAGATTATAGAATTTCATGTTGGTGATATGCTTAAGGTCAACGGAAATTATAATGGAAATTTGAAAGGTTTCTTATTCTTCTGCTTAAATTGATTTTCTTTTTCAGAATTAGCCAATCTGTGACTTTTTGACGGAAGTATGATGGTTACTCTTTAGTCCTCCTGTTCTCCCAGGCCTCCTAGCCTCCAGTTCTTGTTCAAGAATCCTAAATCAAGTCCTAAATCATGAGGTTTGAGAATCTTGGACAAACCCACCATAAATTTCTTGGGCTCATATAATGGGCAACAGTTTCTAATAATCTCCTGTTATTTTTGCAGTGGAAACCCTCAATCACTGGGATAACTGCCCTTTGTGAGAATAAGTAAGCTATCCTTCCAGGGTTGAGGCTGTGCTCTATCCCTAGAGACCAAGGCGCTAGGTCAGAGTACATGGAAATCATCTTTGTGATACAATACCAGGCCTGTCCCTCCCTTTCTCCCCTCTTTTCTGCAGGATAATGCAGGATAAGCCTATTAAACACATCTGGGAGGTAGGAGAAGCTTACAGTTTCTTGAAAGCTTCAGAGATAGGCAAGTGCCCACAAATGATAGCACAGCTTAGTCATACTGTGAAAATGATGGGGAAAAGTATGAAGTATAATGCTAAAAATTGTCTTTTTCAAATATATAATTCTCACAGTGATTATTTTATTTTTCTGTTATCATGCAGAATAAGATCAAGGTCAAATGACCTTCCCATAGAGCTAGCCTGTATTATAGGCAAAACAAAGATGGAAATTTAAGACTCTAGTCATTCGTGTCTTTAGTTTATAAAATATGGCCTTCTCTCTGAGAAGAAGAATGTGAGTAGTCGAGCACAATGAGTCTTCTCTGCTGCTGTGCAGAGGGGATGGATGGCCTTCAATATTCCAGCTTTACCTGCCTTTCTTGTAGAGTGATTGTGGATATTGGCTTGGGTCTGCCTGGATAGAATAGCAGTTTGTTTAGTGACTACTAAGGGTGAACTTTATTGCAGCAGCAATGATCAAATATTTTTCCAGCCTAACCCATCCAGGGTTCGGTCATAGTCCCATGTTAAAAGTGAGTCACTATCAGTAGGTTTCAAGGAGAGAACCTATGAGGCTAATCTAATACATATTGTCATTGTCACATGAGGAAGCATCCATAATTTGGGAAAGTTCTTGGCGGGGGCGGGGGTAGATAGCATAATGATTATGCAAAGAGACTCTCATTCCTAAGGCGCTAAAGTCCCAGGTTCAATCCTGGCACCACCATAAACCAGAGCTGAGCAGTGCTCTGGTTAAAAACAAAAATAAAATTTTAAAAAAGTTCTCTCAGATGACAATAATTCAATACAGAAACCCAACAATAACCAACAATGACTCATGTGGGGAACAAATTAAGATGTGACATGTATGATACAACACGGTGATGATACTGAGATTACACAAAGTGAGATATCTGTGGGCTAATCAACTCTGAACTTCACAGGTCAATAGAAATTTCATTATCAGGCCGGGATGAACAGGAAGAGGTTGCATCAAATCCCTCTGTAAAGGGACAACTTTGGGACTGTGTTTCTCTCTGAGGTTTAGTCACTCTTTCCTTATAGTCTGAGGAGGTGAATGCCACTTTAGAGGGGAGTTTCTGACTGGATGCTGAGGTAAGTGTCTGGACTTGGCAAGCCTCCTTTTAATGCTTGAGCAATTAAACTCCACCAAACATAGCTGGTAGCTTCTAAAAAAAAAAAAAAAAAGCCCAGATGCAGAGTTTCTTCCTGCTGCTGGCAGTCCTGGTCACAGCTCACCCTTCCTCCCTCCCTCAACCCTTGGCCACTTGCCTGACTGCGGGTGCAGCCTTCCTACTAACCGTGCACAATGCTGCAGACGGGCCACATAGGAGGCGATCAGCGCATGCTCATCGGCCAAGTGACTGGGTGTGTCCCCGCTATACTGCAACCTAGGGACACCAGGGGCAAAGACAGCAAGCATGACACAGACACAGAGAGCAAGAAATGCACATGGATTAAAATGGGCAAACTTGAAAAAAAAAACAGAACAAAAATAATGAATCACAGTAAGGAAAATGATAAGCAAAACCACAGTGCATGATGGGATTGGCATCAGACTGTAGAGACTACACCTCACAACCCTGTGAACAAACACTGGTTTCCGGAGATGGTGGGGAACAGACACGACAACTCCAGAGGAGAAGCCAAGGTGGGGGCACCAAGGAGCTTTGCCGGCAGCCTTGTCCACATCACGGGCCCAGGGATGTGGGGCCTGTCAGGAGGCGCCCAGGGAAGCTGAGATGGAATGGTCTGTTTGGCATCACTAAGTAGCTCTGGAAGTTGTCTATAGCTTCTATCCACATGTGCAATTTGCAATGGTGTCACAAGGTATCAGCGCAACCACATTTTATTTCTATAGTATACTACTGTTAGCATCATTCTATCTCCCCTCATGAAATTGGCAATAAGACCAAGTTTATTAAAACTGAACCTAACTGTAAGACAACAACAAATATATTCTGAGTGAGGCTCTTTCTTATAGATACACTGGAAGTCTTTGAAGCATACATTTTTCCCCTTAAAATGTACTTTATTTATTTTTTAAGAATAGACAGACACAGACCAAAGCACTGCTCAGCTCTTCTTATGGTTAAGATTGAACCCAGGACTCCAAAATAAAAATACAGCTATAGGTATGAGTGTATTTAGTGTATGTCAGGGCTATGTACAGTGACCCACGCTCAAGACCCTAGTCTCTACCTGCAGGGCGGAAGTTTCATGAGTGGTGAAGCAGTAAAGCATACTATTGAAAGAAAATGTCTGCTAAGTGGCTAAAGTGCTAGACTTAGAAGCATGAGGTCCCAAGTTCAATCATAGGCATCATATGCGCCAGTGTGGTGCTAACTGGCTGTCTGTCTTCTTTCTCTAGCTATCACAAATAAACAATGTTAAAACATGAATGAAATAGAGTGATCTAATAACCAGCGCGTGTATGCCCACCATCATCAAACTTCAACAAAAATCATTTCTCCGTTTACTCTGGACCAATGTGCTATCCATTGCTCCACAGAGCCCTGCATATGGGCCCAGATCAAATCGATGGGGTTTACAGTTTACAATATTTATACACCGTTTTCATATTTAGGAGCTATTCTCTTTCCCTGATCCAGCTTTCTAGTCCTTTTTCCAACTATGACACCATCTCCCCAGACAATAACCTGGGTCCACCTGCATACTAGATGTCAGGCTCAGGCAAAAACTAGTAAAGTCATGGGCCCCTTGGAATATACCTAAAGTAGACCTACTAGCTTTTTCCAAAATGGAAACCCCAAATCTTTATCTGCAAAATTCCTGCCTTTAGGCTCATGATTAGTCAACAATTTGTTCTGCTTTATATCTTAACTATTTTTTAGTCACCAGGTTACACATGAAACCATGATGCCAACCTGACTTCCCTGGGGAGACAACCCCACCAATGTCTCTTGGAGCCCTGAATCCCTAGAGCCTTGCCCCACTAGGGAAAGAGAGAGACAGGCTGGGAGTATGGATCAACCTGCCAAAGCCCATGTTCAGCGGGGAAGCAATTACAGAAGCCAGACCTTCCACCTTCTGCACCCCATAATGACCCTGGGCCCATACTCCCAGAGGGATAAAGAACAGGAAAGCTTTCAAGGGAGGGGAGGGGATATGAAGTTCGGGTGGTGGGAACTGCTTGGAATTGCACCCCTCTTATCCTATGGTTATGTCAATATTTCCATCTTATGAATAAAACTTGAAAAAAAAAACATTTCTCAACTAGTTCATCTAGTCTTCCTTCCCTCAACTTTTTGTGCAGGTAGGATGAGAATGGAGCAAATACCAGGCAATCAATTTCTATATTGGTAAATCTATCAGATGATAAAAAAATTACATATTCTCGACACCATTATCATGCCTATTTGTTTTGTTTTGTTTAAGCAGATCACTGTTGAACTCTGTGTTAAGGTGGAGCTAACACCTAAACTATTTTTTTTACAGTCATTTTTTAAAAATATTTTATTTTATTTATTTATTCCCTTTGGTTGCCCTTGTTGTTTTATTGTTGTAGTTATTATTGTTGCTGTCGTCGTTGTTGGATAGGACAGAGAGAAACGGAGAGAGGAGGGGAAGACAGAGAGGGGGAGAGAAAGATAGACACCTGCAGACCTGCTTCACCGCCTGTGAAGCGACTCCCCTGCAGGTGGGGAGCCGGGGTTCGAACTGGGATCCTTATGCCGGTCCTTGTGCTTTGCGCCACCTACGCTTAACCCGCTGCGCTACAGCCCAACTCCCCACACCTTAACTATTTTAACAAGAATTCTTTGATATCTGAGAACATTTGATAATTTCTTTCAATCTTAAAAATATATCCTCTTCGTTAAAATCAAGATCCAAAAAAGGCCCCCAATGTGCATTTGATTGACATGTTTCCTTTCTGTTTGTGTTTGATTGATAGGTTTCTGTTTTTAACCTATATCTGCTCTTCGTTCAGCTTGTATCTCTCATGCCATTTATTTGTGATGAAAACAGGTTATTTGGTAGTGTAACTTCCATTCTGGATTTGAATAATTGTCTCTTGTTCTATCAGTCTGTTTCTCCATCTCATGTGACTTAGATCTGCAGGCTTGATTAAAGTTTTGGTTTTGCTTTTGAAAATAAGTTAGAATCCATCACAGTTAGTAATGAAAGAGGCATCACACAATGGAATGTAAATACTGGTCAGCAGATTCTGATGTAACATCAGGCTACATCTCTCCATTACCAAGTCCCCTGTCGTCTACTATTCAACTGGCTATTACTAGTGATTCTTACTTAAATGCATGATTTCACTAGGGGCTACTAAATGTTGATTTTCAAATTCTGTCTTCTTTTCTGCATTTGTTGGTTTTCTTTGTTTATCTTGAAATACTGCTTATCCCAGAAGTTAAAAAAAAAAGTTGTTTCTTTATCCCCTCAGAGTCCTCCCCAGATTTCTTTGTCTCCATCCCACCCTCCGCTGAGGTAGTCAGCAGCAAGGCAGCCCACACCCGGTGTCTGTGCCCAGGCTACGAAACAGTATTCCAACTCCAGTGACCTCATGATCCTTTCTGTCATGGGACAGTGGGCAGCATCTTGACCCGGCCCAGGCATTAACCTGCAACCTGGTAGATGCTTTTTTTTCTTTTTTACAAATAAATTCACAGCTGTTATTATTTAACAAAAATTAAAATAATTAGTGCCCTAGCATATGTCAGTGGGTACTAAATAATTTTCTATTATTATTATAAACTCAGATTTTTAAAAATGCATTTGATGTGCTTAAATCTACTATAATTAGCATTTAGATGCTCAAAGTTGGACTAGTAGGATTTTTTTTTTTTGGGGGGGGTCTGTTTTTTTAAAATATTTATTTATTTATTCCCTTTTGTTGCCCTTGTTTTATTGTTGTAGTTATTGATGTCGTTGTTGTTGGACAGGGCAGAGAAAAATGGAGAGAGGAGGGGAAATGGAGATAGAGAGGGAGAGAGAAAGATAGACACCTGCAGACCTGCTTCACCGCCTGTGAAGCAAGTTCCCTGCAGGTGGGGAGCTGGGGGTTCGAACCAGGATCCTTCTTCCGGTCCTTGTGCTTTGCGCCACCTGCGCTTAACCCGCTGAGTTACAGCCCCATTCCCCGGCTGGTAGGTTTTCTGTAAGCAGTCACCTATGCTTTTCTGAATATGCAATATGTCTTACTAGTTTTCACTTGGTATAACGAAGTGCCTCAGTCGTACCTTGTGGATAAATACACATTTGTGAGCAACCATTTTTTCTTTGAGGCCCTCGGTTCCCTTTACTTGAAAAGACTACTTAGAGACCAACGCCAGCATATTAGGATGCTCACTGTTCTTGGGTTGTAATGTTTTGAGGATTTCACAATAGATGGAGCTAGGAGATTAACCTATTTCAGAAATAAGAAAAAGCAACTTCTCTCAGTACTTTCAGATACTGCCCCATTTTCTTCAAGCTTACCCTGTTTTTAATGAGAAGTACAGGAATAATCTTTGTTCTCTGGTATTTAACAAGTTCATTTTTTTTCTAGCTGCTTTAAATAGTTTTTCTTTATCACAGCTTTTCAAAATTTGATTGTGATGTGCCCTGGTTTGATTGTGATATGCCTCTGTATTTATCCTGCTTAGAGTGAGCTGAGCTTCTTGCAACAAGGTTCATAGTCTTCATCAAAGTTTTTAAAACCGAAAAATGCAGAAATAACTTTTCCATCAATGTCTTATTTTCTCTCCACTCTGTCAGACTGCTTGACATCATCCAATAGGTCCAAGGTTTTATTTAGGTCATTTTTCTCACTGTGCTTCATTTTTGGATAGTTTGCATTGCTGTGCCTTTAAAGTTTGTAAACTTTTCTTCTACTTACTATTATGTTCACTAAATTGTCCTTTTCAACTCTGTACATTCTATTTTTTACTTATAATGTTTAATTGAAGCACAGTATATGTGCAGAAAAATTACACAATTACATTCACACTTTGCTCTTTTTGGTCTCTTCCAATTTTCTCATTACATTTCCTATTTCCTTTGTATTTTTCATACAAATCACAGCTGCGTTAAACCCATGTCTGTTCACATCACACCTGCTATTTATTTACTTATTTACTGCCACCAGGGTTATCTCTAGGGTTTGATGCCGGCACAATAAACCCACTGCTCCTGACAGCAGTTTTTTTTTTTTTTTCCATTTTAATTTGATAGGGCATAGAGAAATTGAGAGGGGAGGGGAAAATATAGAGACTATAGAGGGGAAGAGAAAGATAGACACCTGCAGACTTGCTTCACCAATGGTGAAGCGTGTTCTCCCCCTCCCCACACACACACATACATGAGAAGAGGGGGCTTGAACCCAGGTCCTTGTGCATGGTAACAGGTACTCTCAACTGGGTGTGCCATCATGCCACCCCACACCTGCTATTTCTGGCTCTGCATACAAGATTGCTTTTCTTTTGGTCACAGGCCCATACCTTGCTGCTGCTTCCTGGACCTTCTAATTTTTCACTGATTGGTGGAAACTGAGGATATTATGTTGTTTGTATATCCAGAAATGTTTGTTGTTTTTTCCTAAAGAATCTGGCACTCAGGTTAATTTACTTTGAACAGACTGATCATTTTGAAGTTTATTTCTAAGGCTTCATCAGTACAGGTCTAAAGTAAGCTTTCTCTAGGGGGGGGTTTTCAACCTGCTTCAAAGATGTGTCTTCTTTGAGGTCTTCAGCTGAAGGCCCCGAGAGACACCAGTGACGGCTCTCTGCTCTGGTTAGCTGGAGCTCAAAACGATGGTGTGAGCTCAGGTAGTTGTTCCACTTTCTTATCAGCAGGAGTTGTTCTTACCCTGTTAGCTGTTCTTTGCTAGGCTTCGGAACTCCCAATTAAATACAGCTTACTTTTCAGTCAATGACTCTGGGGGACCTCTCCGCAGGTTTACAGGACTCTTTTTTTGCATAATTATTTCTCTCTGTTATTCTGCTTAGCAAACTCTAGCCTCTCCGAACTCTTAATTTCTGCCTCCTCATTCTCAGCAATTCTGCTTTGTTCTGCCTATATTCTGCTCTGGTGCTTCCAGGCAGGACATCTGGGCAGTCAGTCACAGGGTTCCACTTATTTTCCTACGCCAAGGGTTAGCCCTGCTCTGCATACTGACCTCTCAAAACTGTTGTTTCTCATGTTCAGACCTTTTTTCTTTCTTTCTTTTATTTTATTTATTTTATTTTTGAGAGAGATGCAGAGAGAGAAAGACAGAGAGAAATACCAGAGCATTACACAGCTCTGACTTATTAAACCTGGGACTTAGGAGCCTCAGCTATGAGAGTCTCTTTGCATAACCATCATGCTATCTACTTCTGCCCCCGACCTGTTTTCTACTGGTTTATACTGGGAGAACTAATCTGTTATCAGTTACTTCATGATGGCCAAAGTAGAAGTTTTATCTGTAGTAACTCCCCCCTTCCCTCATCACCACCACCACCAGGGGTTTGGAGCCTGCACAACTCCATGACTCCCAGAGAACAAATATTTCTCTCTTATCTTTCTGATTTTTTAAATAAAATATTTATTTTCCCTTTTGTTACCCTTGTTGTTTTTTATTGTCATTGTAGTTGTTACTGTTGTTGTTATTGATGTTGTCATTGTTGGATAGGACAGAGAGAAATGGAAAGAGGAGAGAAAGACAGAGGGGGAGAGAAAGACAGACACCTGCAGACCTGCTTCACCACCTGTGAAGTGACTCCCCTGCAGGTGGAGAGCTGGGGCTTGAACTGGGATCCTTACGCCAGTCCTTACGCTTTGTGCCACCTGTGCTTAACCCGCTGAGCTACCGCCTGACTCCCATCTTGCTGCTTTCGGATAGAGGTGAGAGACCAAAGACTGGGGTACAGAAAGAATGAGACACACCTGCAGCACTGCTCTACCTCTGGAACGAAGCATCTCCCTTGCCTGGGGCTTGAACCCAGGTCCCTGCACATGGTAATGTTTATGCTCTGCTGTGTACACCACAACCTATCCCCTGAACACAGTGGACGTTATCAGCTTCCTTGACAGAAATGGCTGAGGCAGAGTTACAGGGAGTGAAAACCCAACCAGAGTGTGCTCCAAAGGGAATGGCAGAACAGAAATTGGCGACATTGATGCTAGGAGCAACAGCCCACTAAACTCCACTTTAGCTTTACTGGAAGAGTGCTATTCAGAACAACTATCAGCGCTGTTGGCCTGACGACTAGGGATCAGGGTCTAAACCCCAATGGATAGCATTAGTAGCAGCTACTACAAGAGGAATGGGGTGTCAGTAGCCATGAATGCTCTATCGTTTGGTTTGATGTGTGGAAGTTATATGTTCTATTCACACTTAAAGGTGTGCTGACAGGGCCAGGTGGTGGTGCCTCTGGTTGAGCATACATGTTACAATGAGCAAGGACCTGGGTTCAAGTCCCCAAGTCCTCACCTGCAGGGGGGAAGCTTTGCAACTGGTAAAGCAGGGCTGCAGGTGTCTCTCTGTCTCTCTCCCTCTCTTTCACTTCGTTCCCTCTCAATTTCTGGCTGTCTCTATCCAATAAAAAAATAAAGATCATTAAAAAAAAAGGTTTGATTGTTTTCTCAGATTTACTTTCTGAATAAACTTTAACAACATAGACATAAAAACATGGTGTACATATATGTGACTGTATATGTTTAATATGTGTACCACATAACTTTCAACTTAGAAAACTATAAAGTTAATCTCATGAAAATAATAACAATATGAAATTAGAGAAATAATAATAGCACAATTTCCAAGCTGTCACATGTCAATTTAACTGAAAGAAGGAGGTGACTTTCATGCCCGACCAAGTGATAACCCTCACAGCACTCCTGGTGGAAAGTGGGCATTTGGCCAATGCATGAGGCTGAACTCAGTAGGGGGTTGGTGTCAGGAGATGCAGACACCACAATGAGCAACCCAGACGTGACTGCTGCTCTCTCGGTGCTAACAGTCCAGCTGAACAGAGGATGATCACAAATGGAAACTGGCCAATGTAGTAAGAGTAACTATGTGAGGGCTGCTGTTTGCCTCTGGGGAAAAAAAAAACATGATGGAATTTTACTGCATCAGGGAAATCAGCAAAAGCAAAGAGTGTATACACACAGATTTTTTTTTTTTTCAGTGAACCCAGGGCTTTGTTTCTGCATGATGTCTCTGGCCTGTCTCTCAGCCTCCCCCCAATTCTGTATATCTTTAGACACAGAGACAGAGTTAGGGGGAGAGGAAAATCAAGACACACACACACACACACACACACACCATTGTGCCATTTTCCACAAGGTTATGTAGGTGCTTTCCATGTGGTGTGGGGGACTGAACCTAAAGACCAAAGTGCAGGAGGGCAAACTAAGCCGCAGTAATGGTCAGCCTCTGGGGACAGAGGCTCCGAGTGGGTGCCGGGAGGGTCTCAGGTAGCATTTCTAAGCACGTGTCTCCCGATGTCTTCAGAACTCCCAGGCTTTTCTGAATCAGACTGTCTAAGAATCAAACCTGGGGACTTTGTGCTTTCCAGGTACCTCCCTGCACTCTTCAGTGTGAACACTGCTCTCTACAATGTCCTGGATGATAATGGCTTCAGTAGATGCTCAAGTGACAGCAAGAAGGTACCTTTGGCCAAGTGTGAAGAGGCGAAGCTGGGGCAGGGATCTGAGTGGGAGGCAGGGTGAAGGGCACACCATGGTGAACAACACAAGCAGGACGAGTGTGCCAGAGGCTCGACCTGGAGTGGCAGTTTAGAGTCTCGGCGTGTGGAACGAATTACTAAGAGGCAGGAGGGAACAGCCAGTGAGAGCACAGGCTCTGGACTCAGGCCGTCCTGGGTTAGGGTCACGCTCTTGCCATTTACAAGCTGTGTGAGCTCGCACACTACCTCACAGCCTCCTTATCTGTGAAACAGTGATATCCAATCTACACAGTGCACGACTGGGATGATTAAATAAGACAACGCAGTTGTCATTATCAGCAAAGTACATGTGGCCTATTGGATACTTTCACTTATACTTATGTTCCTTTGTTCACTCCTAAGATAACCCCACAAAAGAGGCAGTGCTGCAATCCTCATGATTCCACATCTTCAGCTCAGACCCAGAGCTCTGGGATCAGGTGGCTGAGAGCTCACACAGGACCTCCCCACAGCCTCAATCTACCCCCCACTCACACTGTAACATCCAGTCTTGTCCTCACCTGCGTGCTAGTGCCTCAGATCGCTTTTCATAGACACAGAACCGCCACTCAGTCAGACATCACATTAAAAGCTGGGGAGCCTTGCTGCTTTTCCCTGTGCCCCATGCCCACCCCAGCTCAAGTCCTGCTGGTTTGCTTTCTGAACAGTTTCCTTATCGCTTCTCCGCCCCCACCTCCACTGCATTTCTCAGCTGGATTTTCTCAGCAGGTGCCACTCACACTCCTCCAGCAGCCTTCTGACTGGCCCCTCCTCTTCCACGCTCCTACACGACTGTCTCTCTACAGCGCAGTTAGTGACTTCAGTAATGCATCAATGTTGGGGATGATGAAAATGTTCTGAAACCGACTGTGGTGATGGCTGTGCAGCTCTGAACACACCGAGAACAACCACTGGACCGCACACTTAAGCGGGTGGGGTGTGCCATGCGCGAATCATTCTCAATGATCCATTTAGAAAGCAAATTGCCAACTCTGCAGCTGCTGAGCCTGCTATCAGCACTGAACAAGCAGGCCAACAGTGGTGGGCACTGGGAGAAGGGTCTCTCTGGCTGGAGCGAGACCTGCAGTGCTGAACTGGAATCAGACCCTTCAGTGGAGCTCATGTCCTCTAGTTCTTGGCCCTGGACAGATCAGCACGCACTGCTCTAAGATGCCACACACTTGAAGTAATGGAAGATGACAATGCGAGGAAAACACAGGGGAACCAGGAATGAACTGTCGCTTACTTGAGCCGATCCAAGGACTCAAGGGAAAAGTGCTCTGTGGTGGATGGAGACAATGGTTTGGTGGTGAGATGGGAAATTCTACCTCTATTTTCCCCATGAAGGGAGAAAACCAATATTTCCCCCATGAAGGTTGAAAAAGAAAAGAAATCATAGAAAAAGAAAGCTTTCCTAGCTGAGGAAGTACTAGGGAAGAGGTCAACACCAGCAAGAGCTAGAAGACAGGACTTAGCTACCAAAGAAAGTTTGCCGAGTCTTCACCCTTGGGAGCCTAGAGATTAGAGAGGCTTGAGCAGGTCACTGCACGTGGTGGTGGGTCCAAGCAGCTATGGATCACAGCAGAGAGCACCCAGTCTAGTCTGGGGGCTCCAGAGTGGAGGCAGAGTTGAGAAGACAGAATGAGGTGGAAAAGAGAGGAGAACAATGAGGAAGAGGCTGGGGGGGGGGGAGCAGTGGACGCAAAGTGCCATGTGCAGAAACAGGCTGGGGGCCACAGTGCAGGTAACGTGAGCTGTAGAAGGCAGCAGAGGAGTGGGATAGGTAGTCTGACAACCTGGGTTCCTTAAAGTCAGCTCAGAAGGGCTGGTGAGTAGCTTGGGACAATGTGATGCCCCAACATAACATGTCAGCAAACTGAACAGAACACCATCAGTGTGCAGTGGCTAGAGCCACTTGGAAGCAGGAGGCCCCAAGTTTTATCACTGGCCTCAGATATGTCAAAGTGACGCTCTAGTAGTAGTCTCTTTCTCATGGGTAAATAATTTTTAAAACTAAAAAAAAAAAAAGAGTAAGGATGTTTCTGTTTTAAAAAATAATTTAGGTGACTTTGTGAGCCACACTGAGGGGTATGATAAGGGCTTTTTTCTCAAAAACTGCCCAGCCACTAGCCACGTGCAGCTATTTAAATTCTAACTAATTAAGGTTAAATCATATAAATAATTCACTTCCTCTCTCATGCCAGTCAAATTCTAAGTGCTCAATAGCCAGCCAAATGTGGCTGCCATACTGGTTAACATAAGACATGTGCAGACTGTTGCACGGCACTGTCTTACAGAGGAGGGAGCACTGGGGAGCTGTATCTGGGGGAACAGGATAGTCAGCTCTGCATTTCAGAAAAGACAGAACTGGAGTGAGGTAGGGGACAGACTGGAGACTTCCTACAAAGATGCATGAAAACAATCAGAACTTGAACTACAAGCACCGATATGTTCGGAATGCCTGCTCCACTCAACAAAGTTCAAAGGGTTTAATGGTTTGGTATGAAAAGGAGTGAAAAACGATAGTGAGGCATGGTAGGATCACCTAGGGATTTCGGCCTTTTTGCAGGAATTCCCCTACAGGGGCAGTGGCACACCTCAAGGTAGAAAGCATCGCACTGTGTAAAGATACGTGGCAGTGTGTATAAGGTAGCAGGTTCCACTGGTCACCAGTCAGGTGTGAACATGGGCCAGAGTGACCGGGAGAGGCTGGCTGACACAGGCTCCAGGCAGGTCTGGCTCTCCACTGTCCCTCAGGCTCCTTCCAACACAACCTTGCTATCTTTTTGCCCAGCTGTCCTCCTGTATTTTGACCACAAATACCTAACTCCAACCAGGAAAAATGAAATCCTGGGGAACTGCACAACCCTTTCCTGGTTCCCCATTCCCCCTCCCCAAAAAACCCACAAAGCCTGTCTTCACTCCCAGGACTCCTCAGGCACCTCAATGGGAACAGAACAACACTGATCTCAGTCTCTCTCCCCAAACCTGTTCCTTCTCTCCCTCTGCTCTGCTTTGCTCTGCTCTGCTCTGCTGACAACACATAATGGATGTGCTCAGGACTGCAAGCCTCGGCCCAGTGACTGGAAGAGACGGACTATTAGTTACGATGCTTCTGTCACCTTCAATTTTTCACCTGAAGGTTCTAAAGTAGAGACATGGAAATACTCAGGCGTTTTGTTTGTACTAACCTGGGTTAGAATTGCTGAGGGGTTTACCTTAAATGCTTGAATGGAAATGGAATTTAATCCCAACCCAGAAGCAGTTGAGAGCTGGCACTCTGCCCAGGCCATCAGATGGACCCTGGGCAGTTGCCAGCACTAAGGACCCCGCAGGCCCCAAGATTATATGTTAATTTTCAATTACCCTGCTTTTCTAGCTTTCAAAAAAGTTGGAAAAAATAATTGCGGTCTTGCCTTGCTGCAGAGAGGTTTTCATGAAGAATGCATCTAAACTAGTTGTTTCATGACCAGGTTAGAACTCTGGTTACCTTTTGCTTTTTTTAATGAGTTTTTTTCTTTCATGACACTGCTACAGATGTCTCTCTCTCTTCTAAACTTATCTCTGTTCTACCAAATAAAATAAATGAGTATTTCTAAAAGTTTCAACTGATGACATCTTGCCTTTACTTCAAATTCCTAGCAATTGAGGACTACTGGTCCTGACTTAGGCCCTACTATTTCCCTATTACCAGCCGAAGATAGCGTTATGCCCCAACACAACATGTCAGTGAACTGAACAGAACAGCACCAGTGAACCCTCCTGAGAAATGAAAATGAGGTGGCAGGGGGCAAAAGAGTTTGCTGGGGGAGTCAGGCGGTAGCACAGCAGGTTAAACACAGGTGGCACAAAGCACAATGACCGGCATAAGTGTCCTGGTTCGAGTCCCCGGCTCCCCACCTGTACAAGCGGTGAAGCAGGTCTGCAGGCGTCTATCTTTCTCTCACCCTCTCTGTCTTCCCCTCCTCTCTCCATTTCACTCTGTCTTATCCAACAACAATGACATCAACAACAACAATAATAACTACAACGATAAAAACAAGGGCAACAAAAGGGAATAAATACATATTAAAAAATAAGTATCTTAAAAAAGAATTTGCTGGAGCATGTGGAGTTGTGAGGTATTATTTTACTCATACTGTTTTTTGAAGCCTAACATTACATGCCTCCTAGGCACCTCCACCATTTCCAGGGAGAGCAGGTCCTTTTGCTGGGAGAATCTGCCTCCACCCACTCCCAGTTGGGTGGTAGGTACTGTGGTGAGCACAGTCAGCTCCCTTTCAGTCACGCTACCTTATTCTGGATAGAAATGCCTGGGACGAGCTCTCCAGGACAGTGCACTGCTTTGCCAGGTTCGAGCCCAGTCCCCATTGTGTTAAAGGGAACTCTGGTACTGTGGTCTCTTTCACTCTCTCTGCCTTCTCTGTTGAAAGATAAGAAAGAAAAAACAAAAGAGGAAGGAAGGGAAAGAAAGGAAAGAAGAAAGGGAGGAAGGGAGGGAAATAGGGAAGGAAGAAGAGAGGGTGAGAGGGAGGAAGGAAGGAAGGACAAGCTCAGGATGATAACATAGTCCAAGGAGGACCAAAGAACTTTCAATGGGAATTTTCAAATTGGAACCAAGGGAAGGGCCATCCACGTAGCACAGTGAGGTCGCGAAATGAGAATGCACGGCTCTTGTGGCTACATTCCCTGCTCTGTAAAGAAGAACGAAGCGGGCATGTTGTGAATACGAGCAAGGAGCATGAAGGGGTGTGGGGATGGGAGGAAGGAGGAAGGAGATCCAGAAATACTTAAAGAGGGTTCCTTTGTTCTGGCCACCCCCAGAGGCCTAGCCACATACAACCTTGCTCTTCCTTGTCTGATTATGAAAGCCAGCATCATCAACAACAAAATCTTGCTTTTAGTGAGCTAATTCAAACCAAGCTTCAGTCCTTACAGTCAAGAATTCTGACTAACGCAGAAACTGCTATTAGAGGTGGGGAATAGCCATGAGTCGAACAATCTGTTGGTTATTAAACTCGTATCTGATGTATGGCATGTAAAGATCTTCTCCCATTCTGTGAGGGGTCTTTTGGTTTGGGTAGTGGTTTCTTTTGCTGTGAAGAAGCTTTTTAATTTGATGTAGTCCCATAGGTTTATACTTGCCTTAGTCTTCTTTGTAATTGGATTCGTTTCATTGAAGATGTCTTTAAAATGTATGCAGAAAAGAGTTCTGCCAATATTTTCCTCTAAGTATCTGATAGTTTCTGGTCTAACATCCAAGTCCTTGATCCACTTGGAATTTACTTTTGTATTTGGTGAAATACAGTGGTTCAGTTTCATTCTTCTGCATGTTTCAACCCATTTTTTCCAACATCATTTGTTGAAGAGACTCTGCTTTCCCCATTGAATAGTCTGGGCCCCTTTGTCAAAGATTAGATGTCCATAGGTGTGGGGGAATGTATACTATCATGTCATCTGCAAATAGGGAGAGTTTGACTACTGGTCTTCCAATCTGTATCCCATTAATTCCTTGCTCCTGCCTGATTGCTATGGCAAGAACTTCCAACACTATGTTGAACAGTAATGGTGATAGTGGGCAGCCCTGTCTAGTACCTGATTTGAGGGGAAATGCTTCCAATTTTTCACCATTGAGTATGATGTTGGCTGTAGGTTTGCTATATATAGACTCCACTATCTTGAGGAATTTTCCATTTATTCCCATTTTTTGTAGTGTTTTGATCATAAAGGGATGTTGTATTTTGTCAAAGGCTTTCTCTGCATCTATTGATATGACCATGCGGTTTTTGGTCTTGCTTTTATTGATGTGGTTGAACACATTGATTGATTTATGTATATTAATCCAACCTTGCATCCCTGGGATAAATCCCACTTGGTCATGATGAATAATATTTTTAATGAACTGCTGTATCCAGTTGGCTAGAACGTTGTTCAGTATTTTAGCATCTATGTTCATCAGAGATATTGGTCTGTAGTTTTCTTTTTTGGCTGTGTCCCTGTCTGCTTTTGGTATCAAAGTGATGTAGGTTTCACAGAAGCTGGAAGGGTATATTCCAGTGTCTTCAATCTTCTGGAAGACTTTTAAAAGTAGAGGTATTAGTTCTTCTTTGAAGGTTTTGTAGAATTTATTTGTAAAACCACCTGGTCTAGGACTTTTATTCTTGGGAAGGTTTTTGATAACTGTTTCAATTCCATTAGCTGTGATGGGTCTGTTCAGGTTGTCCACTTCCTCTTGACTTAGTTCTGGAAGTTCAGGAATCTAGGAAATTGTTCATTCCTTCCAGGTTCTCTAGCTTGGTGGCACATCGTTTTTCATAGAAATCTCGCATGATGCGCTGAATTTCAGCATAGTCTGTTGTGATATCTCCTCTTTCATTTAGTATCTGATTTATTTGGGTCTTCTCCCTTTTTTGTTTTGTGAGTTTGGCTAAAGGTTTGTCGGTTTTGTTCATTCTTTCAAAAGACCAACATTTACTTTCGCTTATCTTTTGTATGGTTTTCTTATTTTCAATGTTATTGATTTCTGCCCTAACTTTAGTGATTGCTGTCCTTCTGGTTGCTTTAGGGTTCCTTTGTTCCTTCTTCTTCTAGGTCTTTAAGATGTGCAATCAAGCTGTATATTTGTGCTTTTTTTTGGTTTCCTAATGTGTGCTTGTATGGCTATGAACTTCCCTCTCAGTACTGCCTTAGCTGTGACCCAAATATTTTGTTCTTTTTTTTTGTTTAAAGATTTTTTTAAAAATATTTATTTATTTCCTTTTTGTTGTCCTTGCTGTAGTTATTATTGTTGATGTCATCATTGTTGGATATGACAGAGAGAAAGAGAGGAGGGGAAGACAGAGAGAGGGAGAGAAAGACACCTGCAGACCTGCTTCACCGCTTGTGAAGTGACTCCCCTGCAGGGGCTCGAACTGGGATCCTTATGCCAGTCCTTGCACTTTGTGCCATGTGTGCTTATCCCACTGCGCTACCGCCCAACTCTCATGTTCCAAATATTTTGACAGCTTGTGTCTTCATTTTCATTGAACTCTCAAAACATTTTGATTTCTTCCTTTATTTCCTCTTTGACCCAGTAGTTGTTAAGTAGTGTACTGCTGAGCTTCCACATTTTGGGACTATTAGTAATCTTTTGTTAAGTGTTAGTTTCATTCCGCTGTGGTATGAGAAGATTTCTGGGATGATTTCAATGCTCTTGCATTTGCTGATGCTGTCTTTGTGGCCTACCATATGGCCTATCTTTGAGAATGACCCATGTGGACTTGAGTAGAATGTGTATTCCAGTTTCTTGGGATAAATGACTCTGAAAATGTCCAATAGTTCTAGTTTATCTATCTCCTCATTTTGTTCCTTTTTGTCTTTATTGATTTCCTGCCTGGATGATCTCTCAAGTTGAGAGAGTGGGGTGTTGAAGTCCCCTACTATGACTGTGCTGCTGTTAATTGTCGTATGCTTTACATTGGCTTGTTCTAGCCCTCCCCCCCCCCCCCCCGCCAAGAGAATTGGATGAGTCCTGTTAATTTCGCGGGCCTGCTTGGCCCCACCCAAAGGAACCCAGAGAGAGGGTTCCTGAGTCCGAGAGTTCCTGAGTTCCGGAGTTCGAGAGTGCGAGAGTGCGAGAGTTTCTGAGTTCGAGAGTAAGGGAGAGGGTTCCTGAGTTCCAGAGAAAAGAAAGAGTGCTTGCGCCAACGCAAAGAGACAGCCGAGTTCTGTTTGGTGATTAGTTTGTCTTAGTTTGTGAATCGTTGTTCCTGAATAAAGAAATACAGCTTCCCTGCCCAGCCGTTGTCTCCGCGTCTCTGTTCACCACCGTGAAGCCAGCCCGGCCAGCGGGAGCCGTCCGGAAATTTTAACAACAGTTAATATATTGCTGTAGCTCTTTCAGTAGATGTTTGATGTATTTAGACGGCTTCTCATTGGGTGTATAGATGTTAATAATTGTTAAGTCCCCTTGATTGATTGATCCACTGAGCATTAAGTAGTGTCCATGCCTATCTTTTTAAATTTTATTTATTTTAAAGTCTTTTTTGTCAGACATGAGAATAGATGTTCCTGCCCTTTTTTGTGGGCCACTGGCTTGTATGATAGTTTTCCATCCTTTCACTTTGAGTCTGTGTTTGTCTTGTTGAGTTAGGTGGGTTTCTTGTAGACAGTATATTGTTGGGTTGTGTTTTCTGATCCATCTTCCTACTCTGTGCCTTTTAATAGGTGAATTCAGGCCATTGACATTTATTGATATCTAAGATTGAAGAAATTTTAACGCCATTCTAGTAGATTTTTAGAATGTTCTGATATATGTCCTATTTATGGTGGTCTGAGTGTTTATAGGAGACCTTTCAGAACTTCTTTCAGGGCAGGCTTGGTGATAGTTGATTTTTTTCAACTGTTGCTTGTCTGAGAAGGTTTTTATGCTTCCATCTAGTCTGAATGACAGTCTAGCAGGATACAGTAGCCTTGGCTGAAAGCCTTTCTCATTGAGCACTCGATAGATACCTTGCCATTCTCTTCTGGCCTGTAGTGTTTGTGTGGAGAAGTCTGTTGCTAATTTTATGGGTTTTCCTCTGTAGGTGACTCTTTGTTTTTCTCTTGCTGCCTTCAGTATCCTTTATTTATTCTTATTCCTTCCCATTCTAAATAGGATGTGTCTTGGTGTCTTTAAGTCTGGGTTAATTCTATTTGGGACCCTCTGCCCTTCTTGAACCTTTATGTCTTTGGTGTTGTCTAGACTAGAGAAGTTCTCAGTTATTATGTCCTGAAGACAGCTTTCTTCCCTTCCCTCTCTTTTATCTGGTAAGCCAATAATGCATATATATTTTTTTAAGTCATCCCATAGGTCTCTGTTATTTTCAGTATCTCTTAAGCTCTTTTTGAGATCTCTTACTTCTTTTTTAGTTGTCTCTAATTCATCCTCAATCTTGCTAATTCTGTCTTCAGCCTCAGTGATTCTATTCTCTCTCCCCTCTACTGTTTGCTGGAGTTCATCTATTTTGTTACCGTGTTCTGATACTGTTTTAACTTGTTCAGCTAGTTGTGTTCTTAGCTCAGCTATTTCAGCTTTCAGTTCTCTAATAACCTTGAGATAATCAGTGTTTTCTTCCAGAGTCTCATTTGTAGTTTCTGCATTTCTGATGACCATTCTTTCAAACTCTTTCCTCACTCCTGTGATTATTTCCTTAACTAGTGTTTGGATGTTGACCTCATTATTTTGTGTTTCACCCTTTGGGGGGCTTTTAGCTGGACTCTTGTCCTGGTTCATTTCTCCAATATTCTTCTTGTTGGTTTAACCATTTTATATAGTATGTTATGAGGTCCCTCTCTCAGTAATTTTCAGATTACTCATCATTCTTGCCTGGATTGACTCATGTCTAAGCAAGGTAATTAAGGAGTTCACAGTTGTGGAAATTGACAGTTGTTTCAATATTACTTTAATCCCTGAGTTGGAGCACAGTGGCTTAAAAGCCTCTTTTGTTCTTTTTTTCTTCCCCTGTAGGCTATGGGAGCCTGAGGGCTTTTAAACTATAAGTAGGCTTCTTAGCTTAATCCCTCATTCCTGATCAAGAGATAAAGCAGGGTGGGGCAGAGATAATCCAGTGATTATGCAAAGAGACAGCCCCACCGCTAGGTTACTGAGGTAGAGATCTCCTGAGTTTCCTCGTTAGTTCTCTGTCCCCTGGTGTCAGCACAGGGCCTCCCCCCTGCTGCTCCAGCTTCTGAGGGCAGTAGCAATGGAGACTCACAGTTGCATTTGGTGAGTCTTAGGGGAGTCCTCTCTGTCCTTCAGCTGTCTTTTTGTTGGTGAAACAGACTGCAGGTGGTGTATCAACTGGTAAACTGATGGACTGTTCCCAGCCACTTAATCTCTCCCTAGGCTCCTCTCTGTCCATGTATTTGCACTCACCAATGATTTGGTGGGTTTCTGAAGTCGTTCTAGTCCTGTCTTTTTGTGATCCCAGATGATCTTCTTTGGTATTCCTAGTTGACCCGGGAGAGCCATGCCTAACTATTTCTACCACTCAAGGTGGATTTGTTTTCCTTTTAATTTCAGACAGAGACAGAGAGGAGACACACTACAACACAACTCCACCATTCACGATGCTGCCATACCTTCTACTCCCAGATGTTCCCAGGTGCACCATTGGGTGAACTGTCTTCCAGTCCCTCCCAGATTAAAAAAAAAAAATCTGTGCCACCTCAACATGCTTCACCTCAGACTGTGTCCAGAGACTTCACGTGTGGAATGACAACCCTTCAGTTTCATTACTCGGGTGAGACCTTTCCTTTTATAGTACACTCTAATTTCATCTCAGGTAGTTCACTTTCTAACAAAGTCCCATAACCTAGATATACACCAGTTTCTGTGAGAGAGAGCTTATGTGCACACGTATCCATAAACTACTGCAAAATATATACCTGAAAGCAGTAGTACACTAGAGTTTGCAGTGAGTACCTCCCTAACACTTCCTCTCCACTATTCCAAGCTTGGGATCCATGATTGCTCAACAAATTGTTTGGCTTCGTATGTTAACTCTCTTTTCAATCACCAGGTTCCAGATGCCACCAGGATGCTGGCCAGGCTTTCCTGAATTGAAGACCCCACCAATGTGTCCTGGAGCTCAGCTTCCCCAGAGACACACCTTACTAGGGAAAGAGAGAGGCAGACTGGGAGTATGGACCGACCAGTCAATGCCCATGTTCAGCGGGGAAGCAATTACAGAAGCCAGACCTTCTACCTTCTGCAACCCTCAACGACCCTGGGTCCATGCTCCCAGAGGGCTAGAGAATGGGAAAGCTATCATGGGAGGGGGTGGGTTATGGAGATTGGGTGGTGGGAATTGTGTGGAGTTGTACCCCCTCCTACCTTATGTTTTTGTTCATTAATCCTTTCTTAAATAAAAAATTAAAAAGAAAAATCTGATTAACCTGTTGGGTGGTATTTTAGAAGGAAACATAGGCAAATGTGGCCTACTATGCCATGCTGTTTCTTACTTCTCTGTTCCCCACCTCTGTAAGTTAAAATCCTTACTTTCAGTTCTCTATCTTTGTATTCAGGTTGTACAAGTTCTTCAATTATTACTGGGCACCTGTTAGAATGGGTTAATAGATCACAAGAAGCTATTCCTTGACTAGATTTAGAGGACCAGACAACATCCAGATCACCGGGACCCAGAGCCGTACACACGAGGCAGGTAAGTGTGTTGTGCTTGCACAATGGGAAGCAGAGAGCTGTTTTGAAGAACACTCTGAAAGAGGACACATTTATGGGATGGTGTGTGTAGAGTGTGCAGACACACACTTCCACAAACACACAGACACACAGACACACACACACCTGTGTGCCAGGTACAACACACTTGGTCTGTCGATCCCCTATTTTTTTTTTCTTTCTAGGATCTACCTCTTCTGTTCTTTTGAGGAAAGGACCCTCCATCTGTTCTTATGATAAAGTCCTAGTGAGTGTGGCCTATCAGAGCAACAGAGAGATAAGCAAGATAGACCCAGGAGACTGAGGATCTTTCTGCGGGTTTTCTAATCTAAGGGAGGGAAAGGCCAACCTCCCCAGTGACAAGGCTGTGGATGTGTGTTTGGACTTATCTGCAGGAGGGCAAAGTCCTGTTCTGCAGTTAGAGGGAAGAAAAATAACACGCAGAGAGCAGGAGGGCATCCTGATGGTTTGTCAGTGGCTTTCTGTGATCAGTGGACACCTCTGCCCTTCCCTTTCTGCACTGCCTTTCAGTGTCTGTGCCTTTTATTTTCTACTATGGTAAGAATGAGTAACATGAGACTTGCTCCTAAATAAAGTCTTCAATGGATAGTATTAGAGCTGTAAACACAGTGTGTGCTATAGAACCTTCTTATCTTGCTTTACAGGGCTTGTTCTTTTTAATGTTATATTTTATTGATTTATTTATAACATACAACAATTATCTTTTAGCACATTAATTATTATTATTGCTATTTTTAGATAGAGACGGAGAGGTAGAGAGAGTGAAAGAGATCACAACACTGAAGCTTTCTTCAATGTGGTTGGGGCCAGGCTCACACTCAGACTGTGCATATGGCAAAGCAGCACAGTATCCAAGTCAGCTAGTTCTTTAATAGTGGAAGTTAAAAGAGTTGAAAATAAAATATTAATCAAATGCAAAAAGCAGCAAGTTTTAAATCAAAGATATTTGCTATTGTTATTGCTATGTAAATTCCCACAGAACTGTACAAGTTTAACTAAAGCTTTACAAGCCATTAAGATACAGAACATTAGCATCATTCTCTTACTGTTATTAACAGAGGTCTTGGCCTCCACTGGTACAGCAGTATAGAGCATAGTTACACAGTTCATATTTTGAATCTAGGGGGAGAGAGGTGGAAGCAAACTTTAGGGATGGGGACTGGGGGTTTAAGTCAGCCAGGTTCTCACTCTCTTTTTGAAATATTTCTTGAAAAATAAATTGTTGTTTGCCTGTAAGTGTAATGTTCTCATTCTTTCATAAGAAAACAAATTTGCAGAAACCATTTAGTCTGAGGCAAACTCAAATTTCTTTTCCACGATGGAAATCTTGGTGTGGGCATCTACAGAGTGTGACAGGGCACATCGCCAGGGCAGAAGCTCCAGACGCAGCACAGACAGCTGTTCACACCAGAGCCAGCCAATTATGCTGGAAAGTGTAACCCTTCCAATAGAGATTATCTTTTATTGGAGCTAATAAAGTTTTATTATTTTTTGACCACTGTGCTAATCACTATTTCTATGTGGTAGCAAAATAAATAATAAAATACAAAAACATCTTAATTTAGGATATGCTTTACAATCTGAAACAACTTTAAAAACAAGAGCTATAGCCGCCTGGCAGGTGGTGCCGTGGATGAAGTGCTGGGCTGTCAAGCACGAGGTCTCAAACTCACTCCCTGGCAGCACGGGTACTAGAGTGATATCTGGTTCTCCTCTATTTCTCTCATATATAACTAAAATATTAAAAAAAAAAAACAATAGAGATAATTCTGTGACTGGCAATCGCTGCCGGCCTTTTTTGCTCTTCCTCCTGGTGTAGAGCAGCAGCAAGGAGCCTTCCACAGAGGCAGCTGTGATATTACTGCCCTGGCTCCTTCTTTCAGTCTCTGAAGCAACAGATCACTGTCTAGAGAGACACACTCCCTCTACCAGTCCCAAGAAGCTATCAGCAACAGTGGTCACTGAAAGCCTGGTGTCCCTTAGGGTCCTCGGGGGACCTAGGCTGCAAAGCCAGTAAATGAAGAAAAGAACATTGATGAAGTGAAGCCCTAACAGATCACATGGCTCAAACATAAAACCGATAAGCTAACTTCTTTCAGTAATCTACTTTGTCTTTCTAGTTTTTAAATAGAAACATCTTAAATTGACACTTAGATTATGGGTCTGAATGTAATGATTGCTCAACAGAAAGAAAGGAAGAGAAAAGAAAAGAAAAGAAAAGGAGAGAAAAGGAAAGAAAAGAAAATAAGGGAGTTGGGCAGTAGCGCAGTGGGTTAAGAGCACACGGTGCAAAGCGCAAGGGCCGGCATAAGGATCCCGGTTTGAGCCCCCAGCTCCCCACATGCAGGAGGTCCCTTTGCAAGCAGTGAAGCAGGTCTGCAGGTGTCTTTCTCTCCTCCTCTCGTCTTCCCCACCTCTCTCCATTTCTCTCTGTCCTATCCAACAACAACAGCTATGACAACAATAACAACTACAACAAGCACAGCAACAAGGGCAACAAAATGGGAAAAATAGCCTCCAGGAGCAGTGGATTTGTAGTGCAGGCACCGATGCCCAGAGATAACCCTGGAGGCAAAAAAAAAAAAAAGAAAGAAAGAAAGAAAGAAAGAAAGAAAGAAAGAAGAAAAGAAGAAAAGAAAAACAAAACACCTACAAGGCCAGAAAAATGACTGTGATATCTAGGCAGTTCTTTATTCTTCCAGAAGTTTTCTGTTCCTCTCTGAGAGGACATTATTCCTAAATTATCTTATTTGCTCCCTACTTGTTTGTTCATCACAGTTTACTTCCTAGAGAGTAAAAACAGTATCTTAAATTCCCACATAAACCCTGCAAGGCATATCTTACTTTCATTGTTATTCTTTTGGAATAGACACTATTGTCTCGGTTTTATAGTAAATAAATGAAGAATCCTGTCTTGAGGTCAAGTGACTGCCCAAATCCAGACGGTTGTGTTCTCAAGTCTACATTCTAAACATGAAGCCTAAAAGCAACAGCGTGACTACTGCTTTGCTCAGTGTCTCAACAGGCTGCAGGCAGGTACTTGCAGTTGTCTGTCTGGAGTCTCCTCGAGGCTTACACTGTACTACCACTGTTCCTTAACTCTCTACTCCAGGGTAGTCGGATGACTTACTCCTTTATCTCCTTTTAAGGCTACTTCCCAAACTTGCTTGGTAAGAATCACCTGGAATATCTTTTAAATTGTGTAACATCATGGGATCTCAGGATTGAGTGGATTTGTTGTAGTGGTCCCTGACAATTAAAATTTTTTAATATTTATTTATTTATTCCCTTTTGCTGCCCTTGTTGTTTTATTGTTGTAGTTATTATTGTTATTGTTAGATATGACAGAGAGAAATGGAGAGAGGAGGGGAGGCAGAGAGGAGGAGAGAAAAACAGACACCTGCAGACCTGCTTCACCGCTTGTGAAGCAACTCCTCTGTAGGTGGGGAGCCGGGGGCTCAAGCAGGATACTTTCGCTGGTCTTTGCACTTTGCACCATGTGCACTTAACCTACTGCACTACCGCCCAACTCCCGACAATTGTATTTTTTTTAAATACTTATTTTATTTATTCCCTTTTGTTGCCCTTGTTGTTTTATTGTTGTAGTTATTTCATTGTTGTTGGATAGGACAGAGAGAAATGGAGAGAGGAGGGGAAGGCAGAGAGGGGAAGAGAAAGATAGACACCTGCACACCTGCTTCACTGCCTGTGAAGCGACTCCTCTGCAGGTGGGGAGCCAGGGCTCGAACTGGGATCCTTACGCCAGTCCTTGCACTGGTCCTTGTGCTTTGCGCCACGTGTGCTTAACCCGCTGCGCTACAGCCCGACTCCCGACAATTGTATTTTTAACAAGTGGCCCAGGAGATTTTTCTCATCAGTTACATCTGAGAAATTCCACTTGGAGTTTTAACCAATGTGAACAAGCTTAATTGATCTAGAGTATTCAATATTACATAGTAAATCAAGTATTATTAATCAGATGACATTTGTACAATTGAATTAATCCAAAGCAATTAGTATATACCGTGCAAAGTGATTTTTCTCGGGCAGGACTTGGGGAGTGGGTTGGAATGTCTTTGTTGTTTTTTTCTGAGTGATGACTGTTAGGAAGAATTCTTTAGTGACTGTGCCCTTAAGGGAGTTTCTGCTCAAATCAAATAGAAAGTAAGTCACTTACATGGTTCTTTGAAGAGAATTTTGGAGAAGAAGAAGTTAAACAAAGAAGAGAAAGGGATATGTAGCTCTAGTTCCTAGAAGGACCCTATGGGAACTTTGCACATCAAAGAGACCCTGGCTTTTCAACTTACATGTTCACGAGTCATATACAGAATGATTTAGGAGAATATTTACAAAGTACTAATTCAAGTTACATAGTCTAATCAAGGAGCAGAAATGAACTTTGATACTCGCAGGACTACACGCAATTATTATTGAAACATCCTACCATCAAACTATTATTTAATGTTTAAACATGATCTCAGACATGTCTAATCTGCTTTGACACTGCTCACTGCTTGTCACAAATGGGGAGTTTCCACCTTGGGCACCACCTGAATGCAGACTTCATCGGCCATGGTATCTGAGTTAGTATTAAAGAAGGGGAGATTAAAGAGTGGGCCTACAGAAGAGAAAGAAAGCAAGCCAGTTCTTTCTGCCCTGAGGACATCTCTGCTTCCCTGGCCAGACACTGGTCTCAGCCTTACATACCTCTTGGTGGGAGTGGGCACCCCGGAGGACATGTGGCTCACCATGGTGTCATTCATGTTAGTCAGAGGGCGAGGAGGGCTGAAAGAAAACACAGTTACATTATATTAATAATTACCAGCATGCCTTGGGGGAATAGATGCAAGAGCGATAAGGGCAAAAGAACCAATTAATTTCTAGTATCCTTGCTGCCGAGGTGAGCACAGAACCACTAATTTCTGCTAAGCACAGTGGGACCCATGGGGAGTGGGGAGTGGAAAGGAGTGGAGGGAGAAATCAATACTTCCAGCCAACAAGACAGTAAAATTAACAAGCTGGGAAGCTGGGTCCTCTCTCACAAGCCACAGGTCCAACAGCTGTGAAGAACAACTAAATAGAACACTCTGCTCCAGGGATGGGAGGGTAGCGTTTGTTCTGTGGTTTCAGCACACATGAATCTGGATCCTGCCACTCAGATAACTCATCTGCATTTCAGGAGCTGAGAACCCTACTAGGTGCTTTGTGTCTGTGCTGCACAACAAAGGTCCCAGCATCGGGGTGTGTGTTTTTCTGAGATTTGCACTGTTCCCACCACAGATTTCAGGGTCCCTAATCCCTTCAATGTAAGCTGCAGCAGTTCTCCCAAGGGTGCCGGTGTGGGTTAACTATTATTTCTACAGCTATCTGTCTATATTTGTGTATATTTGTCCTTTTTTTACAGGTCCTATCTTCTCTTCATTTCCAAGTCATACATATACCTATTATTACATCTAAATGTCCCTCCCTCTTTCCTCCTCTCTCTCCACAGCCTGGTGCAGTTGGAGTTCAGAGCCCTCTGGTCATTCTTCTCCTACCTTTCTTCCCAACTGGAAGTATGGATCAAAATTATTTTGGGGGTGCAGAAGGTGGGAGTTCTGTCTTTTGTAATTGCTTTCTCTGCTGAACATGGGTGTTAGCAAGTTGATCCATACCCCCTTTGTAAATTTCTTTTTTTATTTTTAATTTCTTTATTAGGGGATTAATGGTTTGCAGTCAACAGTAAAATACAATAGTCTATACATGCGCAACATTTCCCAGTTTTCCACACAATGAAATTTCTATAATTGTATCATTAATGTGTATTTCACACTTTGGACCATTCTTTTTGGCTGTACCATATACAGCAGTATGAAGATTTTATCTAAGTCAGTGCCATCAAAACACACACATTGGTTTTGTTTTGACAAGATTTCTGGTTTGTTTTTCTAGGTTTTTTTTTTTTTTTTTTTTTTTTTAAGCAGGAAGAGGATGTGACACTGGATTGTGTGGTAGGCAGAATAAGCAGGAAGATTAGAGTGAATAGGATTTCAGTTTTGAAACTGCTGAGTTTGAAGTGCCATTGATAAATACAGGTAAGCTGTATCTTAAAAGCACTTAGGAAACAGGAAAATGAAAACCAGGTGAGATATCAAATTTGAAAATGTTTAAATGTGTGATTTAAAGAGTTACTGTTCATTTGCCTATTGTGGTCGATATAAAATGATTGCTTCTAGGTGGAGGAGGGTATAATTGGAGAAATATCAACTAAGAGGGTAGCTTAGACAAAAGGTACAGAATTTCTGGTTACTGGTTAGACACAATTTCTATTATAAAGTAAAATTTTAACTTGTTGGAATCATTTCACTTGAGTTCTCTTATGACCAGACTAGTTTATTCTGGTGGATGCTCTGGAATGCAGACTAACTTGAAATTAAGATTATTACAGAATTTCTCTTAGGGATTTATAAACTAAGTACAGATGATGAATAACTCATACTTTTTAATATCTTCCAAGATTAATTTATGTATGCAGTTTTCTTTTATCAAATATTTGATTTCTACAAATTAGTAAGTATTGTACTAGCTGCCAGGGTAAAGACTGTAAAGATAAAAATGTAAGTCTTGGGGAGTTGGGCAGTAGCGCAGTGGGTTAAGCGCATGGACCGACTAAGGATCCCGGTTCAAGCCCCCGGCTCCCCACCTACAGGGGAGTCACTTCGTAGGCAGTGAAGCAGGTCTACTGGTGTCTTTCTCTCCCCCTGTCATCCCCTCCTCTCTCCATTTCTCTCTGTTCTATCCAACAACGACATCATCAATAATAACAACAGCTACAACAATAATAAAAAAACAAGCAACAAAAAGGAAAATAAATAAATAAGTAAATAAATGTAAGTCTTACAAAGAAGAAATCTTTCTGAAAAAATAATGATGATACAATATAGTAAGTATTAATGATAGAGAGGTGTACAATGCATAAGGGGTAATCACTCTGTTATATTCAGCTTTGGTGAGACCAGTCTCTGAGAATGGCATGGCATTAGTTGTTATATTTGGTAGGTATATATATAAAGTCTGTAACCTGAACAAGGGGTTTTAGTTTTGTTTAGTTTAGTTGTTTTTCGTTATTGCAGACAATGGTTTCTATCTAACTCTCTTAACAGAGCTACTTTTTTCCATCTGTGACTAGGAATCAATAGCACGGAGAGTGTCCTTAATAACCAAATATGCTGAGTATTTGATATGTACCAGACTCAGTTTGAATACTACCCACAGATCCACTCATTAAACCTCAGTCTAATGGGGTAGGTCCTCCTAATGATCTTTACAAACAGAGAAACTGAGGCAAGAAACAAAGTAATATACCTGCAATCACAGCCAAATCATGGCAAAAAGCAGGTTTTGACCTGAAGCTCCTGTGTCATCATTATGGTATTTGCTGCCCTTCCAGAAAAATTTCGAGTGATTAGTCTATGAATTAAGATAAACAAGCAGCATGATGTTAGGTCATGGTTGTTGCAGAGCTGTTCAATCTATAGGAGGGTGAAAGCAATCAGTTTGGGGGTGATTCTGCTCTCCCTAGTCATGTCACTAGGTCTTCCATTTTAAGTGCCTCTCTGAAACCAAGACGTTTGGCTGTAGTTTCTGCTCTTTACCACTTCTAGGCTGGTCGGGGAAAAATCATAATTACTATGAACGGTTTCCTTCAAAATCCTCTCTTTAATTTATTAGGAGGACTTTAATATCTAATCTTAAATCCAATAATCATTCAGATTCATCTTAGACTAACAAAGTACATACCTTTAATAAGCAAATTACCAGGTTAGCCACACTGCTGCTTTAAAAAAAAAAGTTCACACTGGGCTTAGGCCCAACACTCAGTATAATTACTTGTTTCCGCTTTCTGAGTTGACCTAGATCCAGGGGTAAATACTTCCTGGGCAGAATTCTCTAAGCAAGGATATGAAAGTATACTATTGTAGCTGTTTAAGTAGTATTCACTCAGAACTTGTGGGTGAGTAAAGAGATAAATAAACAAAGTCAACTCTGAATTCTGAGAGGCCAATCGAGATTTTGGGAGTCTCCCAAGGATGAGACTTTTCCTTGGGCCTCTTCTGCAAACAGTTACCCAGATAGGCAGACTCTTACATACCCTAGTTATTTTTACTATTTCTCCTTTTAGTTGTAAAGGTTTAGGCTATGGTCCTGCAGGTCTTCATTGCCTTCACAGGTGTCTGTCAATCATACTTTTGGGGACTGTTCATTATTGTTAGTGCAAAAGTTTTAATACTGTGTAAGAGATTTCACCACTCTTCAAAGCAAATTCAAAACCCAGACTACAGCCTGCTTCATACAACCATTCGGGTCTTCCGCATCTTGCTTGTTTCAAATGTTTTATTTTTTAATATTTGGTAAGGCAGAGAGAATATGGGGGAGACAGAGACGAAGAGAGAAAGAGAGACACCTGTAACACAGCTTCACTGATCTTTCCTCCTGCAGGGGTGGGGGGTGGGGGGAGGAGGGAGACAGGCATCTGAACCCTGGTCCTTATGCTGGATAACAGGTATATTCAACAGCACCACTGCCCAACCCCCTTCTGCATCTTTCAAATTAGTTGCTCTTTTATTGCTCTGAAATTCCAGTTTTCAAGTTTTCTTGTAAGTACCCATCCTGGAATGTCCTTCTCCAGTGAGCAGTCAAGATTATATTCTTTTTCACTTCTCTCGTTAAAGAAATGGCTCCTGAAATTTTAGTATCTTCAATAAAGATCTTCTGATTATCACAAACTCCACTTAAATAAACAAAAATCTTATCAATGCACAAATAAACTTCCAAATTTGAAAGTTTATAAATTTGGTTTATTCATGCCTAGTACTGTTAAGGAACCAGAGGAAAAAATAAGAGTTGAAAATTGTCCCTGCCCACAAGAAGTTTACAATCCAACCAGTCCTCATAATCGTTAATCATGCAACGATGGCCTTTAACTTAACAAATTGCATTTTCAGGTCAAATTTGATTTGATAATCATTATTTACAACCAAAACTACATAAATCTGTTTACTTAATAAAAAAACACAACTAAGCTTAATTACTTCAAAACATTAACCACAAACCAGAATAACAAAAGAACATGAAACACCTGAAGCTCAAGGACGGGCAGTGACTCCTCCAGTGGAGCTCACATTACAGAAGCGACAGGCATCTTTCTCTCTATCCGCCCACGTATCTCCCCCATTTCTTTGTCTTATATACATTTTAAAAAAACTATTAAAAAAAGAAAGATCTTGCGATGAAGTTAGCAGTTGTTAGCTAGAGTTCACATGGGCAAAGAGCTAACACTGAGATGAGGAGTTCTCTTGGAACCACACTTCGGGGAGTGGAGGGTAGGAATGTAAAGGAAAAAAACATTGCTCCCAAGGAAAAGTCTGCAGGGCAAGCTAATGGGAACTAGCCAAGTGAAGATAAACTTTCTGCAGAAACCAAGTGGCAGTGGTGGCGGCCAGGAAGCAAGCACGTCTGCTGGGTAACCAGCACAGACTTAGACAGCTTGAGGGTAACAATGATATTTGTTTCTCTTTTCTTGGACACTATCGTCCAAAATCCAGCAGGCTATGATCCTACTCAAGGACCATCTCCCCACTGAAACTATACGATGTAATAAGAAAGTCAGTTTATCTGATTATTCCCTTATAATGTGGTATTTCCTTGGGTCATAATGCTGGCACACTGCAACGCTGATGAAATAGGAAGGAGGCTAGATCCTAAGGTCCCTTTAATCTCCATGGCTCTATTATTCCCTCAGAGTGCTTCCTGCTCTAGACAACAGTTATGAAAATGCAGAGCATTTTATGCCCCTTGAATTATATGCTAGGCTGCATTTATTTCTATAGACAGAATTAACCATCTCATGTTATTCCACTAGGTTCTAGACTAATCTGCCAAAGTAAAGAAGGTAAGGCAGGAAAACTATCTCATGGAAAGCCATAATGTTTTGAAAATGGTATTATAATTTTAAATATGGTATTGTAAATGTAGCATAAACATCATGTTCCATATTTACAGTGACTTTTCTCTGACTTCTAGGGAAACCATGTTCTTTTTTATCGCTCATTGGCAATTAATTAACTAATAGAAAAGATTTTCAGCTTTCAAAGTCAACTACTAATCTCAATACATTGTGGGTTGAGGAGATAGCTCGGGCTTCTATGAAGAGCATAGAACCTGCAAGCCGAGGGCCAGGAGGCCTCAGGGTTAATCCCCAGCAGCATCTTCAACTAGATCTGAGCAGTGCTCCAGCTTACCTTTCTTTCCTCTTCTGCTCCTAACACACACACACACACACACACACACACACACACACACACACAACACCACCACAACCAATTCACTGATGGAAAAGACCCATCAGCAGACACATGTCTCAATTCTAGCAGCTGAACACAGCCATTTGTGGTATAAGACTTCTAATGAAATATTTCTCAGGAAGGAGAGGTTGACCACAAACACATTCTGATACTGTACTTTCACCATGAGGCAGCAGCTAGAGACAGCAGAGGAAACCAAGTATGTCACTCTCACTTTGGAAAATGACAGAATTGTCAAGTGAGGCAATAATGGCAAAGTGATTCACAGTATTACTCAGTTTAATATTATAATGCTGAAAAAAAGCAGGCAAGGGTTTTACCAAACGAATATCCAAAATCAATAGAATGGTACTGTCTTCTTTTAAAAGCCTTCCCATGATGAATCGTTCCTTTTCTCTCCTTGATTATAAAACTTAGACAGAAGTTGCCATTACTTGATATGGATGTCAACTCTAGTATTTCTAGAAAGATGAGAAAAGATGACAACTAAAAGACTTCAGTAAGTTACTGCTCAGAGAGGTCAATAAAATGCACAAGGCAATGCCATTCTCTGACCTGTGCATAGTTATGACTGAACTCTGCTCTAAAAAAAACCTATTTATGCTTATGCTGCCTCATGGATTTTTGCAACTAGCCAAAACCAGAAAGGTACAGTGGACTTCCCATTTTCATAATAACTGCCAGGATGTTCCAGAGACTCTAGCATTCTGCCAAAAATAAAAACGGCCATCATCAGCCCAGCAACTCCTGCAGCAGATAAAAGGAGGAAGAGCTGTCAAACCTTCTTCTTCTTCTAGCGTTTGCCCTTCTTCCGTAGCCAGTCAACAGCGTCAGGTTGAGCCTGATGTAAAGTTTCGAGACCTCCTTTGAATCTGGAGAGGTGGCAGTCGTTGACTATGTGGGTCATAGTCTGTCTGTAGCCGCAGGGGCAGTTTGGGTCATCTCTGGCTCCCCAGCGATGGAACATAGCGGCGCACCGGCCATGGCCTGTTCGATAGCCATTGAGGAGGGCCCAGTCATAACGTGCCAGGTCAAAGCCGGGTTGACGCTCGCAGGGGTCTGCGATGAGGTGTTTGTTCTTTAACTCAGCTGACTGCCAACTCTGTTTCCAAGAGTCTGGAACAGAGAAGTTCAGTGTAGGCGTAGGGGACCAGATTGGGTGACGAGACGTCAAGCGTTGGACAGGGTGGGCGAAGATATCCGCGTATATTGGCAGGTCCGGTCGAGCGTAGACGTGGGAAATGAACTTAGATGATGCCGCATCCCGACGAATATCTGGCGGGGCGATGTTGCTAAGAACTGGCAGTCATGGAACCGGGGTGGAATGGATGGTTCCAGAAATTATCCTCATGGAGGAATATAATTTGGAATCGACCAAGTGGACATGGGGGCTACGGAACCATACTGGGGCACAGTATTCTGCAGTGGAATAGCATAATGCCAGAGATGATGATTGTAGTGTGGAAGCGCTCGCGCCCCATGAGGAGCTGGCCAGTCTTGCAATGATGTTATTCCTCGCGCCCACCTTTGCTGCAGTTTTTATGAGATGTTCGTGAAATGACAGAGTGCGATCGAGAGTAACGCCAAGATAGACTGGCTGGGCTTCATGCCGGATTCTCGTATCACCAAGCTGCACATTAAGCTCACGTGAGGCCGAGGCATGGTGTAGATGGAAAACAGATGATACCGTTTTTGCAGTGCTAGGGATCAGTCGCCATTTTTTACAGTAATCAGATATCAGAGACATGTCTTTCGTGAGTGTTTCCTCGAGGATGTCGAACTTGGATGCCTGAGTTGCACAGCAGATGTCATTGGCGTAGATGAACTTCCTTGAAGAAGTTTCTGGAAGGTCATTGATGTAAATATTAAATAGCGTAGGAGCCAGAACAGAGCCCTGGGGGAGGCCACTTGAGACAAGTCTCCATCTGCTAGACTTGTCACCCAGATGCACCCGGAATCTTCTGTTTTGGAGAAGAAACGATATAGTGTTGGCCACCCATGGAGGCAGGCATCTTGAGATCTTGACTAGGAGACCACGGTGCCAGACCGTGTCATAGGCTGCTGTGAGATCAACAAAGACAGCACCCGTCTTTAAATTCTTCTAGAATCCATTTTCAATGTAAGTTGAGAGGGCCAGGGATTGTTCGCAGGTAGATCTTCCTGGGCGGAAACCAGCTTGGGTGGGTGATAGGAATTTCTCTGTAAGATGAGAAATACGTGACAGAAGCAGCCTCTCAAGGAGTTTGTAACACACGGAAAGGAGAGAAATTGGTCTATAGCTGGCGGCCAGTGTCAAACCTTTACGTCCTGTAGCAAATGCCTCCTCTTTCTCTATGGGTCCGGCAGCTGATGTGCAGTGCTGTTGCCGTCTCTAAGGAAACAACTATCACAGGATGAAGAATCTTCTCTGCAAGGTAGTTTATCCCACAGAGCATTTGTGGAAGGAGCAGGTACCAGAGCACAGTTCATTAGAAGGCAGCCACAAGACTGCACTCTGACTGCAAGGCCATTGGGCAGTCAGGTGTAGTCAATGACAGCGCAGCAGCTGCAGCACACAGACTAGGGAGCTTGCAAGCTAAAACGGGAAAGACCTGAATCTGGATGGTGGCACACAGGGTAGAGTGCACACGTTGCCATGTGCAGACACAGGTTCAAGCCTCTGGTTCCCACCTGCAGGGGGCGGGGGGGGAGCTTCACACGTGGTGGGGCAGCGCTGCAGTGCAACAGGTGTCTCTTTCTCTTCTCTCCACCTCTCTCCTCTATTTCTATCAGAACAAAGGAAAGGAAAAAAATGGCTGCTGGCAGCGGTGGAGTTACAGTGCAGGCACCAAACCCCAGTGACAACTCTGGCGGTAAACAAACGAAGAGACAAGCCAACGAATCACAAAACACACTCATGTCATTGAATCCCAGTCCTGCTGCGAATCAGCAAGCCAGTTCACCCAGCCAGCAACTCTACTCTGATCAGGCCTTCCTGGAGCATGCCTCCACCTCCTCTCCTGTGGCCTTTCCCGAATGCCAAATGCTTGACAAGGAAGCAGCCTGCGGTCCCGTTTGCTAGGCAATCTAGGTAGGCAGCCATCAGAAGGGAGGGAGAACCAGCAAGGCCTGGTTTTTGTTGAAGGGGAGTTTATGGGATCACAAGCAATGTGGGAAACGACAGGACCACGGGGACTGCTAACACCTTTGATGCAGAGGGTTCCTTGATGCATACCAACAATTCACTGAACAGATGAAACAGGCAGATGACAGTGCAGTGTGAGCTGCAGAACTGGCTTTTGGGACATTTCTAGCAGAAAGTTTGCCTTGTGAGAATCCTCCCCAGGGCCTCTTCCCTATCTTTTCTCTCCAGGACTTTCTAAATCTACCTGCTGCCGGTGTCCCTTTGCAGTGGGCCACCACATTTCAGTCTATGATGGCGTAGCTAAATACCACAGCGATTTTTCTATTAGTCCCCCGGTATCCAGAGAACCCTCGGATTGCTGCACACTGGACTTCCCAAGACGAAAATCACTACCAGATGCACAGTCCTCATGTCACCACCATTCCGGTCCCAAAACATCAATTCTCTGATAGTCTCTCAAATCAGGCCAAATATCTTCCTCTGTAGAGTCACTGCCCAGGCATCCTAGCCTTGGCGTCCATTTTAATTTTCCCTACTTCCTCATGTTCTTGGCAAATACTTAAACACAGGCCTTAACCTTTTTTTTTTTAAATATTTATTTCCTTTTTGTTGCCCTTGTTGTTTCCATTGTTGTTGTAGCTATTATTGTTGCTGATGTCATCGTTGTTGGATAGGACAGAGAGAAATGGAGAGAGGAGGGGAAGACAGAGAGGGGGAGAGAAAGACAGACACCTGCAGACCTGCTTCACCGCCTGTGAAGCGACTCTCCTGCAGGTGGGGAGCCGGGGCTCGAACCGGGATCCTTGCGCCAGCCCCTGTGCTTTGCGCCACGTGCGCTTAATCCGCTGCGCTACCGCCGACTCCCCAACCTTTTTGATTATAGAAAAATAAAGCAAAAGCTGAACAAAATACACAAGTAGAGTCACTAGGAACAGCAGAAGTCAAAATGAAATCCAGAGCAACAACGTATTTGAGTGGGAAAGAATCCAATCATTTGCCTACATAAATAAAGAGGCAAGACAACCCAACAGTCCAGACAGATGTTAAAATGCTTGGTAGAGGGGGCCGGGTGGTGGTGCACCTGGTTAAGCACACACATTACAGTGCACAAGGAACTAAGTTCAGGTCCCCAGCCCTCACTTGCAGGGGGAAACTTCATGAGTGGTAAAGCAGGGCTGCAGGTGTCTCTTTTTCTATCTCCCCCTCTACTCTCAATTTCTCTGTCTCTCTCCAGTGATAAATAAGTAAAATATTTTTTTAAAGAAAGAATGCTTGGTAGAAGATGAAATAGTTGATTTATATGCCATATTAAAAATATAATAATGAGAAAATAGGGGGAATGTTTTTCAAAGCTACAAACTCTAAGGATTTATAAGCAGAAGCAGAACACAGATATGGTGGGGAGGGAGTCAGCAGCAGCGCAGCAGGTTAAGTGTAGGTGGCACAAAGCACAAGGACTGGCGTAAGGATGCTGGTTCGAGCCCCAGCTCCCCACCTGCAGGGGAGTTGCTTCACAAGTGGTGAAGAAGGTCTGCAGGTGTTTTTCTCTCCCCGTCTTCCCCACCTCTCTCCATTTCTCTGTCCTATCCAACAACGATGACATCAATAGCAACAACAATAACAAATACAACAATAAAACAAGAGCAACAAAAGGGAATAAATAAGTATTTAATGAAAAAAAGAATGTGGTGAGGAATGTGGGCAATAATGGGCAGAATTAATTTCAGGGAAAGAAAAGAACTACACAACAACAATGACTGAAATACCATACTTTTATAATAAAAGTGCAACAACAGAGAAGAGTATTGGAGAGCGGAAGGAAGGAACATGGTTTGGGAGAACAGCGTTCTTGTCCCGACTCTAGCACTAAGTAATTTTATGAACCTAGGAGACTCTGGACAATGAAGTCCCTTATGCTCTGGTTAACTGTTTTCACATGCAGCTCCCTGGACATCAAAAGACCTTAGGTGGTGCTGCAGTAACCACAGAGGAGAGCAAAGGGATTACCCTTAACCCCATTTCACTAAGAACTGTTCCACTTCTACTCTGCGTAAGAGTTCACATTTAATCTAAATTGCTTCAATAGCCAGAGGAGCCTTTACTCCCTAGAGGCTCATGTCTTTCATCAGTTCTGAAAAGTTCTCAGCTATTTCTGCTCAGATACTACTGGCCCTCCTCCATTCTTTTTCATTCTCTCTTGAATTCTGAGATTTTAAAATTGGGTTTAGCTCTAAATTTTCACTTTTAAAAAAGGGTATCATCAATCTTTAGCTATCTCCTTTTAATTCTCAGTAATTTATGTTTTTCATCTTTACTACCTCTAGCAGGCTATTTTTCAGAGCACTTAATGGATGCTATTCTATGCGTCAGGTGTCTACGGCCACCAGCTATATTCCTCTTAAAGACTTCTTTAGATGCTCTTTTTGGGGAGTGAGGGTTGCTGGGTAAATGCTGTCTTCCGTGTCTGGCTGATGGCAGGCAGCTCTGTGGCAGCCCTTGCTCACCGTGTAGCATCTTGTTTATCTTCCTCATTGGGGGACACTTTTTTAATGCTTAAAGGGAATTTCATTTTTTTTAATTCTAATTATGTGTACATTAACTTTTGTATCTTTCAATCATTTTTCTTTGGTAGAGGAGGGTGAGGTTTGAACATGTGCTCAGGAAGTCAGGCGGTAGCGCAGCGGGTTAAGCGCAGGTGGCGCAAAGTACAAGGACTGCCATAAGGATCCTGGTTCGAGCCCCCAGCTCCCCACCTGCAGGGGAGTCGCTTCACAGGCGGCGAGGCAGGTCTGCAGGTGTCTATCTTTCTCTCCCCTTCTCTGTCTTCCCCTCCTCTCTCCATTTCTCTCTGTCCTATCCAACAACGACGACAACAATAAAACAACAAGGGCAACCAAAGGAAATAAATAAATACATAAATATTAAAAAACAAAAAAGACCATGTGTTCAATGTACCACCTCAAGCCACATATCCAAGACTTGTTCTGCTGGGTTGTAACTCACTGGCACAGCACTGTGGGCACAGTCTCTGTGTGGCCTTTTCATCAGAAACTGGGAAACAAGTTTAAAGAAGTAGTAAGTAGTTCTTTCTTCCCTTGACAAGCTCCCTGAAGTCTGAGGGTACTGAAAAGTACTTTTAGATTCTTTTGGCCCAGAAATTAAACATCGAGGATGCTTTAGCAGACGCAGTCAGCCTGCTGCACTGAAACCATATGAGCAGTACTGACGCCTTCACGCGTTCTGGTCGGTGTATGCCTGAGCATATCATCTGGTCATCATCACTCCCGCCAGTCAAATAACCTGTTAGTGCTCCTTCTTTAAGTTCTTTGTTCAGACATCTTTTTTTCCATTTAAAACCCAATTCAGATGAACCCTTCACTGATTTGCTCTTTTAGGTTTAACACGTAGAGATCAGCAATACTATCATAAAATTTCATTCTTGAATTTGATTCATAGTTCTCCTATCTATATCCAAACTGGTTTCTGTCTTTAGCTTATACTTCATGCCAGCAAATACTGCTGACTCAAATATATCCAGCACCTCCTTGCTGCCTACACCCAGCTAGTCTACTAAAGTCCATTTAGCACCTCGATATTTAAAAAGAAAAAAATGGAATCAAACAATAAATGGTCTTTCAAGTCAGTTTTCTTTGAATAGTGTAATATTTTCAAGGTTTACCTATACTGTAGTATTTTTCAGTATTTCATCCCTTTATATATCATATCATAATTTTTTTGTTTTTTTTAAAGAAATATTTATTTATTCCCTTGTTTTATTGTTGTTGTTATTGATGTCATCATTGTTGGATAGGACAGAGAGAAATGGAGAGAGGAGGGGAAGACAGAGGGGGAGAGAAAGACAGACACCTGCAGACCTGCTTCACCGCCTGTGAAGCGACTCCCCTGCAGGTGGGGAACCTGGAGCTCGAACCGGGACCCTTCCGCTGGTCCTTGGGCTTTGTCCCACGTGCGCTTGAAACCGCTACACTACCGCCCGACTCCCTTATCTTGCATTCTTGAGAGAAATTTTGGCTTTGATATTCTAATGTGGTCATAATGATTTATAATTTTTCTAAAGTCTATGTGTTAATATTTTAAGAATTGCGGGGGCTGGGTGGTAGCGCAGCGGGTTAAGCGCACATGGTGGGGCCCCTGCCTCCACACCTGTAGAGGGTCACCTGAAGCAGGTCTGCAGGTGTCTGTCTTTCTCTCCCCTTCTCGGTCTTCCCTTCCTCTCTCGATTTCTCTCTGTCCGAACCATCACAACAATAACAATGACAACTACAACAAGCTCAACAACAAGGGCAACAAAATGGGAAAAATGGCCTCCAGGAGCAGTGGATTCAAAGTGCAGGCACTGAGCCCCAGTCTAACCCTGGAGGCAAAAAAAAAAAAAAAAAAAAAAGAATTGCATTGCTCATTTGTAAAAGGGTTCTAGAAAATGTTTTTAATAATGCAAAATTTTATATTGGCCATTGTTAGGTCATAGTGAGCACTCAAATTTATATTGATTTGTTCACCTTGACTTCTTTTTGAACAATCCCATCAAGTGACATTTAAATAAATAAAGTTAGTAAGATCTTTCACATAAAATTTGCCTTCACCAACAAGTACTTTCAAAATAAAGCAAATTATAATTTTTTTTAAGTTATGAGCATTTTCTGTGATACAAGGTTTTAAAGGAATCTGAAAATAAGAATTCTCCCTCCTTTTTGTTATTTTAGGATAAGTAATTTTGGAGAAAACAAATCATTGCCTTAAATTTGGGCAAAATTGTCTGCTTTTCTTAATCATGGCACTTCCCCTGCCAGGTTAGTACATCACCTGCTTTTCAACCACATCATCAAACCAAACATCAGAGGTCAAAGGCAGATTAGCAGTATGGCTATAAAGAATTTTCTTCTAATAGCTGAATGTAAAAATCAAGAAAAACACAAATAATCTTTTCACTTCATTCACTATACAGTTTTTTATAATCCTCCTAATGGATAATACTCTTTTGTTTTCTTTGATCCTGGCTTCTTTGAGATTTATTATTGTCTATTTTATCCCCTCTTTATACTTGAAAGTACATATATCCTATGATAATGACTATTTTTAACCTTTTTAGAATAAGTCGCCCTGTAATTTTACTACATGTTTACTTAAAAAACTAATATTTTACTCCCTTCCCAATACAAATACTTAACTCTATTCACCAGTTTCCAACTTACACATTATTCCCTACAAGTTTAGTTCTTTTAAAGAAAACTGTACTCAATAGATAACCCTCCTAGTTATTATTATTGTACACATATTTGTTTACTTACATTTACTATTTTCTTTTGATCATCATTCTTTTTTCACATTTCAGATTGCTTTCCTAGGATCATTTTCCCCTTCTCCATTAAGTACAAGGTCTATACACTTTATGCCTTTAACAAAAGTTCTATTTATCTGCAAATACTTTTGTCTTTATTACTTTTTTCCTAAAAGGTGTTTTCAATGGGTACAGTTTTAGGATTATAGCTATTTTCTTCTCAGTTCTTTGAAGATGCTTTTCTATTGTTTTCTGTTTCTAATGTTGCTCTTGAAAGGGTAATCTTCTGAAAAATTGTTGATTCTGTTGAAAAACTGTTGTAAATCTCTTTTCTCTCTTGATAAAAGAGTGACACTGCATTATAACATTAGATGAGCTTCAAGTGTATACCATTAAAAACCAGCATGTGCACACACTATGTAAATTTCATCACTAAAAATTCATTTCTACCTTTTATCATACAACTGAACCCTTTTATCTGATTTATCCATTTCTGTCCTCTTGGTCTTAAGTCTGAAAGTTTGTTTTATTTGCTTATGTATTGCCTCCAGGGTTTCTTTGCTGGGGCTTCATGCCTACATGACTCAACTGCTCCTGGTGGGCTCTTTTTCATCTATCTTTTTTGGATGGAAGGTGAAATATAAGAGAGGGAGAGAGGAAGGAGGGCGGCACACACTACAACGTCACTCGTGGAGCTTCCCGTCTGCATGGCGCTCCCTCCTGTGGCGGCAGAGTTCTCCAGCCCGGGCCCATGAGCATTGTAAAACGTGAACTCAACTGCATGAGTCACCTCCCAGTCACCATTTATGTTCTATTTCACTAATCCATTTATTTATTGTCTCTTTATAGCACATATAAATGTAAAATCATATAATTGTGACTTACTACTAAGTATTATGCCCATTAGGTCTGTCCATGTTGTTGTAAATGACAGGATTTAAACTTTTTTTTTGTTAATAACTGAGTAATGCTATAGTGTGTGCATGTATGTGTGCATGTGTGTGTGTGCGCGTGCGCGCACGCATGTGTGTATCATCTTATTATCCATTTGGCTGTTGACAACATGTAAGTTGTTTTTAAACCTTGATTATTGTAAATAATACTGTAATAAAAGTAGAAAGTAACATAACTCTTCAAATCTTATTTTCTGCATTTCCCGGATAAATACCCAGAAGTGATGTGTATCACAATGTCTCTATTTTTGATATGTTCTTTCTCTTTCTATTGCTGTATAGCTTTCTTATGATGTGTGTAAGTATGGATTCTCTTTTAAAATCTATATGGAAAAACAAAGTGAACAGTTATTAATCAAAAGTCATAAAGTTTCCATTAAGCAAGATGAGTAAGTTTAGAAGTCAGCATGCACCTATAGTCAAAAATGCACTTAAAATGTGTTAAGAGGGGAAAAAAATTCTTAAGAGGACAGATCTCAAGGTAATTGTTCAGACTATAATATAAAAGAAATCTTTAATTAGAACTGGTTAAAATCTTACAAAAACTCAGGACTTTCTCACTCATTACTTTACTATTATTGCCTTTCCCCTAATATAATTTTCATTTTTTCGTCTGGAATTTCAGTTACTTACATGTTATTATTATTTTTAAAAAATAAAGGAACCCTTCATGAATCTGCATGTCATTCTTGTGCAATTCACTGTGTCATTTCAATGTCAGCACACGTGCTCCTAAAGCAAGTACTATTCTACAAACTTTCAGTGTTCACCAAATTTCTACCTTTTGTCTCCATGAGCTATGTTATGAATAAATTGTTTGGATTTTATATCTTCCTGTTCACTAATTTCTTATCTATATCTAAATTTTACCTTATCCTACTGAGATTTCTGGATTTTTTTCATATTCCTAGAAGTTTCATTTGACTTTCTTCAAATTTTGCTAATTTTTATAGTTTTTTGCTTCTTCATAATACTTTATATTTCTCTTTTATACTTTTAGCACAAGTCTGCATTAGATGATTCATACTATTTGTGGGTCTTTACTGTCCCTGTTAATCCGCACTCATATCAACAGTTTTTTCCCCCGTTTTTTGAGTTTAAGTTCCTGGGAACTTTATCTGTGGAGGTTACTTAAGTACCTTCTTCCAAATAGGGCTTATGTTGGCATCTGACAGGTTTCTGGGAGGATAACTAAGAAAGACTAGACTTAAACTTAATTTTCAACATGGAATTTTGTGTCAAAATAATGTTGTAAATTCTGATTTTCCACATTTATAGTTTATAATAATACATCATAGCACCCTCTTTTTTTTGCCTCCAGGGTTACTGCTGGGGCTTGGTGCCTGCACCATGAATCCACTGCTCCTGGAGGCCTTTTTTCCCTTTTTTTCTATTTTATTCAATAGAACAGAGAAATTGAGAGGGGAGAGGGGAGAGGGAGAGAGGGAGAGAGAAAGGCAGATACCTGCAGACCTGTGTTCACTACTCATGAAGCATTCCCACTGCACGTGGGGAGCAGAGGCGTGAAGCCAGGTCCTTGTGTACAGTACTATGTGTTCTTCTTTTTAAAAAAATTTATTTATTTATTCCCTTTTGTTGCCCTTGTTTAGTACTGTGTGTTCTTAACCACATGCGCCACTTCCCAGCCTCCAAGAGTGTTTTTCCTACACTGGACATAGGAAATGAGTGAAAAAAACCCAGCTGAATTTACACAGAATTAAACATGAGGTGGTGACAGCATGGAAGGAATGACTAAAGAAAAAAAGTCACTTAAATTCCAAAAATAATTCTACTGAAAAAGAAAGAGAGAAATAAAGAAAGAAAAAAAAGAAAGGGGGGGAGGGAGGGAAGGAGGGAGGGAGGAAGGAAGGAAGGGAGGGAGGGAGGGGACTCAGGGGTAGCGCAGCGGGTTCAGAGCACATGGCGCAAAGCGCAAGGACCAGCGTAAGGATCCTGGTTCGAGCCCCCCCCCCACTCCCCACCTGCGGGGGAGTCGCTTCACAGGTGGTGAAGCAGGTCTGCAGGTGTCTGTCTTTCTCTCCCCCTCTCTGTCTTCCCCTCCTCTCTCCATTTCTCTCTGTCCTATCCAACAATGAACATCAACAACAACAACCACACAAGGGCAACAAAGGGGGGGGAGGCCCTCCAGGAGCAGTGGATTCATGGTGCAGGCACTGAGCCCCAGCAACAACCCTGGAGACAAAAAAAAAAAAAAAAAGAAAGAAAGAAAAGCAAGCCAAGCAAGCAAGCCAAGGAAGCTTTTAACAATTTAACAAACTATGCCTTAAATTCATGCCTGGGATCACATATCTAATTTTACCCTGAAGTAGATCCATTAAGGTTACTCAAAAAGAGAAAAATAAAACAAAGGGAAAAAAGCTCACTTGACCAGAGAGAAGATGCCTTACTTGACCTAGCCTTGACCTCTAGGATTATTTCAAGTAGTAAAGCAAGAACTTATCTCCAAAAGCTCATAAAAATTACAGATTTTTACAATCTGAGTAAACCTTCTTTGATTGCTTTCCAAATCTGCAGTTAGATCAGCAAAGTCATAGCAAATAAACAAACATGGTCTTATATAAAGTGACCTTGAAGACAGGGACTGTAAGAAACAGGCCAAAATTAACCTAATTCATAACTGTGCTCAATACTCTAACAGCTCTGCTAATCAATATAGTTTAGTCCCACAAATGCCTGGAATGTGCAAGACGCTAAGCACATATAACCCCAACCCTTAAGAAGTGGACAGGGCTGAGGATAAGGAAGTGCTTACAACTGTTGGAAACCCAGGTCTGCCACATACTCCTGGATTTCTTAATGAAAGAGATGGTATTTAACTGAATGGCAAATGACTGCCAAGTCAAGAGCTAAAAGTAAATTTTTTTGGTGTATGTGAAGGAAAGAAGTTTTTTCTTTGTTTGTTTGTTTGTTACCCACGCTACCTAATCTCACCCAAGAAGAGATTCTTAAGAGTTAGCTATTTCTAGTGTTCACGGAAGTTTTCATGGATGGAGCAGAATTTAAACTTAGGTCCTGAATACATAACTGGAAAGTGTAAAAGGTAAAAATGGGCATTCAGGAAAGGGGGCAGTTGGGTTCTGACACCATGAGCCAGCTCCCAGGATGGGAAGGGGTATCAAGTTTTAAAGGTAGGAGGAGGTAGGTCTGGTAAAAGCAGGAACTTTGTACTACAAGAACTGAGCAGCAGAAGGGAGATAAGATTCAAAAAGGAAGGCGGGTCCCAGTTACACAGAGCCTTGAATTCCAGTACAAGGAGTGCCTCCTTAATTCTATAGACAGTGGAGTTTTGCAGGTTTTTTAAGTAGAAAATAATATAACCAAAGCAGTAACTCAAGAAGATTGATTTGACAGAAATATGTATGCAGTTGGAGGTTCAGAAATAAAGAAAAAGGGTTAATTTAGGTGTTAGACATCAGTGAAAAGTGAACAGTGTACAGATTTGTAAGCATGCTAAGAACATTTCGATGATTTGCAATTCCAACAGATTACTAATAAACAATCTATTAAAAACAGCCCACACCATGTGGAATCTAATTGTGAGCCTCAGTGTTTGTATGAAAGCACACTGCAGAACATCCTAGGTTTGGCTGGGTGGGAGAGGCTCAACAAAAAGCTTATTTCTCCATATCAAGAATGATTACTTTTCAAAAATTGTTTAAAAACAAAAATCATAATGAACTGGAAGAACAAGTGTTCCAATCCAAAACTCTGACATCATTAATTCTAGCCCAATAACATACTGGGTGGGGGGGGGGAGGTATCCTGCTTCACCTTGACAGACTGATAACATGTCTTGTAAACTCCTGAGTGCTTCATGAAGCTTTCTGTCCTTTATGCCAGGAACACACATCCATGCATTTACTCATTGTGTAAATATTTATTTAAGGGCTGCTATTTTCCAGGTCCATTCTACACCCTGGGAAGATAGTAGGAAACAATGAAAGAGTGTGTATATTTAAAGGGCTTACAATGTAGTGTGATACAGATTATAAACAGTCACAAAGTGTATAATACAGTATCATATGAATGGCTGGTAACTTAGAGAAACTAAACCAAAGTCAGAGGACCTATGGTTCCAGGTTAGGTAAGAGAGTTAAAGGAAGTCTCTATGAGAAGTTAACATGGAGAGAGAGGGGGAGAGAGACAGACAGACAGAGAAGAAAGGGATCACGATCTAAAGGAACGAGCCACAAGAACTTCAAGATGAGGAGCACTTCAGCAAATGAAGCAGATGCAAAGGTCCTGAATGGAAATATAATTGGTATTTCTTTTTTTAAAAAACTGTTTTTATGGGGTCAGGCAATAGTGCAGCGGGTTAAATGCATGTGACGCGAAGCGCAAGGACCTGCGTGAGGATCCAGGTTTGAGTCCCTGGCTCCCCACCTGCAGGGGAGTCGCTTCACAGGTGGTGAAGCAGGTCTGCAGGTGTCTATCTTTCTCTGCCCCTCTCCATCTCTCTCCGTCCTTAAAAAAAAATGTTATTACCTTTATTTATTTATTGCATAGAGACAGCCAGAAATTGAGAGGGAAGGGGGTGATAGAGAGGAAGAGAGACAGAGAGACACTTGTGAAGCTTCCCCCCCTGCAGGTGGGGAACGGGGGCTCAAACCTGGGTCCTTGCACACTGTAACATGTGTGTTCAACCAGGTGCGCCACCACCCGACCCACAGTTGGTATTTCTAAGGAACAACCAAACTAGTGTAAGGAAAGAGTAGAGAGAGCATCATGAAAGTGGGAGGAAAGAAAGTCAGACAGCTTTAGATTTTATGGGACACTGCACAGCACTGTGCGGACTTCTGGTTCATGACTATGATGGGAAGCCACTGAAGAAATAAGAAAAAAAATAAACTATGTTATAGTCTAGAAGAGATATGTTAGGGGAGTCGGGCGGTAGCCCTTCTTTGTCTTCCCCTTCTTTGTCTTCTTTGTCTTCCCCTCTTTGTCTTCTTTGTCTTCCCCTTCTTTGTCTTCCCCTCCTCTCTCCATTTCTCTCTGTCCTATCCAACAACAACGAGATCAACAACAACTACAACAATAAAAAACAACAAGGGCAACAAAAGGGAATAAATAAATAAACAAATAAATATTTAAAAAAAGAGAGAGATGTTAGGACAAATCGATTTCTATATTTTACCAGTTCTGTATTTTCTTTACATAACTAACACCCTTTCAGAAGCAGTTTTCATTATGTATTTACACAAAAGGGAGTATTTCTGATAAATCTCAAAAGAAATTTCATTAACACTCCCTTTTATGTAAGTGCATAATGCAAACCAATTCTGAAAAGGTGTTAGAGGTATGTAAAGACGTTTGGCATTTTCTTAATAAGTTAAATATACGCTTTTTCTACATCAGAAATTCTACTCCTAGGTATCCACCCAAGAGAAATAAAAAACTATGTCCACACAATGATGTGAATGCTCACAATAGTGATTATTCACAATAATAATAATGGCAGTGAACCCAATGGGTTGTCAACTGGTGAAGGCAGAAACAGAGTGTGGCTCACTCACACAATGGGATACTCTGAGCAGCAGCAGACAACAACGGAGCTATTGGTGTATGCTGCAACAGGGATCTTAAAACTATTCTTCTAAAAGAAAGAAGTCAGACACAGAAGATACATAGTCTGATTCTGCTTATGTGACGTTTCAAGAAAAAGGCAAAGAACAACAGAAACAGGAAGTATGACAGTGACTACTTTGCTGTGAGCAGGGGTTGACTACATGTGGGTACGAGGGACTTCCTGTGGCTAGTAGACATCTTGATAGTAGTTGCAAAACTATGTAAACTTACTGCACAGTGAATGAATTTGTAAATTACACATCAACAGAACTGTTAAATAAAGGCAAATCAAAACCACAATGAGATGTTAACTCATACCCATTAGAGTGATTAATACTAAAGAGAGAGAGAGAGAAAGGAAGGGAAGAAAGGAGGAAAGGAAGGAGAAAAGGGACAAGAAAGAAGCGTTGCTGAGAGCATGAAACAACCGGGACACTCCTGCACTGTTAGTAGAGCCAGAAAGCTAAAAATAGCAGCAACAAATGAGCCAGTAATCTTAACCCCTGGTACAGTGTCTCCCCCCGCCCCTCACACAAATAAGTAAATAAAGCGGAAATATATGTGCATATATTTGTTTTCATAGCTGCATTATCCAGAACATCCAGAAAGTGGAAGCAAACCAGATGTCTACTGACAAAGGACAGAACACTAAATGTGGCACACACAGGGCATAGAATAGTAGCTCTAAGAAGGAAAGACAGACTGGTGCCCAACATAAGCACAATGCAAACACGGTAGTAAGTGAAATCAGAGCGCCACAAATAGTGATAGCATACTTTCTTATAGGGTATCTGAAGCCCTCCGATGTATAGTAACAGAAAGTGAAATGGATACTAAGGGCTCATGGGAAGGGGGCTATGTGTAATAGATTTATGGCTTTATATCTGCAAGTTAAGAATGTCCTGGAGAGCTGCCTCACACCAATGTAAATGTACCTAACATTGCTGAATCGTAAACTTAAAATGGTTGAGGATGTAAATGTCACATTATGTGTGCTTTACCACAAAAAAAAAAAAAAAAAGAAAAGAAAAGCAAGGAATGGCCATACTAGGTTTAGAGTTCTGCTTCAAACCCTGAAATTCCAGACTCACAATTTGTACCTCTCATTTTAAAACAGGTTTGAGAAGAAATATTCAAGAAGTGATGATTTGACAACCATGTGAATGTCATGGACACTGCATTGTACAGTTAAAAATGGTAGCAGGGCTGTCTTTCATGTGGTGTAATTTTACTTCAGAAAAGGGGGAGTTGGGCGATACCGCAGCAGGTTAAGTGCAGGTGGCGTGAAGCACAAGGACCGACGTTAAGGATCCCAGTTCAAGCCCCCGGCTCCCCACCTGCAGGGGAGTCACTTCACAGGCAGTGAAGCAGGTCTGCAGGTGTCTATCTTTCTCTCCTCCCTCTGTCTTCCCCATCTCTCGTCATTTCTCTTTGTCCTATCCAACAATGACAACATCAATAACTACAAAAATAAAATAAAGACAACAAAAGGGAATAAAATAAATACTTTTAAAAAATTAGAAAAGGGGGCTGGGTGGTGGTGCACTGATTGAGCAGGTGTTACATTGTGCAAGGAGCTGGGTTCAAGCCCCCAGTCCCCACCTGCAGGAGGCAAGCCTTGGGAGCTTGGGAGTGGGGAAGCAGTGTTGCAGGTGTCTTCTCCCTCTCTCTCTTTTTTTTCATTTTCCTTCAGGGCTACTGCTGGGGCTTGGTGCCTGCACTATGAATCCACTATTCCTGGTGGCCATTTTTTCCCTTTTTTTTTTTTGGATAGGACAGAGAGAAACTGAAAGGGAAGGGGAAGATAGAGAGGGAGAGAGAAAGATAGACACCTGCAGACCTGCTTCACTGTTTATGAAGTGACCCCTCCCCCCTGCAGGTGAGGAGCCAGGGGCTCGAACTGGAATTCCTGTCCGGGTCCTTGTGCTTCGTACTATGTGTACTTAGCCCAGTGCACCACTGCCCAGCCTCATCTCTCTCTTCTATCACCTCTTTCTCTTTCAATTTCTGGCTGTTGTCTATTCAGTAAATAAAGATGATTCTTAAAATTTAAAAAAAAAAATCAGAAAAGAAAAAGACAAAAGCAATGTGTCCCAAGGTAGCCCGACAAGCAGCCGGGAAAATCCCAAGAGTGAAGTGAGACTCAGCAGACTGGAGTCACAGCCACTTGTCGGTCATTATCCTCCTGGGGTTAACCTTCGAGTTTAACCGTATTAAATAAAGCTGCTTCTCCTTACTGCACGGAGACCAGTTAGCACACCTGCTATCACGTGACCTTCCCTTTCTTTCTTTCCTTCTTTTTTTATTTAATTTTTTATTTATAAAAAGGAAACATTGTGGTCCGGGAGGTGGTGCAGTGATGAGGCTTTGGACTCTCAAGCATGAGGTCCCGAGTTCGAGCCCCGGCAGCACATGTGCCAGAGTGATGTCTGGTTCTTTCTCTCTTCTCCTATCTTTCTCATAATAAATAAATAAAATCTTAAAAAAAAAAAAAGGGAAACATTGACTAAACCACAGGATAAGAGGGGTACAACTTCACACAACTCCCCCCACCAGAACTCTGTATCCCACCCCCTCCCCTCCCCTGATAGCTTCCCTATTCCTTATCCCTCTGGGAGTATGGACCCAGGGTCATTGTGGGATGCGGAAGGTGGAAGGTCAGGCTTCTGTAATTGCTTCCCCGCTGGTGACCTTCCCTTTCTGTAGTACACACAGGTACCATGCAAACACACTCACATGTGCAGGCTCGTTCATGAATGTGTTTGAAAAGCCTCACTTCCCTCATCCCTTTCAACACACACACGCAGCAAAAACCACCTGCTATTCAGGACCACCTAACCTGACATGTGGCCCTTGGGATTAGTGTTTTCTGGGGTCTGCTGTTTTCTCCTCTCCCCCCCTTTACTTGATAGGACAGAGAGAAATTGCCAGGGAAGGGGGAGTTAGAAAGGGAGAGGGAGGGGGTCGGGCGGTGGCACAGCAGGTTAAGCGCATGTGGCGCAAAGCACAGGAACCGGCGTAAGGATCCTGGTTCGAGCCCCCGGCTCCCCACCTGCAGGGGAGTCGCTTCACAGGCGGTGAAGCAGGTCTGCAGGTGTCTGTCTTTCTCTCCCCTTCTCTGTCTTCCCCTCCTCTCTCCATTGCTCTCTGTCCTACCCAACAACAAACTGCGTCAACAAGGGCAATAATAATAACCACAACGAAGCTACAACAAGGGCAACAAAAGGGGGAAAAAAAATGGCCTCCAGGAGCGGTGGATTCATGGTGCAGGCACCGAGCCCAGCAATAACCCTGGAGGAGGAAAAAAAAAAAAAAAGAAAGGGAGAGGGAAAGAAAAATAGACATCTGCAGACCTGCTTCACCACGTGTGAAGCTTTTCTTCTACAGGTGGGGAGTGGGGCTCGAACCCTGTTGCTTGCCCAGGGTAGAGTGTGCTCAACTGGGTATGCCACTGCCGGGCCCTCCATTGTTTGTTTCTGGAGAGCACTGCTTCCCAGACTGTTGTTGTGCGTGGGCCGCGGAGAAGAGGAAACACAAATCTTTATTTGCGCTGGCACCTCAGAGTTGGGTGCTAGAGAGGCAGGTTGGGCCATGTGGCGGTAGCGAAAATGGCCGCCTCACGCAGTAACCTTTCCTGCATCTGCACACTGGAGTGAAGCGCTGGCAAGAGAACGAGGTGTGGAAGAAGAAGGGCTTTTATAGGAGCAGCTTTCACGAGAATGGGGAGGGGGAGGAGTAACCATAGCACTCCAGGATAGGATAATAACTCTCCTGAGAATGGGAGGGGGGAGGAGTAATCAGAGCACTCCAAATATCGCGGGGATATAGACAATGCCCTGAGGGCACAACATGGCTGAACAGGCACAACTCTCGCGGGAACTAGCAGTAGCCTGAGGGGACAACATGGCAGATGTGACTGCATTGGCACAATTTCCCAGCACCAGACCAGCAAACAACTCTAGAGAGAATGATTATGTGTGGCTCTCAACTTGAGATGGAGCCAAAAAGATGACACCCAAAATGGGATCAAGTGAAGTTCAAGGCTCTAAGAGAATCTTGCATTTCACCAGCCACGTTTCCAAAATCACCCCCAACAAAATGCAAGACAATTATTATCAGATGAGCCATGGCCTAACTGCCCTGAGTCTTCACACTCCAGGATCTATGAACTGTTTTTCCCTTTCAAAAGGTCGAGTTAGATATCAAACTTCAGGTAAGTAACAGCTCACTGGCAGGCACCACACCTAGGTTGTTCTAAATCATGAGAGCAAAATGCAAGACAGAATTACTCCCAGATGGGCTTTGATCTAAGAGTCAAAGTTTAATACTTAACCCAGTGGGAAACAGCTCAAAACTGTAACCTCCCAAATAGGGTGACTCTCAGAGACCAAAGACCCAGAATGAATCTCAAAGTCCTTTCAAGTAACTAGGACATCAGATACACAGAGAAATGTCAGAAGTGTCATCTGTCCATTTCCTCAAATACAATTCTGACATCAGCCCAAAAGGTCCATTCATAATACTTATGATATCAATTAGTACATAGTAAATCAATAAATAACTGCACAAGACAGTGATTTCAACCCAGGCCAACTTAACCAATCTTGCGAACTTTAAAACATCCCACAGTCAAGTCACTTAGTTATTTTTTAATGTTTTTTTTCTTTTTTAAAAAAACTTTATTCATGGATGCCGGGATAGCCTGAGGGTACTTCTTCCCGAGCTAGTGCTCTCTGGCTTGGAGAGAACTCAACTGGAGCCGATCTAGGCTGCTGTGTGGGAGAGAGATCAGGAACTCGTGCCGCACTAACTTCCACAGGAGATACACTCTGGAACTCTCGGAGCCGGAAAGCAATTTCCAGGTGTCTTTAATCAGAAGAGCAGCTGTTTTTATACTCTCCAAGTATTGTGGAAACAGGATGTGATATAGAGAGGGTGGAGAGAAAAGTGACTGGTGAAAATCAGAGTGTGACAAGGAGGGGGCGGAACAGGCGAGAATCCTATCACTGAACCACCAATGCCCTGGAGTGCTCTATGTAAAAGTGATTTATGTAAATAGACCAAAGCGTTGGATCAGTAAATCCCTATATAGGCATATGGTTAAGCAGAAGCCAGGGGGAGGTGGCATACTACCCAACACATGTTTATATGGCAGAGGTAACCTGAGAGGGAAGGGGGTTAGAGAGGGAGAGATAGACACCTGCAGCACTATTTCATCACTTGTGAAGCTTTCCCCTTGAAGGTGGGGACTGGGAACTTGAACTCAGGTCCTTGAGCATTGTAACATGTGTACCTAACCAGGTACACCACCAAATAGGCCACACAATTACCTTTCTAAAAACAAATCTGAGGGTTGGGAAACTAGCATAATAGTTACGCAAAAAGACTTTCAAGCTGGGAGTGGGGGGAGGGGGCTATAAGAGTGGTTCACCCAGTAGAACATACATTACCTTGTGCAAGAAACTGGGTTTGAGCCCCACCTCTCTACCTGCAGGGGTGGAGAGTGAAGCAGTGAGCAGTGAAGCAGGGCTCCAGGTATCTCTCTTTTTCTCTCCCTATCTCCTTCTCCCTTCTCAATTTATCTCTGTCATACCCAAAAGGAATGAAGGGAGGGAGGGAGGAAGGGAGAATATTGGCCACTAGGAACTATGGATTTGCTGTGTGGGTACTGAGCCCCAGCAATAACCCTGGGGGTGGTGGTAGTAGTAGTAATAATAATAATAATAATAATAATAATAATAATAATAGTATTATTATTTTCAAGTCTTTTTTTATACTTGCTGATCTTTATTTGGATTTTTTTTAATTTATAAAAAGGAAACAGTGACAAAACCATAGGATAAGAGAGGTACAACTCCACACAGTTCCCACCACCAGAACTCCATATCCCATCCCCTCCCTTGATAGCTTTCCTATTTATTTTCAAGTCTTAAGGTGTGAGGTCCCAGGTTCAGTTCCCACCACCATGAACCAGAGTTGAGAGATACTCTGATCTCTCTCTCTCCATATATATATACTTCTCTCTCTTATTAAAATAAAATACATAAAATGTTTTTTAATAATTGACTGCAGCCTAGAAGGTGGCATAGTGGACTATCAAGCATGAGGTCTTGAGTTCAATCCCCAGCATTGCATGTACCATGGTTCCTTCTATTCCTCTTAAGTAACTATCTTCTAAAAAATTGACTTAGAAAAATTGTTGTTGAGGTGGTCTGGTGTCGGGCTGCACCGCGGAGAAGAGAGCGGACGTCCAGAGCAAAGGGGTACACAGATCTTTATTATAGGATGGGGGGGGAGGTTTGGTTCAGACCACGTGGAGCCAGCCAGCAATGGCCGACCACAGGGGGAGAGCAGGGAGAGAGACCTCAGAGAGGGAGAGCCGAGAGCCCAGAGAGAGCGAGGGGAGGGGTGAGGGGGCTTTTTATTGGGCGACAACCAGGGGTGACGTGTAGGGCCAGGATTGGTTGAAAGGGGGCACTCTAGGATTTAGCGAGGCATAGGAAAACCTGGGGGCGGAGACTGCATCAGAATAAGTCCTCAGCAACATCTCCTCCTATTCCTTTATATCTAAATGGACACAGTAAAGAAAAATGGAGCATGCTTAAATGTTTTGGAGGAATGCCATGCTCAGGTGGGAAGATGTAGGACTTTCTGTGGAGGAGGGAAGGCTTAAATGGCTGCCAACCTTGTGAGATTTAAATGTCCTCCTGTGCTCAACCCCTCTTCAGAGAGAGAGACTTACCTGGAGAGACTCATCTCATAGGTTTAAGCGCAGCCTGCTCAACCATCTCTTCACAGTATCTCTACATCTTTTCTATCTTTCTATCTAGTAATTGCATAAGATGTACAAAGTCTATAAAAGACTATCATGGGGCAGAAACCTTTTGGACATAAGCCTAAATGACATAACAAAATAGGAAGGGACACGAAGGGGAGAAAAGGGGGAATTGTCGTATGCGTTACATTGGTTTGTTCTAGCCCTCCCCAAACCAAGAGAATTGGATCAGTCCAATTAATTTCGCGGGCCTGCTTGGCCCCGCCCCACTGAGTTCATGAGTCCGAGAGTTCATGAGTTCCCGAGTGACAGAGTTCCTGAGTTCCGGAGTTCGAGAGTGCGAGAGTGCGAGAGTTTCTGAGTTCGAGAGTAAGGGAGAGGGTTCCTGAGTTCCAGAGTAAAAGAGAGAGTGCTTGCGCCGCCGCAAAGAGACAGCAGAGTTCTGTTTGGTGATTAGTTTGTCTTAGTTTGTGAATCGTTGTTCCTGAATAAAGAAATACAGCTGCCCTGCCCAGCCGTTGTCTCCGCGTCTCTGTTCACCACCGTGAAGCTAGCCGGCCCGGCAAGAGCCTCAGAAATTTTAACAACAAAAAATGCTTAAGCAATTAGGAATTTGCCTCTGCACAGGACAACTAATGCAAAAGTACCCTTGTCACAATGTCATTTCTTTTTTAAAAGGTTTATTGTTTTTTTTTTTTAATTTTATTTATTTATTTTCCCTTTTGTTGCCCTTGTTGTTTTATTGTTGTAGTTATTATTGTTGTTGTTGTGGTTGGATAGGACAGAGAGAAATGGAGAGAGGGAGGGGAAGACAGAGAGGAGGAGAGAAAGATAGGCACCTGCAGACCTGCTTCACCGCCTGTGAAGCGACTCCCCTGCAGGTGGGGAGCCGGGGGTTGGAACCCAGATCCTTCCGCTGGTCCTTGCGCTTTGCGCCACCTGCGCTTAACCCACTGCGCTACCGCCCAACTCCCAGGTTTATTGTTTTATTAAGGAGGAGAGGGAGGAGGAGGGTGGTGGGCATCACTCTGGGATACAAGGTACCAGGGATGGAACTCAGGACCTGCTAGTTCCAAGTCCTACACATACACACAACTAGTGCCAGGCCCTACACATACACACAACTAGTGCCAGGCCCTACACATACACACAACTAGTTCTAAGTCCTACACATACACACAACTAGTTCCAGGCCTTACACATACACACAACTAGGCAACCTCCCAAGACACTGCCAAGCCAGCACTTGCTTGCTGTTCCTTCCCTTCCCTTCCCTTCCCTTCCCTTCCCTTCCCTTCCCTTCCCTTCCCTTCCCTTCCCTTCCCATTCCCCTCCCCTCCCTTCCCCTCCTCTCCTCTCCACTCTCATTCTCGCTCTTGTTTCTTCTGCTCTAGGGTTACTGCTAGGGTTTAGTGCCTATACTGTTCCACTGGCAGCCATTTTTTCCCTTTTTTTCTTTTCCTCTTTCTTTTCTTTCTTCCTTTTAATAGATTTGAGAGATGGAGGGGAAAGAGGGGAGAGAAAGAGACAGGAGGAGAGACTTTGGCAGCACTGCTCCGCCCTCCGTGGAGCCTATGGGGAGCATGAGTTTGACCCTGGGTCCTCATACATGCAACATGTGCAGTCTTCTGAGTGAGCCACCACCTGGCCCCCACAAAGCCGTTTCTAATTGCAGATTCATCCATCATTTAAACAGACCCATCACACAAATATGCATTAATAACTAAACATCAGAAACAAGAATTAGGTGGTCTGGGAGATGGCACAGTAGATAAAGCATCGGACTCTCAAGCATGAGGTCCTGAGTTAAATCCCCAGCAGCACCTGTACCAGAGGAATGTCTGGTTCTCTCTCTCTCCTTTCTCATTAATAAATTTAAAAAATTTAAAAAAACAAGAGTTAAAATTGTTGTTAAAGGAGTACAAATGGCCGTTTACTATTCCTGATCTGGTGAATTCCTATTCCTACTTAACGTCATGATGGTTGTAGCTTTTATTTTGAATCAGACTAAAGTTTTTAGAGAAAGGAATGACATAATCTGACTTGCCAGTTATCACCTGGTTGCAATAGTGAGGTAAGCTGCAGAGGAAGGTGAGGAACAGGGATACTGGCCAAGAAGCCCCTGTAATAATCCAAGTGCCAGGTTTATCAAAACAGTAACAGTGAGAGTAGGGAGAAGAGGTTAATTCAATATATATTTAGAAACTACAACCAAGAAAACTGATAGAAGATTTTACTGAGAGGTTGGAGAGAAAGGAGGGTAAGGTTAGAGATGACAACAAAGAGTTAAATTTGTTCACACAGACTCTGTCATAAGTAGAATAGGGAAGGTCAAGGAAAGAGAAGAACTGGGATATAGGAGAGAGTCTGGAGATCCCTTCTAAGCAGACTAAACTAAATGTGGCTATTGAGTATGCAGGTGGACAGGACAAGTAGTTACTTATGTTAATGCATAGTTCAATCAGAAATGTAAAGTTAAATATCATCACAAGTTAGATGTATAAGGAAATCAATGCCATAAAACAATATTTCTATGTTAAAATCATAATTTTCTATTTTGTGAGTATATAGTATTGTATACTTTTAAAAATATGTAATAGAGGGCAAAAGACTGGGGAAAAATGAAACAGAAATTTACTGAAATTTGTTTTTATATAAATTAAGTTGACTTTTATAGACATGTTGAGCTATTTAGAAAAACTAGAGTTTATCCAATGTATAATTTAAAAAAAATATTTGTATTTATTTATTATTGGGTAGAGAAAGAGAGAGATTGAGTGGGGGAAGGAGAGAGGGAGAGAGACAGAGAGACACCTGTATCGATGCTTCAACAGTCGTGAGGCTTTCCCCCAAGGTGGGGACCAGGGGCTTGAGCCTGGGTCCTTGCTCACTGGAATGTGAGCGCTTCACCAAGTGTGCCACTACCTGGTCTCCTAATTTGTAAATTTAGTAGATATGCATTGTTTAAATACTCAGTAAAAGTTTGTTTAATCACTTCAATTGCACTACAAAGGACGTACTTCAGAAAGAAATTCAATGCACTAAGATTACAAAAATAATTTTAAATGTCTACAGATACTTAATAAGCTAAGTTTGTAAACGGGATCGCCCATTATTCAAAAATGAGTAACTGCTGATAAACATAATCAACTGAAAAACAAGAATCTGCAAACAAAACTTAGAAACCCTACAAAGAAGTAGGTATTTGAATCCGTCTCTTCAACAAATTGAATAATTTTAAAGTTAAAAAAAGTCATGGGCAGGGGTAGATAGCATGATGGTTATGCAAAGAGACTCTCAAGCCTGAGGCTCCAAAGTTCCAGGTTCAATCCCTGCACCACCATAAGCCAGAGCTGAGCAGTGCTCTGGTATAAAGAAATAAATATAAATAAATAAATAAATAAATAAAATATTTTTAAAATTCTATTATAAAAAAGTCATCATGAATAACAAAACAGGCAAAATTGTTGTGTACCAAAGAGTTTGCAATCACTGAAAATGCCGGGTGTCTTCCTATAGAGCTGCCCAAACTACTAGACAAGCTAAAAAGCAAATGTATCAATATTCAGTTAGCGTAGGAACAGAACAACAAAAAGGAAAATCTTTCTGATCAATCAATGAATATACATAAGGTCTAATTAAGTATTACACATAAAAGCAGTTAAATGGAATAACTAAAACCTATGCTACAGTACATAACTTTATAATTATAGCAGAATGCAAATAGCTGTCTTTCTCTTTTCTTTTACAGGTAGGCTAGGGGATCCGAGCCAGGGATGCACAGGGTGCACTGCAGAAACACTTTTCCATCCCCATCCCCGGCCCCCAGTCACTGTCAAGGTCTAAGGTGATTCTGTTTTTAAAGCAAGCTGTGGAGAAAACTGGTTAGCCTAGTCTTTTTTTTTTTTTTTTAACATGTATTCATTTACAAATCTGTAAGTGGCAAAAAACAGTAAGCAAGCAGTTTGGTTTCCAGGTAACAAACTTTATGCAAAGACTACAACAGAAGTTACCAATTAACCGTCTCTGTTGGGGGGGGAGGGGATCTGGAATAGCAAATCAAAGAAGATGATGAGCATTTGGGGGAAAAAAGAATACCAAGAAGCACAAAGTGCCCTCAACTTGTAGTTTTTAATCAACCCTTTCTGAAGACTGGGGTCTAGTGAATTCTCCTTACAAAGATGAACTGTGTGTCAGGCCTTGAGGGTCACAGAATTTCATGGTTTTCCCAGGCGGCCCCAAAGGAGCCCCAAATAATACATAAACAAATGCACCTGGCTGAGCCCCAAAGACTCATCTCACGGACGATGAAATCTGAGTTTCATATTCATAAAATATCCCTTTTCTTTTTGCGATATATTTATTTTAAAAAAATATTTATTTATTCCCTTTTGTGGCCCTTGTTGTTTTATTGTTGTAGTCATTATTATTATTGATGTCGTTATCATTGCTGGATAGGACAGAGAGAAATGGAAAGAGAAGTGGAAGACGGGGGAGGGGAAGATAGACACCTGCAGGCCTGTTTCACCACTGTGAAGCGACTCCACTGCAGGTGGGGAGCCAGCCGGGGGCTCGAACCGGGATCCTTACACTGATTCTTGTGCTTTGCACGTGTGCTTAACCCGTTGTGCTGCCGCCCAACTCCCGAGATATATTTACTGACTTTAGGAAGAAGAAAGATAAGGAGACTAGACTACTGCTGAGCTCCGGCATATGTGGTGCTGGACTGAACCTGGGGCCTCAGGCCTGCAAGTCCTGTGCTTTACTGCTGACTCACCTCCCTAGTACAGAAATATTTAATTCATGAAGTATTATTTTTTCTTTTATTTAAAAATATTAAAACTCATTGTTAGATCATGGACATACAAAAATCAATAAATAAGGTGACAGGTTAGATTAAGTCTGTGGGCTGTTGTGTGCCAGACTTTTTTTAAAAAAAAATTATTAGTCTCTCCCCACTTGCAGGGGGGAAGCTTCATAAGTGGTACTAATGTCTCTCTCTATATATATATCTCCCCCTTGCCTCTCAGTTTTTGTCTCTATCCACAGTAAAAAAAT